>NC_090656.1:67866418-68190603 GCF_040937935.1 Hyperolius riggenbachi | reverse complement strand
GCTCTCTGCACAGTTGTTCTAATGACTGCATCTGCTCAGCCACTGACAACTTATCATACAAAGTTTGAAGACAAAGATTTGTAGACAGTCCCTATTCAGTGTGCAGCAGGGTCTTGTGTACAGCGCTACTCTACCCCCAGTCTCTCCAACCCCTCACCAAGTGCTCTGTACTGTAGTGATGCTGGAGAAGTCTGCATATCCATTTCTGCTCCATCAGAAATGGAAAAAGTATGTGTAATAAGCTAAGGCTGGGAGCACACTTGTCTGTCAGTTTTCTGTGTGCATTTTCTGCACACCATGTGTGTCTGTATGTGGGAAAACATGCACATTTATCACAGAAGCTAATATAATTATAAATAGCTAATATAATTATATATAGAGAAAATGCGTGCAGTGCTTCACTGCTGTCTGTTTTTATCTGCATGGGGAAAACACATTCAAGTGTGCACTAGCCAAGTGAATTACATTGAAGTTTTGCAAGGGGCCTCGTGATTTGTAGTTATTCCCTTGGTGTAACTAAGTGGATGAGGCCACCTACCAAAATCAAGTCTATAAATAACCCAGCATTTCCTGAGTAGCTTTGAGTTTTATTAAACATAAACCATAAGGTCAGTTTTTCAATACCATGCAGGGGAATTCCATTTGATGTATGCCCCCTCTTCTACACCCACTGTGCAGTGATGTTTAATGTGTGAGTGGCTGCTGCAGAATGCATTCCGGCTCGCACACCATACATCACTGCACAGTGAGTGTCAGAGAAGTGGTATATACCCAAGGGAATTCCCCTTATATAAGCCCTGCCATTTTTGCAGACAGATTGGGCCATCTGAGCCTTCTTGCCTTGATAAAGTGACCGTGGTTGGCTTCAAAACATTGGCTTTATGGTTTAAGTTTAATACAACACAAAGCTACTCAGGAAATGATGGTTTATTTATAGAATTGACTATTACTGTAGATGACAGTTTGAAAGATAAAAAAGGTAGCAGTTCATTTTATTGTAGGAGAAATGTACATTTTATGTGTGTATGTATGTATGTATGCACATGCATTTTACATTTCAAAGTTTTCATGGTAGTTGTCTTACTCTGAGTTGGCATCAGAGAGCAGATGTAGTCTCGGAATAGAACATTTCTAACACAAATGCAAAACTGAGTCTAAAATGTGTGACAAGCTCTCCTATATAAAAAGTTCATTCATCTGACTTTTTTTGTTGTTGTTTTATTTCTTTATCCAGTTAGAAAATAAAAGCATTGAATGAGATAGTGGAATTCATTAATGTTCTCGTGCTCCCCTTATCACGGTGAGCTTGCAGTTCAATGGACTGCGTGCTGGGTAGTTTACTGTTGGTCCCACTGGTCTGCCTCGTTAAATCTACACCTGAGGCTGTTGTGTCCTCTTGAGTTTCTTAATCAAGGAAAAGTGGAGCACTGACCCAGTCCTCAAAAAGGTGTTTGATCTCACTTTGATTGGATATAGATACGCAACCAAGATTGAAGGACATGTTTGTGTTAAAACTACTCCGTTATGAGTGATATCCAGGCACACTTTTGTCTTGTTTTATCAGGCTTCCTGGAGTTTGTTTCCATGCAGAATTTTCAAAGACATTTAGGATTCTGGTAACAAAACCCTTCAAGAGCACTTTTCATTTTGAAACTAATTATAATATGCTGCACACAAGTAAAGGAAAGGTTTCTTTTTTAGGCTACTTTTTATTATGGGTAAGTGGTTGAAATTGATTGTGCCACTAATCTAACAAGGGACGCGGTTCTTCTATGTCACCCATCCGGTTGGTGAGTACTGGGTAACAACTGACATGGGGTACATGAATGGTAAGTAGAACATGCTGGAAGTCAGAGTAGGCAGCTATCAGGATAACTGGTAGTCAGAGAAAGGTTGGTAACAGTAGAATAAAGCAGGGAACACACTTGTCTTTCAGTTTTCTGCGCGCATTTTACTGCATACGTTTTCTGCACACCAAGTGTTTCTATTCAGAAAAACGTGTGTTTTTTCACAGCAGCTGGTGTAATTGATACATAAAACTGACAATATGCGCAGAATCATGATACAGAATGTCAGATTTTTTTTTTTCTGTGCTTGAAAAACACAATAAGTATTAACTAGCCCATTGATGAACATGAGTTCTCAGAATTTTTGTGCAGAAAACGTGTACGAAAACAGTCAGGTGTGTTTTCTGCCTAAGGGATTTATTTAATGAGGTTGAAGAAAAGGGTACCCTGGAGAGTATAGATTTTTCTCCATGCCCTTCCAGCATTTTCCCCGAAAAATTCGACATCATGGAAGGGCAAAGCCAACTGTGATTACTATGAAAGCTACGCCTGACTGACTGACAGCCTTTCAAAGCCATCTCCAACCCAAGCAGAGAAAGTTTGCCCACTGCCCAGAACCGTCCACAATAAGGTGGTTCCTATAAGCTAAAAATGTTTATTTATCTCATAATTCAGAGCTGCTAGCAAACCACCAAGAACACAGGAGACCACAGTTCTGAGAGCCATCTTCACCTGCCTAAGCAATGGTTTACCTCCCATTGTCTTGCAATAGGATGTGAGTGCATCCTAATGCAAGTGGGGACGTACATACAGCTGCTAAACTGAGTAGAAATTGTTGCTGTAGCGGCAGTTTCCTTGCAATTCAAAGACTGAGATCTGTTAGCAGAAAGAATAATCCTCAAAGTGACCACTAATGGTTCCGTTTGCAATAAGATAGTTTATGAACGATTCTACGCATAAACGATCAAAAATGATCATTTAGGACCACTAGTGGACACAAATTTCCTAACCCACAGGTGTCAAACTTCAGGCCTGGAAGGCCAGATCCATGTCAGTGTTTAGCATGGACTGAGAAAGAAAGGAATGTATTCTACCTGATGGACCACACCTTTCCTGATTCAGACCCATCAATTAATTTGAACTGTGTCAAATATATGTGAGGACCTCGGCCCCCAAAGGATTGGTTTGACATCGCTGTCCTAACCAATCCAACCAGATTGACAAGATAAAACTCCTGGTCACAAACGCTCATTTCCGATCGCCCATACAAAGAATCGTACATAAACAGTCCAGCAAAGTGTATCATTGGTGGCCACCTTTAGAAGTTAAGAACTGTTTTAAGGTGGACAGTTGGTGGCAGATATTTTGCATTTACCTCAGTAAATGCCGTGTAACTCAGCTCAGAAATTCCACTACGGTTAACCTTTTAAACTTTGTAACCCCATGGAACTTTTTTTTTGTATTTATTTATTTATTGGGGGGGGGGGAGATGTGAGGTAAAAGAATCATCCAGAAATTTGTTGGTCAGCATGGAACCCTATGGCCAAAATTCAGTTGTAAGCAGAGCTGCAATATTCTTCCATTTTACAATGTAAATTAACTTAAATAATCTACCAATAAATCATGGCTTTAAGTACAATACCACTGAGACACAAGTGTAATTTGTTTGCATGGCATGACGCTGCCTTGATATATTATATCACGATAAATGTCGGAGATTGCATATTTGTAGCTTGATTAATAACGGGTTTTAAACGTGTCATCAGCTGAACTTGAAGAAAGATCATAATTTCCTTACCAAGTACATCTATTTATCACATTGCAGCTGATGTACCAAGTAGCATATGGTACTACTGAGTAAATAGACGATGCTGTTTTTGAAATATTCTTGTTAAAGCATTACAGAAAAAAGGATGCTATTAAAAATATACCTAAATGATTGGAAAAATATTTTTGTTACAGGTTTTCCATTGATCGGCATACAGATCTGGATCGCCAATTTAACATCAATGCGGATGATGGCAAAATAACTCTGGCCACAGCACTTGATCGAGAGACCAGCATGTGGCATAATATCACAGTGGTAGCTACAGAAACCAGTAAGTACTCTAACCATTTCCAACATGTTTACCTGCAAAAACAAAAACAATTAGTATGTCTACAGATAACTCCAAAATGTTGACTTAAAGTGGACCTGAACTTGCACAGAACCGAAGTAAAACATAGAATAATGCATCCTATATGTATTTAGAGTGTTTAGTGTCAGTAATGTCAAAGTTACCTCTGCAGTGGAGAGCAGCGCGACCGCCGCTCCCGCGTCTGACGTCATGGCAGATTCCGCCGCTGCCTCCCCGTCATCCCTTCCCAGCAGGTCAGGTCTCTCCAGGGTACATCAAGACAGAAGAGCGCACGCGCGTACCCGGAGACAGGACCTTTATGCATTGAGGAGGCGAGTCAGCTGACCAGCCGGTCAGCTGACAACTCTGGTCTGACTCTCGCCTCTGATTGGCTGAGGCAAATGGGCGGAGCCACGGGTATTACCTTTTGCATTTAAGACCCGGGCTGTCAGTGGATCATTGTCTGCTGTTGCTGAAACTTTGCAGTGAAAGCTCTCAGACCTTAGTCAGATCTGTGTGTGTTTGATCCGGCAGGACCCCGGGGATTCACACTTAGACTAGGAAAAAACATATCATTGTATATTATTTATGTGTATGACTCTTTGCCTGAACCTTTGATTACTCTTACTGCCTCTCGATTTTGTACTTCTGCCAATCTGTTTGTTGCCGACCTCGGCCCGACCTCGACTCTGTCTTAGCCTTCTCATTCTGTACTTCTGCCCATCTGATTGTTGCCGAACACGGCCTGTTTCTCACATAGTATTTGTCTAACGATTTTGTACCGCGACCTAACCGACCAGTTACCGACCCGGCCTGTACGACCTCTCTTATACTAGTGATAGTCCCTACAGCCAAGGGCTATCACCTAGGAGTACTCCTGAGTTACTGTGCACTAAAAACACGAGTGATCACATTCTGATTAAAATACTGACTATTGTGCTATTTGAGCTACTACCTATTTTGTATCACAGACTTTCCCGATTGAGCTCACTCTGGTCTGCAGAGATACCACTGTTCATTACATTTAGCCTGTCTAATTCCCCCTCATCTGTGTATAATCACAAAATGTAATTTTATCAATTCCCTGTGTCACCTGACTGTCATGGCAGATAAGACAGATAAGCTCATTTGAAAACACAGGTTGTTAACAATATGTCTGCTTTCATGAAAGCAGGAAGTAGAAACTATGCATATTTAATATAAGATTTGTATCAGCTGTAACAAATAAATGTTTTTCTTTAAAGGTTATCATACTGTTGCTTATCTTTTAGAGCGTAGAGGAAGTTCTGCGTTCAGGTCCGCTTTGAAATGTTGCATATCAACTACTGCCCCTGTGGAAACAAAAATGGTCAATTCAGGCACTCTAAACATTCCCAACTTTTAAAAACAAAACACTGTTGAAGGCAAAGCTAAAACACACCTCTGTGGAAGTAAATATCTTTTTCAGACTCTGTAAATATCTCAGACTCAGACATGAAAGTAAAATTATACTCAAAATGTTCCTTGTGCACCAACAGATTGTCCACACTGTTTAAACTACTACGACTCCTGTTTTAAGAAAGTGACTGAAACTGTATTACTTTCATTATCTCCTAAAGCCTTCTCATATGACTGTTCAGTCAGGTACATGTGGAACACTTGAACTTCATCCCAATCAGTAGCTGATACCCCCTTTCCCGCGAGAAATGTTTAACTTTTCTTGAAGATATCATCAGGGGGGTCTGTATGGCTGATATTGTGGTGAAACCCCTCCCACAATGTTCGATGTCATGACCTTGGCCATGACAGTTTGCTGTCCGTGAGCTTTTTTGCATTGTGGGAAATAACAGCTTTTTTCAACTGCTAAGCAAGCAACATCTCCCTCTGTGCATAGAACTCTCAGTAACAAACATTCCATACAGATCACCTTGCAGTAATAAAGCTGTCACCACCAGTGATACATTTCAGAATGTAAATCAGGGAGAGGAAACCTTTAACAATGGGCACACGCTGACTAAATAATCTGTAAATAGATATTGTAAAAAATAAGCAAATTTATTCATTATGCTATTTTCACTACAGTACCTCTTTAGACTGTTGTGTACCATATACCACATTATCGGTCCTCATCCACATAGTGCACATTGCAACCATCATTGCATGTGTTCCTTCATAGCCTGGTAATATTGTATATACACAGGCCCAGATTTACCTCACAGTAGCCTAAAGGCACTGATGTCCTGGCACATTAGTATTCACCCTCCATGAACCTTCAAACACCTTACTTCCTTCATCATAGGTAGCTACAGGTTCCCTTTAGTGTTAGCTAGCCAGAAGTACCCTTAGTATTAAGTAGCTAGAGGAGCTCCCAAGTATTAGGCAGCTAGAAGAACCTCAGTATTAAGTAGCTAGAGGAGCTCCCAAGTATTAGGTAGCTAGAAGAACCTCAGTATTAAAGGTAACCTTAACTGAACGGGGGGTAAAGAGTTTCACTTACCTGGGGCTAATACCAGCCCCCTGTAGCAGACCTGTGTCCTCGGAGCCGCTCTGGAATCCTCCGGTCCCCCGCTGTCACTTAGTTTCATTTTTGACGACTCACCAGTCGGCCGGCCGCCATACGTATTATTGGATGCATTCCCTACTGCAATTAGCGCTGTTGCGGACCGAAAATACGCATTGCCGCATTCCGCACGCGTAGATATGTGTCAACAGCGCTAATTGCGGTCCACAACAGCGCTAATTGCAGTAGGTAATGCGTCCAATAATACGCATGGCAGCCGGCCGACTGGTGAGTCGTCAAAAACGAAACTAAGTGACAGTTGGGGACCGGAGGATTTCAGAGCGGCTCCGAGGGCACAGGACTGCTGCAGGGGGCTGGTAGTAGCCCCAGGTAAGTGAAACGCTTTACCCCCCCGTTCAGTTAAGGTTCCCTTTAAGTAGCTAGAGATGCCCCTGTCTGAAGGGAGATCTCATCAGTGGACTATCAAGACCCAGGTGAGTAATCTCTCATTTACACTCTTATCAGGACTCTGTATAGAGGGAGGTGCTAGGGAAGGGAATGGAGCTGCCGTTCCATCATCAGGCGCCTGCAGACATGTGCCTACAGTGCCTTATGGTAAATCCGACCCTTATTATACACACAACATTGGCACAATCAAATCTGTTACAGCATACATCCAGTACATGAACCTACCCATTGAAAACCATAGGCAGTGCATGCAAATGCATTATTGTGTTATGTTGTAACACAATGCACCACTGAAACAGAGAACACTGCCTAAATTATTATCAAACTACTGTATTCTAAATTAATTCTCAAGGAAAATGTGTAGAATTCATATACATTTCAGTAGGCAAGTGGAAAAATGGAACTGGACAGAGGGTGTTTTTCCCCTCAGTTTGATGCACACATGCTACTGCATGAATGGGTTGTAGCCCTGGTCTGCCAGTCACTAGCACATCTAGTAATGCAAGTGTGTATGTGGTTGATTTAAATTCCCTTACTGCCATTGTTGAAGGTGAAACTAGAAGAGTTAATTAGGTTCCAGATCACGTTCTAGCCTATGATTTTAATTGGAAGCACAAGAAAGCTTTCTGAATACATGCATGATCATTTTTAAAAAATAATGTACCAGCCAGCTGTTTATTCATTTTCTTTTATTTTTTGGTAAGAAGATGCCCAATTAAAAACCCTAGATACGGAAGGATTTGTGGATATTGTGTACAACAATATATTTAGTGTACAGCAATGCCATGGTGGGTTTTGGTCACTTTATCTAAAGCCTAAATGCAGGCGTGTGTGTGTGTGTGTGTGTGTGTGTGTGTGTGTGTGTGTGTGTGTGTGTGTGTGTGTGTGTGTGTGTGTGTGTGTGTGTGTCTATATGTCAGTTATACACAAACAAATGTTGTTGTTTTTTACACAATAAAAAGGAAAACACTTGCACCAATTTAAAGATCCTTTACTTGACTAAACATTGGCCACAATTCTCTAAGATCCTGCTGGGGACAATAAGGCAACTGAAAACGTATCACCACACTTCGATCAGTATTTTAAGTGTTAACTCACTAAAGAAGCTTGCCTTATTAACATGTAGTGATATGATTTCGCAGTGAGTTTGTTGTCTTATCATTCCAGTCCTTAAGTTATCACATCTGTAGTTATTCTCACATGCACTAGATAGGGAGGGGACAATAACAGGCAGGGTGTAGCTCCACTGCTCCTTCTGCAAGGACAATTACAGCTAGCCTGTGTAGGACAGCCAGGGAAGGAGAGAGACATGCTTTAACTTTAGAATGATGTCATTATTTTAACCACTTGAGGACCCACCCTTTACCCCCCCTTAAGGACCAGCGCTGTTTTAGGTGATCTGTGCTGGGTGGGCTCTGCAGCCCCCAGCACAGATCAAAGGGCACTCAGAGCGATCAGATCGCCCCCCTTTTTTCCCCACTAGGGGGATGATGTGCAGGGCGGGTCTGATCGCTCCTCCTGGCTGGCATTTTGCGGGGGGGGCACCTCAAAGCCCCCCTCCGCGGCGAAATCCTCCCCCTCCCTCTCCTACCTGCCACCCCCGGGAGATCTGGGCTGCACAGGACGCTATCCGTCCTGTGCAGCCAGTGACAGGACGTCCCCTGTCACATGGCGGCGATCCCCGGCCGCTGATTGGCCGGGGATCGCCGATCTGCCTTACGGCGCTGCTGCGCAGCAGCGCCGTACAAATGTAAACAAAGTGGATTATTTCCGCTTGTGTTTACATTTAGCCTGCGAGCCGCCATCGGCGGCCCGCAGGCTATTCACGGAGCCCGCCTGATTAATTAGGCTGCAGCTGGCGACGCAATACTGCGTCGCTGGTCCTGCAGCTGCCACTTTGCCGACGCACGGTATAAGCGTGCGGTCGGCAAGTGGTTAAGGATCAAAACCTTAACTTCAGAAATCACTTAAAGACATTTTTTTTTATTTTTATATAAAATACTGCTAAGTGAATACTAAATGCTTTATCATCATGGTGATAACAGTAAAAACAGATCAGAATCATTATTAAAGACGGGAGATGAGCTTAGTGAAATGTGGCCAATATTTGAAGCTTTTTATACTAAAAAAAAAAAAAAAAAAAAAATAACTTTGCACCTCCTCAGCAACTTCCTGTTGCCTTCTCACCCTTACTTCCCAGATATTCTGAAGCCATTTTGACTACCAGAGCAATGAAGGTGGAAAAGGTTTTGCCTTTTTTACTTTGCTAGGAGGCAATTTGCAGGCTTGTGCCAGTTCAGTATGCTTAGGGTACGTAAGTGCAGTCTGTAGTTTTCTTTAATGAAGTCAGTAAATTCTGTACACCGGCTGGATTTTGCTTTTTTAATCTTTTGTTAATCACTGTAGTCTCCCATTCTTTTACAATTAAGTCCAGATTTGGAGTGCTCCAGTTTCTATAATGCTTGTTTAATGAGCTTTGTAATGTAGTAAATAAAGGTAACCCCTGAGTTAGTCCATACACAGTTTAGATGTTTTTTCCTTTCTTGTAATTGTTATTTATATATCTGAATGGGCCTGTTTTGCCACCTCACTTAAAGGGAAAATAATAGTAAAAAGGGGGTGCAATATGCAATTCATAATAAATATTGACAATTGCCTGTCAGCAAAGCTGACATTAAAGGTGGCCGCTCAATTTTTTTAATCACTATTATTATTATTTAGTATTTATATAGCGCCGACATCTTCAGCAGTGTTGTACAGAGTATATATTGCTTTATCACTAACTTCCCTTTAGAGGAGCTCACAATCTAGTCCCTAATATAGTTGTATGTCTACATCATGTAGTGTATGTATCTTAGTCTAGGGCCAATTTTTAGGGGGAAGCCAATTAACTTATCTGTATGTTTTTGGGATGTGCAAGATCGCTAACCACTATGCCACCATGCTGACCAATTTGACCAATTTGACCATGTGATTTAATTGACTAGAAAAAGATGCTCTGATGATTTTTGCCTAAAACTGTTTGATTCATTTGATTGTGCCAGACTAATGTTTCCACTCAATCAGCGGTGGGTTGGGAATGCTCACTTGCAGCGGTCAAATATGGGCTGACCGACGCAGAAGCGAAACTTCATCACCAGTGCCACTGCCTGCCATCACTTTTTCCCATGTCTTCTCTCAACTACTGGGGTTCCCCCTGTCTTTTCTGTCCTGAGAGCTCTGTGTCACATGTCGAACAATAAAGGCCAAACAGTAGATGCTTCTAGTGGTCATGTTAGTTGTATGCCACAGTGCCCCTAGTGTTTGTGCTCTTGTGTTTAGTCACACAACTCCCTGGGAGTGAAGAAACGACAGGGAGAAGCTCGGCAATCAAGAAAAGACACACATCAGGAAACAGGTGAGGGAAGCTCCTCTGCCCTTACACTCTGCATGGCCCGGGTGGGGGTGAGGGGCATACACCGGGAAACCTGGCAGGCAGTGTGCACAGATTTTCAATAGATTTCATTCTAAAATCTATTTACAGTGTGTAGAGGGATTCTATCAGATCCCTCTCCAATCAGATGATGATCTGTTTACCACATCAACCAGTGTATGGCTAGCTTTAGGCTTTAGTTGTTTTTGAGTCACACATGTGTAACAAGCATGCAACTGGTGGAGTCACACCAGAGTCAGGGAATCTGATCTGCATGCTTATTCTGGGCCAGTAACTTCAAGTTTTAGACAAAACCCAGAATATGTATATTGTGCTTTTCTCCTGAAGGACTCACAGCCCCAGAACTGCAGCTACTGGGGTGCACTCAGTAGATGGTAGCAGTGTTAGGGAGTCTTGCCCAAGGTCTCTTTACTAAATAGGTACTGGCTTAATTAACAGGAAGGGCCATGGTCCTAACCCTGGTCTCCTGTGTCAGAGGCAGAGCCCTTAACCAGTGTACTATCTAACTACAGGCAGGAACAGCCTCAGCACTGAAGTCGGGCAACTGGCATTGTTTATGTGGGAATGAGGATGGCACCCTCTGTATGCCTCTCACTTCAGGTTCCCTTCAACATTTCTTTGATACAACAGCTGCTCTTCTTATCATCTTCTTCTATTATTCTTATTCTGAAAAGTTCTAATTCTAATTCTGAAAAGTGTCCAATTCCTGGGCAACTAGTTAGCAACTAGACAGATCGCTTATGCAATGTAACAAATGTTTGCAGCTGATAACTTTTGAGAGACAATATCTATTAAAAAGATACATTGCAAAGGGTTTTCGTATTCAGCAGACTATAGAAATCATTAGAAGAGTCACCTCTAGCGATGGTTGGATAAATTAGCCCAAGTTTGCATGCATGCTCATTCTGAGAATTTACTTTTCTGCTGATCTTGTATACTGAGAAGTTGAAAACAAGTCCTGTAATTGGCTCTTGATGTTAACTGTGACAGAAAGTAAAGTTGGTAAAAGTGTAGGTCATTGCAGTAACAAGATAAAGATCAAAAACTTAAGATATGTTGAAAATGAATAGATTTTAAAGAACTTAGAAGAGCAGTGTATCTCCAAAATTGTTCATAATGGTGTGATTTATAGTTTGACTATATATATATATATATATGTAACGATTGTGTAACTATTTCCGTGGTCAGCGCACAGGGTGCGCGCTGACACTGCGGAAATCCTCCACAAGCGTGTAATCGGAGAGAACCGGAAATGGTGCTATGCACCAGTAGAGGGGAATTCCTACCGGCAGATGGAGCTGTGGAGTGCAGAGGAACAGATCCTCTGCACAGCCACAGATGCCAGATAATGATTGTACGTAATGGGGCAGCAAAGCAGGGCAAGACAGCCCCTAAAGAGAGAGAGCACAGAGACAGACCAAATGTGTGTTCCCCAATCTAGTCGCCACCCGGCGACTGTGAACACACATCCGCAGAAACAAAGCGGGAACGCAATCGCAGGAGAGAGGTGATTGCCTGAAGTGACACAAGGCAGAACAGAACTGAGCACGAGAGTAGCAAAGGCACAGCAAACAACAATCAGAAGTTGAAGAAAATAACAAACGCTAGCTAAAAGCGAACACCGCACTCATTCGCAACAGCGAACGCGTTTACTGCGCGGTCTCCGCACGATAAGCGCAACAGAGACAAGCATGCCACCTTGACTAACCAATGACAGACAAATGAACAAATAACAGGAACGCTTGCTAAACGGTTGCCTTACCACAGGCAACCGCAAGCGTTAGCTCCAGACAGACAGACAAACGATCAACAGGAATGGGTCAGATAAGATCCACCGCTCTTCCGCCAGAGCGAGTGCGATCCGGGTTCAGGGATAGGACAGAAAGGATCCACTGCTCTTTCCGACCAGAGCGAGTGTGAACCAAGTGCAGAAACAGAGCTAGCAGGATCCACTGCTCTTTTCCACTAGAGCAAGTGTGATCCAAGTACAGAAACAGAGCTAACAGGATCCACTGCTCTTTACCACCAGAGCAAGTGTGATCCGAGTACAGAAACAAGAGCTAACAGGATCCACTGCTCTTTTCCACCAGAGCAAGTGTGATCCAAGTACAGAAACAAAGCTAGCAGGATCCACTGCTCTTTTCCACCAGAGCAAGTGTGATCCGAGTACAGGAATAGGCCTAGCAGGATCCACTGCTCTTTCCGCCAGAGCGAGTGCGATCCACATGGCAAGACAGACAGAAGGAGTAACCAGTAGCACCCGCAGCTACGGTAAAACTCCAAGACATAGACTAGAGCAGGGGTCTCAAACTCGCGGCCCGCGGGCCATTTGCAGCCCTCGATAGAATATTTTGTGGCCCTCGCTGGCAAAAGCTTCCTTATAGTTTGTTTCAGTGCTCCCAAGTAATCCGCCGCTAAATGGTCCAAATCACCCGGGGGGCAATCCACAGGCATTTCATGGAAGGGGCAGAGCTTTCAGCTTCAGCTCTGCCCCTCCTGACGTCAATCGCCGCCTCTCCCTGCCCCTCTCTGTGAAGGAAGAATGAGAGGGGCGGGCAGCGATGCGCCGCGATTGTGAAATTCCTTATGCGGCCCAGCCTCATCCTGACTTTGCCTCCTGCGGCCCCCCAGGTAAATTGAGTTTGAGACCCCTGGACTAGAGAGATCCACTGCCACTACCGCTAGGGCAAGTGCGATCCAGGTACTGGACCAAACGATTCACCATCGCCAACGTTGGCGACAGTGCAATCGCAAGGACAAGACAAGACAGGCAATACAGATAATACAACCTGACTGCACTAATGGGATGCCTAGTGCAGTCCCCAGGAATATTCTAACATAATCTTTAGTAAACAATAGCAAGGCTGACACTCCAGGAGTGTATTAACAAACCATCATGACCAGCAAAGGATTGTGGGATCACATAGTATTTATGCTGCAAGCCTTCAAAGGAGGCAGCTAGGCAATTTGCATGACAAATGTATGCAAATTTCTCAGCAGCAGAGCAGGTCTGAAACTTGCAAAGTTGGTCAAACAGCTGTCTGCCTGTGCAGCCAGCTGAGCGGATCATTACAATATATATATATATATATCTATATATATATATATATATATATATATATATATATATATATATATATATATGTGTGTATGGGCCACCCCTCAACAACAGTATTATCTCTTTGTTGGTCCTATGTTGGTATTCATCACTTCTACAGATGCTTTGAATGGCAGTAATCATTATCATCCTGTTCCCCGTCCCCTTCTTCCACCTCTGACACTGTGGATGTCCTTGGCATGTTTTGGTTGCACTGTATCAATTCTTATGTATACAGTGCTTAGGGGGCCCAATGTAAACTTGCACCTGGGCCCGGGCTCATTAACTACTCCACTGTATGTATATATATATGTATATATATATATATATATATATATATATATATATATATATATATATATATATATATATATATATTATATAACGACAATCTTGCAAGACAAACAGTTTATTTAGCACAGGCAACACATTTTGTGGGTCCAAGTCCACTTCCTCAGGCCGCTAACAGTGCCTAATAATCATCAGATACAAATAACTCAATGCTTTGGTTTCAGCAATGCAGCACTGCAATGTATACACATGTTGAAAACATATGGCATATAAAACAAAGTTTGACATAACTAGTGCAGTTGGTTCTGATTTTGTCGGAATTTTGTGTTTTTCAGGCAAATTCAGAATTTTGAGTTCCGATTTTCATGCTCCTATAGCATTTTCTATTGAAGTCAATGGCGGTCAATAGTAAAGCCCCCGTATATTGTCACCAAATTTGCCACAGTCACAAATGTCACAGAGAAGAGTATGAACATGGTAAAAAAAATGCGAAAAGACCCTGTGGTTTTTGAGAAAATTGATTTTAAAGTTTCGTAGAAAAAAATGTTTTTTAAACTGTAAAATGACACTTTGCTGCAGTACACTGTACTGCATTCTGAGTTCTGTGTACACATTGTATACATTTCAAGAAAACAGACAGTGTGGGGTCCCCCATCCAAGCCTCTTTAACCACTTGTCCCCCATGCCAGCTGGGATAGCCAGAATGCGGAGCACCAACAATGTAGGGCTCTGCACACTGAGCTATGCCAGCCTGCATGGTCCGTGGTATGGGGGGGCTCTGGAGGAGAGGGGTGACCAAGTCTCCCCCTCACCCCCAGAGCCCTTTTCTAATCCATGAACAAGGGGCTCTTCCCCACCTCTGGTGTCCAGGAAGAGGTGGGGGGCATCATTGTCCTGGGTAGGGGTTCATGGTGGTATCCGGGGTTTCTCTTTAACAATTGGACCCCTGGATGTTGTTCCTTCCCCGGGTGAAATCGGTAAAAGGTACTGATGTACCCCTTACCCATTTCCACAAAGAGTTAAAGGACAACTGAAATGAGAAGAATGTGGGGGCGGGGCTCCAGACGGAAAGCAGACATCCGGAAATCTGCAGATCTTTGTGAAAAAGCTTGTCTTTTAACATATCTGAATCAGCAAAAGTAAGAAGATGCAAAGAAGCTGAAAATGAGAGTGGGGGGATAAGAGATGGAGAAGAGAGAGAAGGTGGAAGGAAACTTAATAGAAACACTGCATAGAGTTGGTTGGCGAAAATGTCAAGATGAGGTGTCAAGCTAAAGATATAAAGGTGGATGGAACAGAGGAGGCGGATCAGCTGATGTGAAAGCGTGGTCGCCTGCAGTTCTGACACTTCAAAGTTTCGTGCTGGGAGTAGCAGAAATGTTACATGAGCTGAAAGAAGGCAGTCCCCTGGTGTGTGGTGAAAGGTGTTATGTTGACATGGTAACAAGGGGAGGAACAAAAGAAGCCTGTATACGCAAAGCCGGGGCTGCATAAAAGAGATCCCTGCCCACCTGTCACTCATCCTGACGAAGCTCGCGGTGGGCGGGCGCAACGCGTCGATGGGCGGGGTCACGTCCCGTCCTGTGTTAGAGCGTCTCACTACATGCTGACAAGCTGAGAGAGGACCCAAGGTGTGCTGAGCCGCCGCTCCCCGCTGTAATCCAAAGTGTGGTAGAGCCAGGTGGTGAAGATAGCTGCATGCAGAGCACTGGAAACCGGAAGAGCAGAGCAACTACTGTACTGACATCGGACTGGTGAGATCGGCTGGTCGGCCATACAGTTTAGTGCCTATGCATGCCCCTGGTGTCAGTGAAAGTCTGCTGCGCGGGGACCCTCTCTATCTGGCAGCATACCATCTATTCATGGCCCAGGGATAGTTCGCTTTATGTTCCTTCCCTCCCACTCTGAAGAAAAGATCCGGAGTAGCGTGGTACCGATACCAGTGTGGGTGAGGTATGAGTAATGCGTGCTGGGTCATGTGTGAGGAGCGCTCCACAGGCAGTTTTAAGTGTTTTTAGGTATCGTGGATCCTATTATGTGGAATTTTGTACTGATTAAAGGTTTATTATTGATTGGATAAGTCCACGAGCAGTTACTATAATACATTGAAATTATAAAGAATGTGGAGGCTGCCATATTTATTTCCATTTAAATAATACCAGTTGCCTGGCAGCCCTGCTGGTCTATATCGCTGAAGTAGTGTCTGAATCACACCAGAAACAGGCATGCAGTTAATCTTGTCAGATCTGACAATAATGTCAGAAACACCTGATCTGCTGCATGCTTGTTCAAGGTCTATGGCTAAAAGTATTAGCGGCGGAGGATCAGAAGACTGACAGGTAATTGGTTATTGCTTAAAAGGGAATGAATATGGCAGCCTCCATATCCCTCTCACTTCATTTCAAAAAAATCCTTTATTGTTAAATTAACCAGAAATACTTACCTTTGGATAATCCCACACCAGTATCCTCAGAAGTGATCCCACCCCAGTATCCGTTAAGGAGGTCTCATGCACCGACCATTCCTGGTGAACAACCGGGCCCTGAATGGCCATAGACAACCTCTCCATCTGTATTGCATTGGCTGGAAACAGTGGCTAGTTTTCTATACATTCTATATACGCAGTATGTTAGGATGTTGAACGAAATGGAAAACAATTTTTTCCCCACCTCAAAGTGTTGATATGGGTCGTAATTCATTACCAGGGTAAAATCTGCAAAGTCTCCACTAAAAGAAGAAAGATAAAATAAGTTAATAACATATAGGGCTGGTGCACACCAAAACCCGCTAGCAGATCCGCAAAACGCTAGCAGATTTTTAAACGCTTTTTTTTATTTTTATGAGGCGTTTTGCTAGCGTTTTGCGGATTGCTGCTGCGGTTTTCAGTATAGTAGATTTCATATATTGTTACAGTAAAGCTGTTACTGAACAGCTTCTGTAACAAAAACGCCTGCAAAACCGCTCTGAAGTGCCGTTTTTCAGAGCGGTTTGCGTTTTTCCTATACTTAACATTGAGGCAGAAACGCACCCGCAATCCAAAAAATGCCTCACCCAGGCATTTTTCGTTTCTGCAAAACGCCCCCCGCTCTGGTGTGCACCACCCCATTGAGATACATTGACCAAGCAGATCCGCAGCCGCAAGCGGATCTGAAAACGCCCAAAAAGCCGCTCGGTGTGCACCAGCCCTAAAAAAGAAGGGAACATTTAAACTGTGTAAGAAAAAAACAAGGGGAAAATATTACATTTTTGAGACCCTACATTAAAAAAAAAATCAATAACAATAACTAAAAATAAAACCCCAGTACTGTTGCTTGAATAGCAGGTTCATGCTTAATCATGCCCGATTTACAATTCAGTTCACCTTACAATGTAATGGAAAACATCTTTGCATGTCAATACATTGGTTTGAAAAAAAGGATTTTTTTTTCCTTTTTATTTAGTCTGAGAAGCAGAATGCTTTGAATTTTAATTTTGGCATCATGCACAGCTTTGAAGAACAGTATGACAGAGATACCTACTTTATGTTAAGTGGAATCGCACACCAGGTTAGGAGAAATTCATGGTAGAAAAATACATTGTCAGAACCTAATGTCTCTTATTTTATAGTTCATGCAGAGCAAACTTTTTTTAAATTCACACTCATGTCATGGCATAAGCATTAGGTGTGCTCAGTAAATTACATATACTGTACACGGATTTTTTTATATATACATTTTTTTCAGTTTTAAGAGTATTTGAGTGGATAACATAGAATGTAGTGAAAGGGATGTGGAGACTGATATCTTTATTGGCATTTAAAAATAAAATTCCTATAGCCATATTGATCTCCTATTACCAATGCTTCCCAGATCACTTACCCATAACAAGTATGTAAATCTGGTGTTCCTAGAGAATACCATCTTCTGTGGCAGCAGGGGTGGGACTCACATATTACGGAAGCCCCAGCAGGAAAACCCAGCAGTTCTAAAAAGGAATATAGATGGCAGCTTCCAAGTTCATCTCATCACAAACTTCCTTTAGAGATATCTGCAAAATAGTATTACTATAAGCCCTGTTAGAGAAAATGACATTTTATTTTTTGTATTATTATTATTTCATTTTATTAACAATTGTTAATCAGGAAAAAATGGAATATACAAGAACATTTTATTTTTTGGAGCTTCCTCTGCTGGTTGTAATGGCCTGCTGTTTTTTTTTATAGTAAAACACTCTTGTTTTAGTAGTAAAGATCCATAGGCCCTTATTCAATTCACTTTTCCCTCATCCTAGGAGATGTTTTCACACATGATCAATAAAATGCTATTTAAGCCACCAGCAAAAAAAAAACAAAAACAAAAAAAAAAAAACCTCAGAATAATTTTAACAGTGCTTTCTTCGCTTTTTGGTACTCTTAAAAATGCAGAGTGCCAAAAATTTATTTTAAACAGCAGATTAAAAATTCTTATAGTTGGAATTGGATTGGGCACACAGTGAAGGAAAGAGATGTCAAATTAGATGGTGATTCAAATAATAATTATTGATGAATTAGGCATATACAAGTGTTGTAGTAAAAATACTGTAGTTTAGCAAAATTAAAAATTAGTGACTGACGGTGTCCTGTTTACATTCAGTCAGTCAGTCACTCCCCATATGTATTCACATGGCCATGCAGGAGTAGGTAGGGAAGAAGGGAGAGTGATCACTGTGTCAGCTGAAGTCATGCCTCCTTGCCTACTCATGAAAAATAACTTTTAACCCACATACTGGTAATTCTCTTGAATAAAACAATTAGTTTTGTTTTGTCTCTAGAGTTTGGATGGTCTAAAGCACAGGTGTCAAACACAAGGCCTGTGGGCCGAATGTGGCTCTCCTTGCCTTTTTATGTGGCCTTGCAGAGCTTAACCACTTGAGGACCACAGGCATACACAAGAATTAGGAAGCTAAAGGTTCCCCCCGGCTGAAGGGAGATCTGGTCAGTGAAATGCCGAGACCCAGATGAGTAACCTCTCATTTACATACCATGTTTCCCCGAAAATAAGACACTGTCTTATATTAATTTGTCTTTCAAAATTTGTGCTAGGTCTTATTTGTCTTCCTGAATCTTAATAAACAATTTGGCCCCCGACGTAGACTATGTTTTACATTTTGGCCCTTTACATGATTGAGTTTGATGTCCCAGGTCTAAAGGATCAGACACATTCAAAAGGTAAATAATGTATCTCTGATGGTGCATCCCAGGTCATTTTTTCCACCCTGCCTACTCATAGTCACCAGTTTTTAAAAAAGAGGCATGGCTTTGGGCTTATTACTTTAAAATACAGTAAAATACTGTACATGTAAACATATACATTGTTTGCATGTATAGAAGTTTGGCTTGAAGCAAATTGGTGACTGAGCATAGTAAATGATTTTTTATAGTTGTTTGTGCAGTTATTGGAGGTTAGTCCTCCACCTTAATCCCCCTGCCACTGGCCGGTACCCTCTTCTAGTTTGTAGCGGTGCTCTTCTGCATGTACAAGCACAACTGTACTCTGTATGTGCAAGTATGGCCAGCCCTGTGCAATTGCACACAGCCACTTGTGAATGAATGGCTTCAGCTTATTGCACAGGCACAGCCATACTTGAGCTTGAGCAGTACGGCTCTGCTTGTACATGAAGGGAAGCATGACCAAGAGAACATATCTGGCAAGCTCTTGTCACATATGTCCAGAGGGTCCCTGCATGGCAACTGTGGTGTTGCGGTGGAAATGGAAAGCCTGTGGATTATCCAGAGGCTTAATCTCTATCTAGGTAAGTATTTAACTTTTTTTTAGGATATTGCAGGTTTGCTTTAATGAACTCTGCACCTTTCATGTACGCTCCACTTGTTTGTGTGTATACAAGTTTTCAGAGTTTATTTCTTAATATAACAACATTATAAGAAGGAAACTATAACATTCCTAAAAGCTTGCATCCACAGATATATTTAGAACTGACAAAAGGAAGTCTGTGTGTGCTCAACCGAGCAGCACCTGACTCATATGGCTGAATATGTAGCCTCTCGGCTCATTAACGGCACAGTTTGTGCAAATTTGCATTCACTTGCCAGGATATGCAGGTACTTGAACTGACTACACCACATTGCTATGTCCTGCAGGGGTTATGCTACACAAAAATATTTGCATGATAACAGGTGCACGAGTAGGCCCCTCCCATGCCCCATGAAAGGGGATCAACAAGCCAATTCCAAGCATTCTCACTGCTGAGAGGTGCTGCAGCTGCATCGTGGGGGGGGGGGGGGGAAGCAGAGGAATGCAGATGCCCCTGTATGTCTAATCCACCTCATCTATGACCAATCACCTCTGTAATTATATCTCTCAGCTGTTCCGCCTCAGGAATCTCCTCTGCCACAGCAGAGCAGCTAATTTGTAAACACAAGATGCTGGCAATATGTCTGCTTCCATGAAAGCAGGAAATACACACTGCAGATTTATTGCAGGATTTGTATCAGCTGTAACAAATATATGTTTTACCTTAAATGCTACGATGCTGTTGCTTATCTTTTAGATCAGAGAGAAAGTTCCGAGTTCAGGTCTGCTTTAAAGGCTATTGAACACATATTTTGATAGCTAGTATGGGCGTTTATACAAGATAAAAAATAACCTCTGCCACTCAGTGCCTACATAGCTCTAGAAAACATATTTTGCCCAGATGTAGGCTTTAAGCAAAGTAAACTTATTCCTCTGATCTCCCCATGCCTTATTTTAGCCAATCGTGTGTTGTAAAAACGTCTCTTCTTTCCGCTCCCTGGAAAATGTCAGAAAATGCTAGTCTTTACATCTCTCCCCTGAAATGTCAGTTAGACCTTCTGCTATGCGTTTGAGTGAACGCGTGTTCCCAAAGTGCTTTCTTTTTCTGAAACACAGTGGTAATCTTTAAAATGAATTACACTCTCTCAAGCTATATAATTATTGTAAATTGCCTTGAAAATGTATAGTTCTTTCCCCGGCCCTATCTATCAACTTAACATCATGCTGGGATCTGCTAATTCCAGTTGCTTTCTCTGTCTCCGGGATACGGGGTGGCTGTACTCCATACCTGAAGCTTTATTTTAATGCACGGTTTAGTGTGGGTACAGGCAAACCTGGCTAATTAGATTGTTCCTTTATTTTTTTCTCTCTTTTCTCCTCTTTATGTCTTAACCAGTGCAGGCCAGAAAGTACCAGCAAATGTTGGAATGCCTCATAGATCCCTATAGCACCACCAGGATTAAAGCACAAATTGATAATCACACCTTCTGTTAAATTCTCTACTCACTAAGCACATCATTTTCTAGCTTAGACCGATCATTCGCTTGTAATGTGTGCCTTCACGTAGGCTGCAATCTGGGCTGTCTATTTGTTGTTAACGTATGAAAAAAGACAGCATGCTGTAGAGAACAGGACTGCTTTTCTTATCTTTTTTTTTTTTATTTGTGTACCTATTTATATAATATGTTTGCATATGCTGTGTTGAGTTGCCTGCTTTATTATCTATACTTGTTTGTTGCATGTTATATTTTGCACAGATCTGCGTATTCCAAATCTAACTTCACCCCAAAAAGAAACAATTCCAGCAAGGCAGGTTGCATAAACCCCATTATTATTATTTTTTTATGTGTATGTTTTCTTCATACAGGACTAACCTCTTCTGTACTGCTGTGTATAGTACAAAACAAATAATGGAGAGCATAGATACATGAGATGTTCAAAGCTCTGTACAATCAGGACATCAAGCAATACAAGTACAGTTATGCACAGTATGATGCTCATTTAAAAGACATCTGAAGCAAGAGGGATATGAAGGCAGTCATATTTATTTCCTTTTAAGCAATATCAGTTGCCTGTCTATCCTGCTGATCCTTTGACTCTAATACTGTTGCCGATAAACTAAACATATGCAGTTCAAGTGTTTCTGACATTATTGTCAGAACTGACAAGATTAGCTGCATGCTTGTTTCTGGGGTTATTCAGACACTACTGCAGTCAAATAGATCAGCAGTTCTGCCAGGCAACTGGTATTGTTTAAAAGGAAATAAATATGGCAGCCTTCATATCCTTCTCACTTCAGTTGTCCTTTAAAAGATGATTTGCACTGTGAGCAATTCCTAGCATTTAGAGTATGTTTACAAAGCCTGGAGAGCCACATATATCCTGGCATTGGCAAACCAGCTATCAGTCGGCTGTCAGTGGCTAGTGGTGGATAAACCAACCATTTGATAATTGTTATAACTATACATACGGATATGTGAGTGCAGCTGAGAGTGGTTGCAATCTCTTAAAATGTAACCACTTCCTCTCCCCCGGGATGAGTAACTACATCCCTGCAAGTTCCCATAACTTCTTGCAGGGGCGTAGCTATCACGTCCCTCCCCCACCGCGTGTTCCCGCATGCCCTCCTGCGCTCGTTACCACCGCCGATCGTTAGCCCGTTAGCCTCTAGATTAATGAATAGGAACATAGTTCCCATTCATTGATCTAAGTTCCTGTGTGAATGACCGCAGCCATCTATGAGAAGGCGCCATCACTCACAATAGCCGGCCACGCATTGCTTCCTGTTTGCATAGTAATACTACGCATATGTAAGTAAGCATTGAGGACATGTTATGGCCAAATAGTAAAATTACATCTACTTTTTTTCAATAAAAGACCTATATGTACCTAGTTTTTGCATTTTGTATTATCCCCTGACCTCCCAGACTCCCCAATAGTTACTATTTAAAAAAGAAAATTTCGATAAAAAAAAATTACATAAATAGTTACCTTAGGAGCTGAACTTTTTTAATGTGTATGTCAAGAGGGTATATTACTAGTACTTTATACATTATGGGCTTGTAATTAGGGATGTATGCAAAATGGAAAAAAATGTTCCTTTATTTCCAAATAAAATATTGGTGCCATACATTGTACTAGGGAAATATTTTAAATGTTGCAATAACTGGGACAAATGGACAAATAAAATGTGTGGGTTTTAAATATAGTAGCATGTATTATTTTAAAGCTATAATGGACGAAAAATTAGAAATAATGACATTTTCCATTTTTTTTCTAATCTTTCCTGATAAAACACTTTTAAATAAAATAATTCTTAGCAAAAAGTAACCCCCAAAGAAAGCCTAAGTGGTGGCGAAAAAAACAAGATATAGATTGCTTAGTTGTGATTAGTAGCAATAAAGTTATAGACAAATAAATGGAAGGACCGCTGATGGGTGAAAATTGCTGTGTTTTTTTAAGGGGAAAACCCTTTTGAGGTGAAGTAGTTAAATATTATTCTTTAACTAACTGTCCTCAACTTTGTTGCACCCTAACCACATGGTTATAAAAAGGCCTATGGGTTGACTCTTTTTTTTATTATTTAGAGAACACTGAAATGCTTTGGTTTACCACCCTTCAGGCCATCAGTATGCATTTTGCAAGAGCTGTAAAGTGACACTTTACAGCTCTTGCAAAATGCTATGACAATGTTAATCTTGTTGTTCCATTTGAGGGCAGTTCACTCTATAAGTTTAGCCATGGGCTGTTGCAAGGATCCAAAATGATCAAGGGCACTGATGGTCACCAATTGAGAAGTAATTTTTTGAACAAGTGCAGTGCGCTCTCTCCATCTCTCTCCTACAGAGAATAGTACGGCGGAGAGAGATGGAGGGAGCACACTGGGCATGCGTCAAACTGGCCGCAAATGTTGAGGTTACAGGACTCGGTACAGGAGGCGGAGAAGACTGAGGATGATGACGTGGGAGCGATCCGTGTGGATGGGGCAGGAGAAAGGCCCAGGTATGTATAAAACTGAGTAATCTTCATCTCTGGTTTCCTTTAATGTTCACTCCAGTTAGGTTCACTGACTATCAGAAGTATCATTCTTTTTTTTCCATAGTAGCATGGTGTTTATAAACATGATGCAACCCACTAGTATTGTGTTATAGTCAATAAAAAAGTGAAATCATTTGGGGGCTTTTCTGGAAACAAAAAAAATGCTTTTTCATTGCACAATGTAGAGGGATGAAATAAAAATCTCAGGGTTCGTTCACACTAGGGGCATTTTCTGCCTTTTTTCAAGCGTAGGCGATTTTCAAAATCGCCCGCAAAACGCTTCTGCAATAAATCTCTATGAGAAGGTTCATATCAGCGTGTTTCTTTCACTTATGCTCTGTAAAGCGGTGCCTGTACCATTTTTGGGGCGATTTTGGTCTAATGGAAGGTATAGGAAGAGCGCTAAACACTCACAAAATCGCTTTGTGTGGCGATTACGTTCACAATTTTATGAATAAATACATTGTATTTATTATTTTTCGGGTAAAGAGTTCACTTCCTGACTTGCATCAGGGAAGGAACTAAAAAATCCGAATTTTTTTTTAGAAAAGCGCTTTAAAAAAATGCATCGCGCAGGCAAATGCTGGGTGGCGCTTAAAAAAATTGCGCACAAAATTGCAAAACGCGTATGTTTTGATTTTAGATGTGAACAAGGCCTAAATGCATACTTTGTTGGTATAAAATCTGTGGAGGGTTTTTAAAAAGAGTTTTAAAGAATACACCCAGAGTTCATGCAAAGTTCTGACCTAGTGCGTACATACATAAAAAATAATAACAGGAAAGCCAGGCTGAAATTTTGCTTCAATGAATGTAAAGTAAAAGGAGATTACGCTCATTATGGCATGCTCAAGTCGCAGGGAGAGAATTTGTGATTTTGTGCGCTAGTCTTTGTGAACATCGGGAGGGATAAAATATAGAGGTGATTGGGGAAAGTAAAAATTTGATAAAGCCAAAATGTAAAACTTCACTGTAATAAGGTAGAGTAGTTGTAGACTGCCTGGAAGAAGCCTATAACATAAAAAGCATTAAGTGCATCCATCAAAGCTGTGTAGCTCACTTAAAACCACTAACGTTTTTTTTTTTTTCCTTTTTGTGTGTGTATGCATTCAAAGGGTAATGCTGCTGGTTTAACTAATCCTCTGCTACAAACATATAAGCAATATCTGCAGTATGCTTTGCAAAGATGTTAAGTTACCCACCACAAATAAACAAATGATAATACCATACAAACTATATGGCTGGGTTCATATTCGTGAGTAGGATATTTGTAAAATGATTGATATTAGTGATGAGCAGAAATGATGCCCATGCGTAATTACACATCATAATACGCAATTACACATCGTAATCGTAATGTAAAATTTCGGGGGAACAGCGTAATTCATTTCATAGTTAATTGTTTCTAATTGTAATTACGCATGAATTTACGCATAATTTACACGTATCTTGTGCCGACTTTGGCAGTGAATAGCAAAGCCCCCATATATGCCATTGCTACCAGAATTGCTACATGTGTCAAGAAAAATAGTGGGTACAAGTTACAAAAATAATTGTTCAATAAGACCTTGTCGTTTTTGAGAAAATCGATGTCAAAAATACAAAAAAAAATGTATAAACTTAATTTTCTGGGTTTAAAAAACATTTTTCTGTGCATTTTTAAAATCAATTTTCTCAAAAACTACAATATCTTTTTGAAAAATTATTTTTTTGACTTGTGCCCACTATTCTCCTTAACATATGTAGCAATTTTGGTAGCAATAGCATGTATGGGGGTTTTGCTATTTACCGCCAAAGTCGACACCAAATTACGCGTAAATTCATGCATAATTACGAATGATTATACGAAGTCATTTGAATTATGAAGATGTAATTCTGTATATGCGTAACTGTGGAAATTTATACATACCTTTGCGTAATTGATTGTAATTAGCAGATTACAATCATCTTTAATTGATATCCTACTATCTGCAGTATGTTGCACCTAAATGAATATGCAGTCCATATACAGTGTGTGTGTGTATATATATATATATATATATATATATATATATATATATATATATATATAATATATATATAATATATTTAATAAATATTTGCACCACATATTCATTTGGGTGCAACGTACAGCGGATTGTAGTAGGATATCAACCATTTTACCAATATTCTACTATCACCTGTTATCGATAGTAGAGTATTGGTAATGTCAATGATATTCTAATATTTCCTCCTATTCTTATGCTAACCTCCCCCCATCTACGCCTAACTCTGTTCTACCACCTACCTATGCCTTACACTATTACCATCATTATCCATTGTTGCTGTTTCTGTTGTCCCTACTCCCCAACACTATGGATTTCAGCTACACAATGGCAACTCCCACCAGCGCTATTTTCAATGTCCTGGCCGCTCCACTGCTGCTTTTTCAGTATCCTCGCCGCTACAGAGTTTGGCTACATAATAGGCAAGCTCCTCTGCCACTAACAAATGCATATACAAGTATATGCATTATGTATACTGTATATCTATATCTATATATATATATATATATATATATATATATATATATATATATATATATATATATACAGGATCTTCTAAAAAAATTAGCATATTGTGATAAAGTTCATTATTTTCTGTAATGTACTGAAAAACATTAGACTTTCATATATTTTAGATTCATTACACACAACTGAAGTAGTTCAAGCCTTTTATTGTTTTAATATTAATGATTTTGGCATACAGCTCATGAAAACCTAAATTTCCTATCTCAAAAAATTAGCATATTTCATCCGACCAATAAAAAGAAAAGTGTTTTTAAAACAAAAAAAGTCAACCTTCAAATAATTATGTTCAGTTATGCACTCAATACTGGGTCGGGAATCCTTTTGCAGAAAGGAACGCTTCAATGCGGCGTGGCATGGAGGCAATCAGCCTGTGGCACTGCTCAGGTGTTATGGAGGCCGAGGATGCAATTGATGCATGTTTGTGGCAGTAATGTGACAAGCACGGGCGTTTTCACGCGCAAATGTGAATTTTCGCGTGAAAACGATATCGATTTTGCATGAAAATTCGCGTTTGTGCACGAAGACGATATCGATTCACGTGAAAATTCACGAACGTGCGCAATGCGAAAATTCGCACGAAAACGGCCGTTCTAACAGCTAGCACGCTTTTGTGAATCAAGCCCAAAATGTGGAAAACTTCAAGGGGGCCGAATACTTTTGCAACCCGCTGTGTGTATATATATATATATATATATTCAGTATATATATATATATATACATATATATATTCACTATATATATATATATATATATATATATATATATATATATTTTCACTATATATATATATATATATATATATTCACTATATATATATATATATATATATATATATATATATATATATATATATATATATACTCACTGTATGAAATATATGTCTGCATGCATGGATAGGGAACTGGCTATTGGACAGAAAACAAAAATTTATGGTCAATCGATTTATTCAAAATGGGGGACTGTTAGCAGTGGGGTACCACAGGGGTCTGTTCTGGGTGCAGTGCTCTTCAATTTATTTAATAATGACCTAGTAGATGCAGTAGAAAGCAATGTTGCTAATATTGCAGATGATACAAAATTGTGCAGAATCATCAACTCTCAGGAGGATAGTGACATATTACAACAGGATCTGGATAGGATGGCTATATGGGCACATAAATGGCGGATGGATTCAATGATGCAATTCATGCATTTTGGTCGTATCAACGGTCTAGCACCACACAAAATAAACAGGATACAGATGGGGACATAAAACTTGGAGAAGGACTTAGGAGTACTCATCGACAACTAGTTAAATAATCGTACTCAATGCCAAGCCGCTGCAGCTAAAGCAAATAACATTTTGGGATGCATTAAAAGAGAAGTAAAAACTCGAGATGCTAGCATAATATTGCTCCTGTTTAACTCTCCAGTAAGGCCACATCTGGTATATGGAATTCAGTTCTGGGCATCACATTACAGGAAAGATATTGCAGTTTTAGAGCAGGTGCAGAGACAAGCAACAAAATTGAGGGATGAAAGGTCTCACTTACCAGGAAAAGTTAGATAAACTGGGCTTATTTAGTCTAGAGAAAAGACGCCTTAGAGGAGATCTAATTAACATGTATACATATATGTACAGTCTACATCAGAGGGCAATATAAAAGCTTGGCAGATGAGCTTTTTGTCCCTAAACTTTTACAAAGGACTAGAGGACATGATCTGTGCATGGAGGAAAAATGGTTTAGGCATTTATTTAGGAAAGGGTTCTTTACAGTAAGAGTGATTAAAAAGGGGAATGCAGCATTGCCACAGAAAGTAGTTATGGCAAATTCCATATCTGCATTGAAATACATAATGACCACGTCATGAAGGGCGTGACCGCGGCGGCAGCCCCAGGACCGCCTAATGCCGATTGGCTTTAGGTCCTGGAGCTGCAGTTTTCCAGGGAACGGCAGGGCATGCCCTGCCGGTTCACGGAGCTCCGCTCCATGATTAGCCTGCTAGCCGCCGATCGCGGCTAGCAGACTGTTTATAAATGAAAGGGGAAAGAAATCCCCTTTGTTTATTTCCGTACAGCGATGCGGTCTCCGGCAGTGCTGTACGATATTGGCGATCCCAGGCCTCTGATTGGCTCGGGATTGCCGCGCTCTCATAGGCTAATGCCTATGAGA
Source organism: Hyperolius riggenbachi (assembly GCF_040937935.1). NCBI lineage: Eukaryota > Metazoa > Chordata > Amphibia > Anura > Hyperoliidae > Hyperolius > Hyperolius riggenbachi. Next base: position 68,162,405 of record NC_090656.1, on the reverse strand, counting down.
GGCGGTACAGGATGGATCGCCGTCCTTTTCCATACAGAACATGGAGGGGAGGAGGGGAGGGGAGGGAGAAGGGAGGGAGGGAGAAACAGCCTCGTATAGGCTGGATAAAAATAAAAAACTGCCACAGCGATTGGACACCTCCGGCAGCATGTCCCCTTACAAAACAAGGAGGTGAGTCTGATCGCTGGGCTCCATAGCTGGGCTGTGCAGGAGGCTGAAAAAACTGCACAGCCCAGCTTAGCTAAAAAGGGCCTGGTAGTTGGGGAGGGGGGGTTAAGCCTGGGGACCTTAAGTGGTTAAAGGGGGGTTAGATGCTTTCCTTGCGTTGAAAGGCATCCATGGCTATAATTACTAGATACTGCCCAGTGGTGTTGATCCAGGGATTTTATCTGATTGCCATCTGGAGTTGGGAAGGATTTTTTTTCCTTTTGAGGCTAATTGGGCCATGCCTTGTAAGGGTTCTTTGCCTTCCTCTGGATCAACAGGGATAGGTGATAGTGCACGCTGGAGTTGTACATTATTTTCTGGTTGATCTAGATGGATGTATTTTTTTTTATTTTTTATTTTGTATTGCCATTATTTTGTGTGTGCGTGTGTACATATACTATACACACACACACACACACACACATATATATGTATATTATATATATATATATATATATATATATATATATATGTATTATATATATATATGTGTATTATATATATATATGTATAATATATATATATATATATATATATATATATATATATATATATATATATATATATATATATATATATATATATATATATATATATATATATATATATATATATATATATTATATATATAATATAATATTATATAATATATATATATATATATATATATATATATATATATATATATATATATATATATATATATATATATATATATATATATTATATATATATAATATATATATATATATATATATATATATATATATATATATATATATATATATATATATATATATATATTATATACACAGTATACTCTTTTTTTAATCATAAAAAATAACACTAAAATCTTTATGGATGGAAAAGATACCTTAACTGAGGCTTCAGACTGCCTTTTTGAATAAACCCGATAGCAATTATTTCTAATTTTTTATTTTTCATCTGTTATATTACATTTAATTTCCTGTTCCTAAACCTCTAAACAGACTACATTCTGTTTAACCTGCTGTATGATATCTTTATTCAATTTAATGAAAATAAAAGACAAGCTGAAAGGTAACAAAGAGGTTCAACCTCTAAATTTAGTGTAATACTGCTGTGAAATGGACTTTTCAGTCTATCCATCCACACAGGCCAAGTATAATTGAAACTTTATTCCAAGAGTCCTCTATGATAGGTGATGCTGGCCTGAAATCCTCACTATCTACTTACCTTCCTGACATTTGAAAAATAGGATTCTGCATGAAAATGGTCCCTGGGAAACCAATTTCAATTTTGCAGTCAGACTTGTGGAATCTTCGAGAGATAGAGAGGTGAGAAAATATGAGAATCCATTAATTGTTAATTCCCATTTTGGCTAAAGCCCATTTTCCTTTCCTGATAGCACAGAGCATTCCACCACAAACCCACCAGCATGCTCGTAGATGCTTAAAACAAGTGGCTGAGGACAACAACATGTCCGTTAATAAAACTGTATAGCACACTGCCGGTGATGGTATGGCTTCTCTCCAGTCAGATTCAACCTTTGTGCATCGTGAAATAAAAACAATTTTGCAGTGTTCATCTTTTTCATGCTTAGAGCCTTGCAGAAATACACTTTTTGAAGGACAGCCAATACTGTACTAAAATCTGATGAATTTTCATTAAACAATATTCCTGTAACCATATATATTTATTATGGACTTATAAAATGCTAACACATTTTAGGGAGGGCTTTTTAAAATTTACTGAACAGGTCATGTCATTGCCTGTCCTTCAGAGAGATCCACAACCTAATTTACTTACCACAGTTCATAGCCAATTTTGGAGGAATCCATTGAACTTTATGGAATATATTGGCGTGAAGTGGGAACCAAAATACTCGGCGTTAAAGTGGACCTGAACTTCCTCTCTGCTCTAAAAGATATGCAACAGCATAATAACCATTAAGGCCCTTTCACACCGGTTTGGTGTAGTATTTTTACCACACACCACCACAGGGCAATGAAAGTCTATGGGGCCTTTTATACTGGCGTGGTGCAGCACGATGCGACGTAGGTGATGTTTTCACTGCATCCCCATCGCGAGGGCAAACCTACTTTACTGTGCGGTTCTGCGGCGACCTGTAGCAGACCGTAAGTCATGTAAGTCTATGGGGATGTGGGTGTTAAAATGCCTGCTGCAAGTTTTACACGTCGCTTGTGCGGAAGCGTATTTTAGCAATATGCTTCCGCTCATATGATCGTTTCGGCCACAGGAACTAAGCATCACTTCCTGCTTGGCCGGCTGCCAGATGGAGATTACCGCAGATCAATGTGGTAATCCCCGAAGGCCTGTTTTTGGCGCAGCACAGCACTGCTGCCGCTAATCTGCAGTATGAAACTGGCCTTAAAGAAAAACATTTCTTTGTTACGCAGATACAAATCCTGCAATACATCAGCAGTGTCTACTTCCTGCTTTCATGGAAGCAGACATACTGTTAACATCCTGTGTTTTTACCAACTAGCAGCTCTGCTGTGGCAGAGGAGATTCCTGAGCTGACACATCTGAAGAGATCAAATTACACAGTGATTAGTCACAGACAAGGGGGGATTTAACAGGCTAAACTCTCTAAATTCTTCTGTCCTTTGCAAGGGATCAGGTTCACTTTAGCCTACTCAAACATGGATAGAACATATAGTATGTCCAGACTTAGAACTCAGGCTTTTTGCATTGTGAGTGCTGAACACTGAGCCACCATGCTTCCAATCCCATGTTGACTACATGCTTAGATTAAGGGGAAGATTCACAAAATGTGTCTCATTAAAGTGGACCCAAACCAAACATTTTTTAAATTCAAAATATTTAGTTGCACCACTCTGACACATACAAAGATAAATAAACACTCCTTAAAGCCTATGAGCATTTCAGAGCATGCTTTTCACCCTTCTCTTTTCATAACTAGGGTTATACAGGTGGCGGCCATTACTTCTGAGTTTAGTAGGAGGTTTTAGATCATGGGTGTGTTTGTCATCAGCTACCCTCCCTCACAGGGGCATCGTCTATGTGAAATCTCACACAAGCTTAGATCACCTCCCCTGTGACATCATCAGTAGCAGCCTGTGTTTTGTTTTTGTATTTTATCTCCACCAGTCTGCTGGATTCTGTCCCAGCAATATGAAAGGAAGGGAGGCGTTCCTCCAATAAATGTAAAATATTTTATATCTGTCATCATGCAGCTGAAAAAAGGATGCTATTTGTTATTATAAGATAGAAAATATATTTTATTTCTGAAATCTTGTATTTTTAATTTGGGTCCACTTTACTTTTTTTTTTTATTTAACCAGAGCTTTAGGGAAAGATAATTCACAAGATAAACAAATGAGATAAACAAGATTATTCATGAAATCAAGGCTGAGACAAGGTTCCCCAGCACTCGAGGCAGAGATTCCAAATCACCCTCTGAGATTTGAACCCAGGTCTCCTGTGTCAGAGGCAGAGCCCTTAACTATTACACTATCCAGCCACTGGGTACTGGTTAGATAGATATCCTTACGCCAGTATAGGTAGCAAGATGTGCTCTCAGTATTAGATCATAACCCCACAGTATTGGTTGCCACTACCAGATGTGCCCTCGGTATTAGGCAGCCCCCTCCCAATTTTAGACAGCCAGATGCACCCCGAGTATCAGGTAGCCCCCTCCCCAGTTTAGATTGCTGTTTTTTTTATAGCATTATCTAGCCCCCTTCCCAAGTTAGATAGCTAGATATTCCCCCAATAAAAATTATCCCTCTTCCCAGTTTAGTTAGCTAGATGAGCCCCCAGCAGCCCCAAGCATGCAGAGTATGTGGAGGGGAGCACTGTAGAAGTGGTACTCATCCTACTTTTTTTTAAAGCTTGCAGCATCTCCTCTTGCCACCCTCTAGTGACACACGCCCTCCTACGTTGCCATAGCAACAAATGCGTTGCTAGCCTAGAGGCTTGCAATGTGTCTGTGCAACATCTCCCGAGCACTGTCCCCTAAGGGATTGTGTCCCAATCTCTATCTGTTGACAGTATTCACACATATGTATAAGACATCTGTTCTGAGACTCACATATTTGATACTACCCAGCCGAATAATTTTGCACAGAGGTGAAGGCATTGAGCTGTAAGTACTTTTATTTATTTATTTATTTTTGCTCAAATGTAGATAACCGGTGAAATATTAAATATATATAACCAATGCTGTCACATGCAGCCAAGGAACCAGTAAGGGGAGAGTGAAAGAGTGAATTGCTGAAAGAGTCTTGGGTAATTTGTCAGCCCTGCAGAGTGCAGCTACACCACTGCTGGTATATGTGTACCAACTGCTAGTAAAATAGTCGATTTTGTAGCACTCTGAAATGGAGATACATTGCTCAGAGACTCTCATATTGACCTGAGGAAGCGGGCAGGTCCTGTGAAACGCATTGTCTTTTTATTGGTGTCTAACAATAAGAATCGTAACCTCTTATCACACAAGGTAAGGCTAATCCTTACCTCCAATTGCTACACATTGTATCACAATTGGGGTGCCTCCTTCCATATTACATTGCTATTAAATGTGACATACAGATGAAGCAATAAACAGCAGGGGAGAAATATGTGAGATTTTTTCTTTTTTGTTTCCCCAGAAGCAAAATGTAATGATCCACTATAATTACATTAGCCATCAGGGTAAATTGGAGATGGCATTATATATTCATAGTATAAGTTCACTTACCCTTTAAAGAGGAACTCCAGTGAAAATAATGTAGTAAAAAAAGTGCTTCATTTTTTACCATAATTATGTATAAATGATTTAGTCAGTGTTTGCCCATTGTAAAATCTTTCCTCTCCCCGATTTACATTCTGACATTTTTTACATGGTGACATTTTTACCGTGGGCAGGTTATGTAGCTGCTCCTAGCTGTTTTGGCTGTTAGAGACAGCTGTAAACAGCTAATTCCTGTCTGTGAACATTGTTACATTGTGGCAGTTTGCCCAGAGTACCGCGGTACTCAGAGCTTCTTGTGGGAGGGGTTTCAGCACAAAATCAGTCATATAGCGCCCCCTGATGGTCTTTTTGTGAAAAGCATTATATTTCTCATGTAAAAGGAGGTATCAGCTACTGATTGGGATAAAGTTCTATTCTAGGTTGGAGTTTCTCTTTAAATATCTGATCTCCACGTTCATCCAGTTTAGAGATACATGCGCTTTATAATATAAGAATGAATGCCGTCCTGGCAGTATGGAAGTCCCGCTCTCACAAACCTTTTAAAACTCATAACTATTATTAAAGTCATCATCTATTGTGGCTTTAGTGAAAGCATCATTAAGTACAATTGGGGTTTCTCTCAACAGACTGTAACGCAGGTCTGTAAATCACCAGAGAATAGATATTTACTCTCAATATCCATCAATTTTTCCAAGAGCTCATAGACCAGACTACGCATTAAGCTAATCTCCCAGCTAAAATACTTAATTATTTTGGGCACTCTAGAGCTCCCAGCACAGGTTTCAGTGAGCTAGAAAAATGGTCCGACTATTCCATTTTCTGGCCTGGGAAGCGTATCAATTAACTAGAGTGTTCCAACGATTATGTATTATTTTCAGACGATTACCATTTCTAATAATTTTGACGAATTTCTGACACGCTTGGGGATTTGCAATGTTTGTAGTATTGTAACTGGGGAAATGAATTGGCAGGACTATTTATGACGGCAGCAGGGCTACCCTAGTGAAACCAATATTCATTTCATTTTTTTTAAATGGAAAATTAAATGCTACACAACTGTAAAGGAAAATCTTAGACCCGTCTAGATTAGATTTCTAGGAGAGAAATTCACTCTGTATGTATTTATCTGTGACTGGTGGCTGGATGGTGTAATGGTTAAGGGCTCTGCCTCTGACACAGGAGACCAAATCTCGGCTTTGCCTGTTCAGTAAGCCTGCACCTATTCAGTGGGAGACTTTTGGCAAGTCTCCCTAACACTGCTACTGCCTATAGAGCGCGCCCTAGTGGCTGCTGCTCTGGCGCTTTGAGTCCACCAGGAAAAAAGCGCGATATAAATGTTATTTGTCTTGTCCTGTCTTGACTAAGCACACGTTGTAATTTGATCCCTTAGCTGTCAGCTGACTGCTATGGCAGAAAGCTTATTTGTAAATACAGTATGTTAACAATATGGCTGCTTCCATAATGAAATGTTTTTCTTTAAACATTCTTATGCTGTTGTTTATCTTTTCGAGCTGAGATGAAGTTCTGAGTTCAGGTCTGCTTTAGGTCTCTTTTCCATGGACAGTTGAACTGTGTGCTCAGCAAGCAGTTACTAGGCAGCAGTGAGCAGTTGCCAGGCAGCAGCAAGCAGTTGTGAAAGTTTGCGAGGCATTTTACTGCATATCAACTTTCCGTGGAAAGGATGCCTAAAAGCTACCTTTATTTAAAGTGTTAGTGTGTTTAAAGGAACCCTGACATGAGAGGAATATGGAAGCTGCCATACTTATTTTTTTTTTAACCATTCCAGTTGTCTGGCAGTCAGGCTTATCAAGTTATCATCTGCCTCTAATACTTTTAGCCAGAGACCCCGAACAAGCATGCAAATTAGATGTTTGCCCCTCCCACCGTGGTGACTCACATGGCCAAACATCCCAGACCACCATGATTCCCCCACCCCATAACAGTGCAACTACCATGACTTCCCCTCACCCTTAACCCATGTGGCCACAACAACAGCTACTTTAGGGATGAATGGTGAGCAATTAAGGACCCTTTGAGCCTTCATGGATTGCTCCTCCAATAGTTATGCTTCTGCTGAAGTCTTTTACCAGGAGATTCTTGTGGAAGAATGATGAAATCAGAAACATGTAATCTATGCACGCCAAGTCAGGAAGCATAAATCCTTGCATGTGCAAATTGGTTTAAAGAGGTGCCCTGGTGTGTGATAAAAGAATTTAAAAACAGTTTAAAATCGACAAAGAGATGAGGTAGCTTACCTCAATGACGAAAAATCTTTATGGTACAAAAGATTTTATTAGTGATAGCACATGCAACGCATTTCGTGGGTCTGAGCCCGCTTCCTCAGGCCAATAACAGTGCTAAACTAAATGAAAAGTCCAGCGTAGGGAGCCTCTCATCACACACCAGGGCGCCTCTTTAAACCAATTTGTGCTTTGTATACCACCACACGCCACCCGTCTGAGGGATGGAAGCAGAGTACCCGTGGTTCTGCCACGGTCAAGATCTTTTTCCTATCCTTTTTTCAAGGAGAGCAACCTCATCCAGGTCACTGGTGACCTCCTCGAGTGGAGTCAGATTTATTTTTTCCACCTGCTTCCTGTGGTCGGTTGCACCCCTGCAACCCACCTTTGTGAGTAGTTCTTTTAGATTTCTTCCACTACCACATTGTTGTTACATACTGCACAATCGGGCTCCCTTTTGTCTCCTGTGCCTTTTCGTAGGTAGTGTTTTGACACTCACAGCCCACTACATCCTTGCATGTGGTACATCAACATCATTAGACAGAAGATGCTATTGAAGAAAAACCAATATGTATTACTCAAAAAATTAAAATGTAAATGAAATTCACAGAAATAAGCTCATTTTTTTGTTTGAAGTCTTTATCAGAGGGTATTTTGTCTAAGCAGGTGGTTTTGGCGCATGGTGCTCATTGCCAAGCGCTGAAACTAGGCAGCACCATAGCAGTAATGTTATACTGGGCGGGTAGGTACGGGTAATTTGTGGTCCCCGAATTACATGTCCCTCTGAGTTGCTACAACTCGGAGGGGGAATAGTATTTAACGTCGCTGGAGATTTGAGTGGCAGCAGGGTGAGCTACCATTCGGCTCACCCTGCTCCCAGCTCACCAGCGGCATCCACATATGTACGCTATTTTGTGAGGTTTATTTTAGCTGAGGGTTTTTTTTTTTTTTACAAAAGTGCTATTTATTGTTTCTTAGTACAATGTAGATTTGCTTTGAATTGCTTTCTGCCTATGCTGATAGTAAGCCAAGTGCATTGTGTGTTCATTCCTTTTTGAAAAATTTGCCTCTAAAATATTCTCACTGCTTCATATGTACCTCCTCTGCCTGGCTGTGAATCATTACTTTCTACTCCTTATCACGACGATATCATTGTTTGAAAAAAATATATGCAACTGCGCTCATGTTTAAAATGAACTGAAAGTTTAATATGCCTCAATGGCCACAAGATGCTGCTGCGATATCCATTCATGTTTGCTCATCTTCCATGGTTCTCATCTCCTCTTGTTTTCCTGTTGCTATGTGGTTATGCCTTTGCCTTATGTAACACATATGTAAGATGCTGTCCCTGATTTTTTTTTCACTATTAAAGTTTATTTAGCAATATCAGGAAATATATACAGACACCTTAATTGTACTGTCCCTGATTTTAATGAAGCAAATATATAAAAAAAAAACAAAAGACATCAAGTTCAATACGTTCTCTCTTGGCAATCATCCTAAGGGCCAACTCTGCCAACAATCAGCATTTCTGTGTGCTAGAGATTTACTAGAGATATAAGTGCTTCAATCGCATGTGCTTCATATCATAAACCACACTTTCACATATGAGTGGGTCATCAAGATCACATACAAAAAGTTCCATATACAGTAAAACAAAAAAGAAAGCAAACAACTATTGCAAACTGTGCCCTAACACTTATATTCTATAAACAATTAGACAGAAGCCTGCAATCTCTTATTAAGTTAACCACATGCACATCCACACCACTTATATTGTGCTTTTCTCATGGCGGACTCAAAACACCAGAGCTACAGCCACTAGGATGTGATCTATAGGCAGTAGTAGTGTTAGGAAGACTTGCCTAAGGTCTTCTACTGAATAAGTGCTGGCTTACTGAACAGGCAGAGCCAAGATTCAAATCATGGTCTCCTGTGTCAGAGGCAGAGCCCTTAACCATTACACTATCCAGCTACTATACAAGGAAGTATCTATCACTATAGTTGCTGTAACGGAAGGTGATGATGTTACATGCTGTCTTGGCAGTTCACGATTCAGCGACCAACAGCCTTCACCTCCTTCAGCTCTGTTGGTATGTGTCTAGCATTCAATTGAAATGTGTGAATGAATACATTTTGGGGAGTTTCTAAGTGCAAGTGCATTATTTTTCTATTATCCTCCAGTACATGGATTTGAGAAAAACAAACTTTGTCAGGATCTGGGAAGCAGAGGAGGCCCACTCTTACCTCACAAGTAGCATACTGAGATACTTTATAACCTTAGGGGCATAAGGATCTGGTGATAGCATGCTTCAATTTCATTGTTTATATGATTTTTTTTAAAACCTATGTTAGGCTATCTGGTCTACCTAGGATGTCTGTAAACAAAGTTTGGGGCACACACCGCACTGTCTTTTATAGATTATTTAGTAATAAATGGATTTATACTTTTGCAATTACGGGTTTTTGAACTTTTTTCATTAGTGTCATAGTGTGCTTAGCACACAATTGTATGTGAATTTTTGATATGTTCACTATAGTTCAGTGTCCCACCTCTAGTTTTGCTTTTACATGTTTCTTACCTGAAATTGGGCACATTTAGGTATCTTTAACCACTTGCAGACCAGACGACTCTGGCCCCTTTATGACCAGAGCTCTCCTTTCCCTTTTTAGTTACTGTATATGATTGCTTTGATTGGCTCACAGCAATTCATGAGCCAATGAAATTGGCTCCTGCCCGAAATATAGATGCTCTGCTGCCAGTGTGACCACAGAACGAGCACGTGTAGTGACGTAGACAGTGGTGGGAACAGCGAGAGTGAGCGGACCCCATAGTGAGAGTGATTGAAAATTATGTCCTGACAGGAATAACAGGACACAAACAGGGCATAGATTTCAATCACTGCCATCCGGAAGTGGTTAAGTCAACATCCCTGTTTTGTTGTGTTCATACACCTCTATTTTAGCAGGGATGACAAGAAAATACGGGTGCATGGACGCAAAGTATAGGTACCTGATAACAAAAATATAGGGACATTGACTGTAGGAATACTATTGTTCAATACAGGAACACATTACTTTTTTGGGGGGGTATCAGCAGTAACACAGAAATGTTTTTCTTTAAAGGTTATTATGCTGTTGCATATCTTTTAGAGCAGAGAGGACGCTCTGAGTTCAGGTCCGCTTAAAAGAAAACCTGTAATGATAAAAAAAAAACCTCTGGAGGATACGTACCTCGGGAGGGGGACACCTCTGGATCCTAACGAGGCTTCCCCCGTCCTCCAGTGTACCGGCAATCCAGCGCTGCGACTCTCCCGAACAGTGGCGAGGTAAATATTTACCTACCGTGATCCTGCGCAGGCGCACTAGTGGCTCTTCATTCGGGTTGAGGAAGAATAACCAAACCCAAACGTATCCGCTATACTGCGCAGGCGCAAGTCCTTTGCGTCTGCGCAGTAGGGCGGATATGATTGGGTTTGGCGTCTTTCTGTCTAGCCCAAACAAAGAGCCGCTTGTGCTCCTGTGCAGGATTGCGGTAGGTAAATATTGCCCGCGCCTGCCTGATCTGTCTTGTCAGCCTTTGTCGAGGAGCTTTCAGGGGAACCAGCGCTGGATTCCCCCAAAGCTACAGAGGACGGGGAAGCCTCATTGGGACCCTGAGGCTCCCCCCTGCTGAGGTAAGTGTCCCCCAGAGGTTTTCTTTTTGTTACAGGATCTCTTTATAGCTAATCTGTGAATAAGTATAGTATCAAGCAGCAGTTACCATACAGACATAAGTGCCCTCGTTTCAGAAGCTTAACCGCAGCATCTGCTGTCGTGCTATGCATTAATGGAAGCGACTGAGAGGTTCGAATTTGTCATGTGGGTCACCAGTTCCTAGGCAAATGGCAATCCAGAGAAAGGTAGTTACCGCATATTAAGTATGGAGAGCTGCAGGAGCATCGAGCCGTCACAGAGTGTGATCATAAAGAAGAATACTGATAGCAGTTATTCATAACACTTTACGGTACTTTCTGTATTCAAGCACTATTGTGTGATACATCTTTTCCTGCTTACAGGTTCACTTTAACTCCGCTGGAGAGCAGCCATATCTACAGTCTGACTGTTTGTACCAGTCTGATGATGTGTGATAGTGAATCGCTCTAAGAAGGAAGTGTTCCCTTTTTAATAGAGGAACAGTGATGGCTGTTGATAACTTCTAGAGATGTTCCAGAGATAGTTACTGAGGAATCACAGATGCTCAGCTGCTCGCTCGCCATCTCTGAGGCTAAGCAAGCTCCGTCAAGTATATATATATAGTTTTCTTAGTGAACAATAATACCCATTGTAATGGTTGTTTGGTTTCAGCTATTGATAGATGTGCACCTGATATCTGAGTACTTATTTATTCAGGTAATTTATTCAGGTATTATTTATTTAGGCCCCAAATGGCCCTCCCTCAACTGCAGTATTAGCCCTCTATTGATCCTGTGCTTGTCATAATAATCACTTCTATAGATACTTTGAATAGTGGTAATCATTAACTAGCTGTTCCCCATTCCCTTCTTGCACCGCCGACACTGTAGTTGCCATTGGCAGGTTTTGGTGCGCCGTATCAATTGTTATGTATAGAGTGCTTGGGGGGCCCCAATGTAAAACTTGCATTGGGGCCACAGCTTCTTAGCTACAACACTGTGTACTACTTTGCATTTGAGGGAGGTGGGCAGCATGCCGTGTAAAGCTGGCTGCGGCGTTACTGCACTTTGTTATCTCACACAAAAATACTTGTGCGCAACGGGCAAAAGGTTGAAAGGAAATAAACATGGCAGCCTCCATATATCCCTCACTACAGTGTCCATTTTAATAACTGTACTTTAGATATGGAATTCAGGTAATTTTAATGGGCACCAGGGCTCAATTACTATATAAATGATTTCCACATAATGCTGTTATATAGTCGAGCATTGGATATTGGCACCAGTGTTTTTTTGCTGAACAGTAACCACACTGCGTGTCAACCACTGACCTACATGTATGGTTACACATGCTGCCTTTTGGTGGCATTACATAGCAATTGGATAGCATGTATTCCACAGCAGACTGGTGACTTAAAGTGGAACTAAACTAAGAGTTTCCTCTCTGCTCTAAAAGATTAGCCACAGCATGATAATCCTTAGGGAAACACATTTCTTCATTACAGTTTATGTAAACCCTAAAAAAATCCAGAAGTTTTACTTGTATTGAATTCATTTGAAGCACTTAAGCCTGTGCTTACACAAAGCAGATAGCTGATAGAGGCATAGCTAACACACAGCTCACAGCTATGATGCATAGCTGCTGATAAGGCACTGTGATCTAGCTAAACAAGCAAAGAGCACAGTCCAGTTAATTTATTTGTCAACCATATGTGAGATAAAGACTTCTCATTGTGTGATGTGCTAGAGTTCATGTCCCATTTAACTGTTACAAGAAGCACACATTTCAGCTAGCCTTGTGAAGGAGGCATTTCTCTGTGGTATGCAGCTGGATGTTAGTAAGACTCCCAGTCTAGACTGCATCTAGGAACATTTGTACTTTGACAAAATACCCCAGCAGATTTAGGTATTCCAACTAATTTAAGTTTGTAAAAACTGTGGCTGGTGTTGAGCAATACAGTACCTAGAATTATCTTACCTCTGGAGTTTTCAAACAGATAAAACCAGCAAGTTATTCAGTCAGCCTCAGACTAAAATATCAGTTGGCCTTTAAATAAGCTTACATATGATGAAGCCATGAGGTAAGCTGCAGATTTGACAAGATCCTTTACTGATCAGAATGTAGGCTAGATAGAAAAGAAATCACAAAATGGCCATATTCCACAGCAACTTCTTCTCCGGCCCAGATCTGAAATTTCTCCCAGGATCTTAATACATCATCTCCTCTCCTCAGGAGAGAGCTATTAAACTGAGCTGCCTCCCTGAAGTAACTTAAATTCCGTGTCCCTGATTACACACAGGTGAACCCCATTAACTTCCCAGGAAGAGTGCAGGCTGTCTAAAGGCCGAAGTCCAAATATCACTCTGACAGATCTACGTATAAGGCCTGTGTTTCGCAGCTTAGAGCAATAGAAAGCACTGACTGACTGACCCTCTAAATAAATATTTCACAAAGATTGATTCAGTCTGCACGTTAGGCCAGTCTTGGGTTACATCATACTGAAAGAGAACCAGTCGCGAATAGGCTTATAATTATGTGGGCTTGCTTTTCAATATTTGTGTTGGCTTCATTGCTATTTAGCTTTGAAGCGGACCTAAACTCAGGACGTCCTCTCTGCAGTGTCAACTTCCTGCTTTATTGGAAGCAGACATGGGGTTAACATTCTGTGTTTACAAATTAGCTGCTCTGCAATGGCAGCCAGCTAAAAACTAAGAGATTAAATTACAACTTGTGATAAGTCACAGACGAGAGGGAATTACACAGGCTAAACTCTCTCAATACATACAGGGTGCATTTCTCTATGTTTTCCTTCTGTCATGAGCAAGAGTTTAGGTCCACTTTAATAATTGAATCTGAGGATCACTCCGAGGTTGAGCTTTTCCTCACCTGCTCCCTTCATCCCCCTTGTCTTCCTCCTCAGTCAGGTAAGATGACTGCTGTCCTGTCAGCTTACTGATGTACTCTCCTGGGTTTTAATGTGCAGAACTGCATGAAAGAACAAAGGCACTTAGTTCTTTTTCATCATTCTTGTGCTATGTTCAAATCCATTTTTGGAGCTAGACAGGAGCTTAAAAGGAACCTAAACTGAGAGGAATAAGGAGTTCACCAGGCAATGCCAATTGCCTGTCTGCTATGCTGAGCTTTTGGCTTTAGTTATGTTTGTCACGCATCTGCAACAAGCATGCAACCAGTAGAATCAGACCAGAGTCAGAGCATCTGATCTGCATGCTCATTCTGGGCCAGTGACTTGTAGTGTCAAAGACTGAGCATCAGCACAGATGTCAGGCAACTGCCATTATTTAATAGAGAATGAAGATGGCAGCCTCCGTATTCTTATAACTTCAGGTTTCCTTTAACCACTTGCCCTCCTCGGGATGAGTATCTACAATACAATAAACTTTTTTCACATAGGACTCAAAGCGCATAGTTGTGTCTCAGATCAATACAGGGTTGCAGGCTGGACTGTATTGTATACTGAGGAGATAGTCAGGTGTTCATAAATGCCAGACTGAAGGGTGGGTTTTCAGTTTAGACTTAAATGCTTCCAGGGATGGTGCTCAGAGGCGGGACAAGGTCCTCCAGCACCCAAGGCTGAGACACCAAAGTGCGCCCCTCCATCCCTGCCACCCCAGCCATCACACACTGATTGCTATTAGACTAAGAGGTGCCACAGGGCCCACAACCTCCCCAACACCTTAATATCTAGTTATCTGGCTTGCAGTCACTGCTATGTATCCCCTTTTCGTATTTCTTTCTGCTTCAAACACAATTAGGAATGACAGCTGAATGAATTGTGCGCCCCCTCCTACACTGCGCCCTGAGGCTGGAGCCTCTCCAGCCTATGCCTCGGCCTGGCCCTGATGGTGCTATCCTGACTGTGTGTGGCAGGGAGTTCCAAAGTCTAGGGGCAGCATGAAAGAAGGCACTGTCTCCAAAGGTTTTGGGGTGCACTCTGGGGTTGACCAAGGTGTTACATCCTTTTGATCTAAGATTGTGGGGGGGGGGGGGTGATGCAGTTGCAGCAAGTCCTTTAGGTATCCAGGGCCCAGATTGTGCAACGATTTGAATGTTAGTAAGCTAATCTTAAACAAAATTCTATATTTTATCGGTAGCCAGTGGAGTGAACACAGGGTTGGTGTTATGTGGCAATAGTGGAGTTGGCTCGTTACCAGCCTTGTGGCAGCATTCGGTACTAATTGCAGGTGGCATAGGTCTTTCTTATGAAGGCCTATGTAGAGAAAATTGCAGAAGTCCAACCTTGATGGGATGAAGGCTATCTACGTCCCTGCAAAATACCTCTACAGCTACCAGAGGCGTAGATACTCGTCTCTTTCCACCACGCACTCCCGCTCACTCCTGCTCTCGTTCATGCTGCCAATCATTAGAGGGGAGATCAAGGAATGGGAACTCAGTTCCCATAAATTGACCTAAGTCCCCATTTCAATGATCGCTGCCACCAATGAGATGCCTGCGGTCATAGTAACAAGCAAAGTTACACTTACACACATTACTCCCTGTTCGCGTGTTATTAGTATGTGGCAGGAAGAAAATTTGTGAGGAAATCTTGTGGTCAAATAGTAAAATTAAACCTACATACATTTTTTTTCAATAAAAAGACCTAGATTTACACATAATTTAAAGTTAACACCTTACCTCCCACACTCTCCCCTAAATACCCAAATAAAACGTTTGTATAAAAAAAAAAAAGACAATGCAAACAAAAAAAAAACGTAAGTAGTTACCTTAGGGACTGATCTTTTTATGTATGTCAAGAGGGCTTATTACAGTTATTTTTTTAATCATGGGCTAGTAATTAGTGATAGACTCAAAACTAAAAAAATACACCTGTTTTCCAAATAAAATATTGGTGCCATACATTGTACAAGGGAAATACTTTAAACGTTGCAATAACTGGGACAAATCAAATGTATGTGGTTTTATCCACAGTAGGGCGTTTTATTTTAAAACTATAATCGCCGAAAACTGAGAAATAATTTTTACCCCTTTGTTTTATCCATTTTTTTCTTATTACTACCATTAAAATGCAGTTAGAATGAACTAATTGTTAGTAAAAACTAACACCCAAAGAAAGCCTAAATGGTGGCATGTACTAATAAAGTTATAGGCAGATGAATGGACACGCCAGGGCCGGCCTTAGGTTTCACAGTGCCCTGATCAAAACCTGATTTTTATGCCCCCCTTTCATCCTCTTCCCGCGTGCGCGCACACACAGGCCCATATGTAATTCACCTTTTCTCCTGAGATATCTCCTTGGACAGTGGTTCCCAACCTTTTTGAAGTCGTGACACATCACGCCACATGCTCAGATCTCCGTGACACGTCACATATGTATAATAGAAAAATACTATTAATAACCACGACTGGATGGAAAGAGAGTGCATTATCCTGAATTAACTTAAAAAAGAAGGCTAGAACCTTTCAGGAATATTAATAAAAACAATCAGAGGGACAGTTAGCCCCCCCCCCCCCCCCCCCAATTTAGAATGATAGCAGTGAACCAACAATTTACACCACGCGTTATAGCCGCAGTGCGCCCCCCCCCCAAAAAAAAATGCCCTCAGACTCTGTATAGGTAACTAGCCAGGTATAGGTGCCCCCAATATAGGATCTCATGTGTAGGTGCCCTCAATATAGGATGACAAGCATAGGTGCTCTCAGCATAGGAAGTCAGGTGTTGGTGCCCTCAGTATAGGTAACCAGCGAAAGGCGCCCCCTTGGAAGCCGGTGCCCTGAGCGACCGCTCCGGTCGCTCAGGTCAAAGGCTGGCTATGCTCCACGGTGAAATGTGAAAATTGCTTTGGTTTTTAAGGGGAAATCCCTTGGAGGTAAAGTGGGTAAACAACAAGTTTAATTTCTGTAAACGAAACCAAAAATAGTAGAACACACATCACATTTATAAAATTATAGAGCAAGTTGAGTTGTTAATAAGCTGTGAGATCAGAGAACAGTACTCGAGTCCTAACTGTGTTCCATTATGTATACAAAATACTGATAAGGAGAAGCCATATGTAAACAACAGACAACCAAGGGTTTCTTAGTTGTTTGAAGGAGGGCAAAATCAACAATATATTATCATTACAATACTGATCAAGGGGTCATCTGTGAGCAATGCACTATATTTGTGTTGTAAATTCATTTATCCTTTAAGGCACAGTAAGTACAAGTCCTCAGCTCTCCTCCCTACTTACCAACTTGTCAGTAATGAAAGGTTTGCTTTCATCTTTATACATCTAATTATACAATCCTGTGCACCAGTAGTAAGAACAGTTTACCACATCATTCACATATTGTAGGTAATACAATTAAACAGTAAACATAACAGCAAAAAAGTAATAAAAATAATGTTTTACGGCCAGCCAAGTAGCTGATAATGTATTATCTCCCCAGTTTTCAGTGCTGCTGATATTAACATAATTTAGAATAAGTGCTGGCTTTTGACACTTGAGAGAGAGCACTTACATTTCTCTTCTGCACGACAGGCTATATGGCTGAATGGGTAAATACATGTTTAAAAAAAAGCAAAGCGCATTCTTTGTAAATATTTTTTTCTGTTGTGTAGGGCAACGTATAACATTCCGTATAATGGGAAAACGCAGCAAAGGCATGTCCATTACTATGCAGATTATGCTCTTTAAGTTGTTTAAAGGGAAACTCTGTTTGGGATAAAAATTGTTTGGGTTAGGATTATATTACATATCATGTGATCGGAATGCCGAAGAGAATGTCAGCATTGTAGCGCTGCCAGTGGAGGGAAGGAGACGCCATCCAGTTGCGCACTTTTCCAGCAGCAAAACAAACAAACAAACAAACAAAACAAAAACTTGCTATATGTGGCTGCTACTGCGTTAAAAAGAACCTGAAGGGAGAGGGCTATGGAGGCAGCCATAATTATTTCCTTTTTAACAATACCAGTTGCCTGACAGCCCAGCTGATCTGTTTGGCTGTTTGAGTGTCTAAATCACACCAGAAGCAAGCATGCAGCTAATCTTATCAGAAACACCTGATCTGCATATGCTTGTTTAGGGTCTATGGCTAAAAGTATTAGAGGAAGAGGATCAGCAAGATAGCCAGGTAACTGGTATTGTTTAAAAGGCAATATATATGGCAGCCTCCATATACCTTTAGCTTCAGGTTCCATTTAAGGTTTCTAGGTGAAATAATCAGGAACAATCATTTTGGATGAAGAGAATATAAAATGTGTATACACTTTTAGTACACAATGCTGGGTACACACGATGCATTTTTTCGGCTGATTTCCCGTTCAAATCTCTTATCTTTTCTTACCAATTTCCATTCACTTCCATGAGAATTCGAGCAGTAAAACGATCGAAAGTAATATCAGACATGCCGGAAATTATCAATCAAACACATCTATCCACCGCAAAAACGCAACGTGTGTACCTAGCATTAGACTGCTCAAATTAGAGCCATCAGTGGCCTACCAATAGCTCCCGCAAGTCAAGAATGTCTGTGTATCTTTGGGAGGCCTCAATACACATTGTTACTTTGCTTTATTCAAAAAAATGCCATCCCTATTTAATAGAAAAAGCTAAAATGTCCTCATCGAGCTCCCAATCATTTTTATGTAAACTAAAATACTTTCTATGACTATTTATTTCTAAAATACGGGCTGTTGTATACCTTTTACTAAAATGGTGCCCATTTGTATGTTCAGTAGTGACATAATGTGTAAGCCAGAGTCTTTTTATAGTATATTGCCAGTGTTGCCCAATGGCAACAGTCAAAAGGGCAGTCTCTTTTTCATGCTGTCAGAAATGCTGTCAGTTTGCTAAATTTAGCCACAAGTACGGTATGTCCACTCTAAGAAATAGGGACAGACTCCTGGAGATAGCTGGAGCTAACAGCGGTATTGTATAGTGACGTTTTCAACAAAGATGTGACATCTCATTTTACACCTTCTATCTAAACATCTGATGAAGCTTAGTGTGAAACGGTTTAGGCAGAGAGAAAGCAGCATTTTCCTTTTATATTCATCGTCAGGCATTTTTTTTTACTGATAGGTCCATGTCATGTGGACACCATAGGCGAGTGTACACTTTTTTCATGTCTAACTGCAATCAATCTCTAGTATTTAGCAGATTAGTAATTGCTCTTGTTCACACATAGCCTACTGCTGCTATAATAATTCCATGAGAGACGAAGACTGGACTTACAGTATATACATGGATTAAGAATGGGAACATCCATCTCTGTCACCTGAAAACTCTACATCATGCTGTTTAAGACCTTATAACTTTGGCATAACAGTAGCTGGTAAGACTTCTCGCTCCACAGTGGGCACTGTGTGAAGACATTGTTGGCACTTCAAGGGATTATTGTGTAGTGAATAAGTGTTTTGTGATTAATCCTTTGAAAGATGGTACCTTAGAGCAGCATAAATGTGAACCGGAGTTGAAAATAAACTGATGAGATAAATAATTGTATTTTTCATCCTACTCTTTAAAAAGAGTTTTTTTTAAGATATTTCATGGTTTTATGTTATATTTAAACATTTACAAAGTAGATTGAATGGTTTGCTGCTCAGTGGCAGCCTATTAAGTGCTCCTAAATGAAAATACATGAACTATTGACCTTTTTTATCTCCTTCTGCTCTCAGAAGTTGTATTCTGTCAGGAAAACTTTTATGGCTGTAATCTGCTTATCAGTTATGTTTACTGTATTCCCAACAAGTTACCAACAAGACAGAAGCTGTCACTTCTATGCTTACAAATTAACTCTTTCAGGCAGCAAAAATACAACAAGTAAACAGCCTGATTATTTATATGTTTTGCACTGTACATACACATGTTTATCTCACCATGTAACAAGTCACTTAGGGTTAGAGATGAGCCGAAATTTTCGAAATTTCGAACTGCTTTTATTACGAATGCGAAATTTAACATTATGACCCAAATTCGTAATTTCGTAAATAATTTTCAAATCGTAATTTACAATTTCGTAATCGAAATTTCACTCCCGTAATGACGAATTTCGTGTCTCCAACCGAAATTTTACTTTTTCAGGTTTATAAGGGTTTCTATCCCTCTAGATGCCTAAAATGCACAGCCAGCCAGCCCTCCTCCTCCTCCTCCTCTCTCCAGAGATCTGTAGTATTTCAAAACCATACTCACATTCATGACATGTCCAGGGATCAAACCCAGGCCAACCACATGGAAGACAGCTATGCTCACCACCATACCACCAAACACACACTAAATAGACTGCTAACCTAAATCTTACTTGTAGACAGTCATATGAGACACATGCTGGGTGCAGGGCTTTGTGATTGGACCATGGACCATGCGATAGAGTGAGGTGCAAAAATGAAATCATGCCTAGCAGAGGATGGTTTCACAATGCTAAATGCTAGGCTGGCTGTGGTGCAATTGGTTAGTGCGTCTGGCTGGTAACAGCAAGGTTACAGGTTCGATTCCATCCAGGCATGTCTTTTCCTTTTGCGTTCAACAGTTGTCCAAACAGAGCCAACAGAGCCCCAGATAGCCATGTAGAGTTAGGTCACAGCTAGCCTGGCTGTGGTGCAATTGGTTAGTGTGTCTGGCTGGTAACAGCAAGGTTACAGGTTCGATTCCATCCAGGCATGTCTTTTCCTTTTGAGTTCAACAGTTGTCCAAACACCGAGCACAAAGTTTTGCATGCGTAAAGTTTTACGCACGCAAAATACCCCATGGGGTTCAATGGCGCAGCGCGCGCACGCAAAAGGAAAAGACATGCCTGGATGGAATCAAACCTGTAACCTTGCTGTTACCAGCCAGACACACTAACCAATTGCACCACAGCCAGGCTAGCTGTGACCTAACTCTACATGGCTATCTGGGGCTCTGTTGGCTCTGTTTGGACAACTGTTGAACGCAAAAGGAAAAGACATGCCTGGATGGAATCGAACCTGTAACCTTGCTGTTACCAGCCAGACGCACTAACCAATTGCACCACAGCCAGGCTAGCTGTGACCTAACTCTACATGGCTATCTGGGGCTCTGTTGGCTCTGTTTGGACAACTGTTGAACGCAAAAGGAAAAGACATGCCTGGATGGAATTGAACCTGTAACCTTGCTGTTACCAGCCAGACCCACTAACCAATTGCACCACAGCCAGGCTAGCTGTGACCTAACTCTACATGGCTATCTGGGGCTCTGTTGGCTCTGTTTGGACAACTGTTGAACGCAAAAGGAAAAGACATGCCTGGATGGAATTGAACCTGTAACCTTGCTGTTACCAGCCAGACACACTAACCAATTGCACCACAGCCAGCCTAGCATTTAGCACTGTGAAACCATCCTCTGCTAGGCATGATTTCATTTTTGCACCTCACTCTATCGCATGGTCCAATCACAAAGCCCTGCACCCAGCATGTGTCTCATATGACTGTCTACAAGTAAGATTTAGGTTAACAGTCTATTTAGTGTGTGTTTGGTGGTATGGTGGTGAGCATAGCTGTCTTCCATGTGGTTGGCCTGGGTTTGATCCCTGGACATGTCATGAATGTGAGTATGGTTTTGAAATACTACAAATCTCTGGAGAGAGAGAGAGAGAGAGAGAGAGAGGAGGAGGAGGAGGTTGGTTATTCATTTTAGGCATCTAGAGGGATAGAAACCTTTGCAAACTTTAAAATACTAAATTTCGTAATCGTAATTACGAAAATTTGCGTAATTTGCGAAAATTACGAAATTTCGATTACTGCTAAAATCGTAATTGTAGTAATTTCGCGAAATTTCGGAAATTCGTAATTAGGTCATTACGCTCATCCCTACTTAGGGTACACTTTAAAATAACAGAAACTAAAAGTGCATACACAGGCACATTACTGCTGCACACAGGGATCATGGATTGAGTTTGGGGCTGAGTGGTGTACACTGTAGATGCATCGGTAGCCTTTACCCACTTGAGGACCACAGTGTTAAACCCCCCTAGTGACCATGCCATTTTCTCCTAATTGCCCACTGCAGCTTTAAGGCCTCACTGCAGAGCCATCCAACTCAGCACACAAGTGATCCCCCCTCCCCCCCTTTTCTCCCAATCAACAGAGCTCTCTGTTGGTGGGGTCAGATCACCCCAAGATTGTTCATTTATTATAAATATTGATTTTATTTTTTTTTAAATAAATGTATCTATTTTTTTATTTATTTTATAAAACTCCCTCCCTCCCCCCGTTAGCCTATCACAGTGATAGGCTGAAGCCTATCACAGCCGATCACTCCTCTGTCCCCCAGGGAGACAGCCATGTCACACAGCTGTCCCCAGCACAGCACTGCTGTAGATCGCAGCACTGTACAATGCTAATAGACGGCAGTTTTGCCGTCTAACAGTCTCCGAGCGGCAATAGCCACGGGGAGACTGAAGGCGGAGCTCTGCTCCGTCTTTCATGCGGATCGATCTCCTGCAATCTGCACCCACAGTCATTTACGCCAATCGGCATGGAGTGGTCCTGGAGCTGCCGCTGCGTTCACGCCAATGGTCATGGAACGGCTAGGGGTTAAACTAGCAACATGTTCTATTTCTATGGAGGATAGAGGATGGATAATGGTGCAGTACATGATGGATCGACTTTGATTAGGCAGGGATAGTAGGAGAAAAATGGTTCCAAAGTAGCTCATTTGTTACACCTCAGTAGTGTCCTAGGTATGGAACCAGATGGTTGGTGCCAGACTCCTGTAGGTACACCACTTTTGCAACCACTAGAATCAATAGCATGATATAAATGTTATACATATGTATATCTATTATCATACAGTCATGTATTGCCCATTGCTTGTTGCTGTGGTTTTAATCTATTTTTACTCAGTGATATGTCCCTAATAAATGATTGATGATATTTTTGGAGAAATTTAATTTGTTTTTGATTTTGTCATGGATATCTTTTTCTAATGGTTAATTTCACATAAATATTCATGGCAATTACTTATAGTTTGTGGCTCTATCCTTTTTGTTTGGGGCAAAGGTAAGTCTGACCACAGACACCTGGGCCCGTATACAATTAACTTTTTCTCTTTGAAATCCTAGGAGAATTTTTTTCAACTTCTGTTTCAAATAACTTTTCAGGACTTTGCAATTTAAAAAGTACAGACAAGTAGGTAGAGAAGTACTATCAAAACTATTGTAAGAATGTTCTTGCCTGCTGGTGATTTAAAAAGCATTTTATTGACAAGTTTGAAAATATCACTTGGGAGAAAGCCCAGGAGCAAAAGTTAATTGCATATGGGCCCCGGTCTTCAAAACAACGACAAAAAGTTTTGGTACTAAAGTGGCTACAAATAACAATTTTTAGGCAAGTAACCATGGTGGCAATTCAAAAGGCCTTCATTTGTAAAATCTAGAAAGTATATATGATTTTTGGTTTCTGCACAGAATACAGATTTTTTAGCAGAACATTTCACCATTAATCCCCCTCTGCCTTGCCACTGTCCGAGTTTTTTTACACTTTGTATTTTTTTTTTAAAGAAATTGTGGCTGCAGAGATGCCCAGCAGGTTTCAGAAGTTTGACAGCCGATAGTGTCGCAGCAAACGTCGGTTCGTGAACGTTCGCAGTAAAATTCATGGGCCCATTTGTGAATGGGAAAATCATGAAGTTCGACCATCACTCTTGAAAAAGTTTTTCTTTTTTTATCTCCAAGAACATAACTCAGGAGAAAAAGTTAATTACATATGGGCCAAGGTGTTTTTTAACCTCCCTGGCGGTAAGCCCGTGCTGAGCACGGGCTATGCCGTGGGGAGGCACCGCTCAGGCCCCGCTGGGCCGATTTGCATAATTTGTTTTTTGCTACACGCAGCTAGCACTTTGCTAGCTGCATGTAGCATCCGATCGCCACCGCTACCCGCCGATCTGCTGCTATTTGTCGCGCCACGGCCGCCCTCCCCACAGACCCCGTGCGCTGCCTGGCCAATCAGTGCCAGGCAGTGATGTGGGGTGGATGGGAGTCCCCTTTGACGTCACGACGTCATCCCGCCCATTGCCATGGCGACGGGGGAAGCCCTCCAGGAGATCCCGTTCTTTGAACGGGATCTCCTGATCTCCGATTGCCGGCGGCGATCGGAGGGGCTGGGGGGATGCCGCTGAGCGGCTATCATGTAGCGAGACTTTGTCTCGCTACATGAAAAAAAAATAAATTAAAAAACACTACTTTGCTGCCCCCTGGCGGATTTTTTTTTAAATAGCTTAGCTAAAAGGCTGAATATACTTTTAAGAATTGTATTACCTAGTTGGCAATCAAAATAAAGTCTTAGATAAGTTTATGCCTAATTTAAAGTGACACTGAAGCAAAAAAAAAATACAAAAACAAAAACAAGAAGGTATGATATAATGAATTATATGTGTAATAGAACATTTGTAGCAAAGAAAAGAGTATCATATTTTTATTTTCAGTTATATAGCTTTTTTTAATAACATTGCATTATTCTCTAATATTTGTAACAACATAAGTGTTGTCTTTCATTATTTCTTTGCTGTATAAGTGCTTCAATAAATAGCATTGCTCTCTGACTAAATTAGTCGGAGAGCTCAGAAAAGCTCTTTTGCATAGATAACCAGTGAAGTTTCTTAACTCTTCCTGTACTGGAAACAAGATGAAAATCATATATTTGATGCTAATGTTCTATTTCTGCTGTACTACAGATACAATTCATTATATCATACATTTGTTTTCACTTCAGATTCCCTTTAAAGATTTAATCTATATATTATAAATGTACAGTGTATATTATATAAAGACTAGATTTTTTTTTTTGTTTTATTTGTATCATTGCTGGAGTAGCAGGTAGGCAAATGGACATTGGTCTGAAGGATTATAAGTGGTAGCCCTGCTAACTATGGCAGTACCTTCCTAGAGTGCCCCAAAGCAAAATGCAGACACAAGAAAATAGTTTTCCTTATGGCTTATCTATTAGTGAGGCTCATGTTTTGCCCGGAGTCTAACATTAAACACATAATAATCAATTCAGTGCCATTATAAAGGATAAAGGTATGGTCGATGCCTTCCATAGCACACATTGTTAATGCCTTATATAAGGCTTTACATGCTGTTCACTCTGTTCTCCTATCTGGGCGATCAATTTGCCCTTGAGACATGGTTTACAATTGATAGGTACTATGAGATTCCAGACCGCAGCCTCTTCATGGCGGAAAGCAGAGCAGTCTCCCAGAATACACTAAGTAACACATCAACTTTCTGTACTTTCAATCTGAAGAGCTATTTGCTGCCTGACTGCACTGCTGACACATAAAGCGAATGCATTCAAAACCAGAGGATTGTAGTCATTTATAATAAACCTTCAGCCTGATCCTTCTTAGGGACTCATCAGCTTACCCATAGTAGGGAAAAGGGCCGCAGCCTTCCATGCTCCACTGACTCATCCAAAAAGAGCTGGAGTCATTGTATTAGTCGCTGGAGGATCCTGATGCGTGAATGCTTTTCTGGCAAGCACAGAGTTAACTACAATTCCACAGCCTTAGAAAACACTCAGAAACTGATGTACACATTGACTGTACAGTTTTAGGTTGCTGCATTTAAGAAGCAGATTGCTACTGCATTGAAAGACTGGCCATTTTTTTCAGGATCTTCTCACTTATTGGCTTGTACTGTATATTAAAACAGTGTATAGTTGATATGAACAATGCCGAAAGCAATAGCATCATATAGTAGATCATTTATTAAAGCAGGAGGGACTGCTATTGCATACTATCCCAAAAAACAATACTTATATAAGTAGATAAATACTTCTACTTACATAACATATGTATTGTACTGTCCATTTTTTGAGTTAAGTGAATTTTATATATTAACCACTTAAGCTCGAAGGGTTGACATTTTTTTACATCCGAGCAACTTTCACCCCCCATTCATTTGCCAATAACTTTATTACTACTCATCACAATTAATTGATCTATATCTTGTTTTTTCCGCCACCAATTAGGCTTTCTGTGGGTGGTATATTTTGCTAAGAGCCACTTTACTGTAAATGCATTTTAACAGGAAGAATAAGAAAAAAATGGAAAAATTCATTATTTCTCAGTTTTCAGCCATTATAGTTTTAAAATAATACATGCCTCCATAATTAAAACTCACGTATTGTATTTGCCCATATGCCCCAGGTATTTCACTGTTAAAATTATGTCCCTATCACAATGTATGGCGACAATATTTTATTTGGAAATAAAGGTGCATTTTTTCCGTTTTGCGTCCATCACTGTTTAGAAGCCCATAATTTATTAAATCATATTGATATACTCCTTTGACATGCATATTTAAAAAGTTCAGACCCTTAGGTAACTATTTATGTTTTTTTTTTTTTTATTATTATTATTATTGTAATATTTTTTTTTTATTTAAACTTGTATGTGGGTATTTTTTGGTGTGGGAGGTAAACAGGGTTTTTTTTCAATATATTTATATGTTTATTTGTAAAACTTTTTTTTTTAGGTGTAATTTGCTATTTGGCCACAAGATGGCCAGAATCAAAAAGTCCTGGGAGCGATCGATCTCGCTCCCAGGCAGAAGAAAGGAGACCAGAGCTCAGAAAAGCCGCAGCGTCTGAAGAGACGCTGTCGGCTTTTCTCCGGGGGGGTCCGATCAGCGAAAGGGATTTATAATCCCTTTCACTGATCTGTGGGCTAGCGGCCAGCAGCGGGGGCGCGCACGGGGGGGCCCGCGGGAGCGCGCGCGACCCGAGGGAGTGCGCGCAGCCCAACTGGACGAGAAATCTCGTCCAGTTGGGCTTAAGTGGTTAAATGAAGAAAAAACATGTTTTAGGCATTAACCACTACTGACAGAAACAAATTCTGTTGTTACTCTTTTTTTTCTCCTGGAAACTGCACTGTCATATGTAACTTGCTTTGTAAACATGTGAGCACAGCATAAATCGTATGTCAACATTTTCTGTAGAGGGGTGAGGTGTATTTCCCTTCTCAGCCTCATGTCACACTGATCTGCACTCAACCAATCAGAAATGTGGGAAGGGTAATAACAAGCTTCCTTCTCCCTAGCAATGTACCAAATAGAGCCAGGCTGACTGAGATAAGATTTATTACAACAGAAACATTTATGGTTATATTGGAATGCTTTCAATGTTGTAGACTGCACAATAAACACAGATCAGTGGGTAAATAAAAATGTGATTTTATGGCTGACAATCCAAGCTAAAGTGTTAGTGTACTTATAGTGGAAATATAGTCAAAAGGCCCCCTCTATTGTGAAAGATTAGTCACAACATAAAAACCTCTAAGGACGAACAACTATTTTATTAACCACTTCACCTCTAGGTGTTTTTCCCCTTAAAAAAACAGAGCAATTTTCAACTGGCAGCACTCCTTCCATTCATTTGCCTATAACGTTATTACTGCTTATCACAACAATCTATATCTTGTTTTTTTTTCGACACCAATTAGGCTTTCTTTGGGGGGTGCTTTTTGCTAAGAATTATTTTATTCTAACTGTATTTTAACAGGAAAAAGAAGAAAAAATTGAAAAAAAATCATTATTTCTCAGTTTTTGGCCGTGATAGTTTTAAAAGAATACATGCTGCCATAATTAAATCCCACACATTTTATTTGCCCATTTGTCATAGTTTTTTCCCTTGTACAATGTATGGCACCCATAATTTATTTGGAAATAAAGGTGCATTTTTTTTTAATTTTGCGTCCATCCCTAATTACAAGCCCATGATTTATAAAGTAACAGTAGTATACCCTATTGACATACATATTAAAGAAGTTCAGTCCCTAAGGTAACTATTTATGTATTTTTTATTGTCATTATTGTCCTTTTTTTTTTCTTTACTTACAAATAAATTTTTGGGTAGCTACTGGGGAGTGTGGGAGGTAAGGGGTTAATTTTAGATGTTAAAAAATGTCTTTATGAAAAAACAAAGTGGGTAGATGCAATTGTACTATTTGGCCACAAAATGTCCTTGCGCAGTTTTACTAGGCAAAGAATAAGTAATGTGTGGATGTGTAAGCATCGGTTTTTGTGAATGGCAGTGTTGTCTGATAGACTGCTGTGGTCATTCACAGGAGGACTTAGATCAATGAATGGGAACTGTGCTCCCATTGAGCGTGAGCGGAAGGACAAGCGGGAAGGGACATAATAGCTACGTCCCTGTACAGAGATGTGGAATTTTGCAGGTACGTAGTTACTCGTCCAAGGGGAGGGGAAGTGGTTAAGTTATTGAAACTGATAATAGACTATATTTCAGTTACTTATTGTAGAAGCATATCACTGATGTACTAGAAGCACTCCAGATTGATCATCAATTGCAGATGATTATTCTGAGCAAACAGAGCACAGAGGTGTATGAAAATGATCTCTGCTATGCTTACAGAGCAGGTCACAAAAATAGTTTGGAAGGAATATTATGCTATACTGCATTATACCCATGTAATGATGACAGCTTCTACAATTGCTGTACTCTGAGCTGGGGGGACTTGTCTGGTTTTTACACAGATGATATTGCTGTGGGACAAATGCAAATACCAAGATGTAAAATGTTTGCGCTATATAAATACATTATAATAAGAACATAAACCATGGAACATAAACTGTAGGAAATCACATTTTATATTATATTTCCTTTAAAATAAGATTCTACTTTTGTTGAAGGAAAAAAAAAACACTATTTTTCATTTCAAGGAATACCGAGATTAAATCAAATGGATAACATTAACAATTCTATCAATTCTCCTACTCCTAAAATTGACATTTTGAGATATCCTACAGTTTTATTTTATGTTAAAATCCACTTTTTAAGTGTTTACTGTTTCATTGTTTCTGCTTAATGACACAGTCTTTGAAGTATGCCAGAGCTGAAATCTATGAACCATTGAAGCTGTGGAGAAAGAGTATTATGACTACAGTCATTAGTGAGAATAACACTATAGTCTGATGAGTTCCCGACTGAAGAGAAACTGCCACTTGCATACCTGAATGTTAACTCTTACAGGCAAAGAAAGATAAAAAGGAACACTGCCTAGTTTAAGTTTTTGTATGCTTGGCCCTGTACATACACGTCTATCTCATCAGTTTATTTTCACCTTGGTATTCCTTTCAGTTCTATATGTTAGAAATACAACATATGTAGTACTAAGTACTAACATATGTTCTAAATGTTAGAAGGATTAATGGCAAATATCAATTCACTGTGATTAGTTTTCTTTCACGTGCATGTAAAACACAGACTTTGCATCGGGTTCCTGATAGAGATTGTATTAGATGAGTGTCAAGGTGCTGAGTATCCCCTAATTAGTTAGGTGTTGAAAAATGTGAAGTAATGGCTCCCACCCAGGGAAGGTAATTACTCATGCAGCAAGGTAGAGGTTTCCGGTCAAGCTTGTAGCAGAAGTAATAATAATAATCCTAACATTTGAATAGCACTTTTCTCCTGTGGGACACAAAGCACAAGAGTTGCAGCCACAGGCATGCTCAGTAGTCCACCCTGCCATGTTAGGGAGTTTTGTCCAAGAACTCCTTACTGAGTAGGTACTGGCTTACTGAATAGGAAGAACCAAGATTTAAACCCTGGTGTAACGATTGGTGTCAGCACACCGAGAACTCTGATTATTGGTGATCTGCAGTATCACCAATAATACAGATGCTAAGCCTATATATGATTATGTGGTGATCTGCAGAATCACCAATAATACTAGTATAGCCTGACACTGGACAACACAAGAGGAACAGTGTTTAGTGTAACAGTAATACGGATGAGAGAGTTCACCCGAGGAGCGGGTGACTCAGACTATACTGCAGCCAGTGCTCACCTTATGAGTGGATGAGACAGACCGTGCTGCAGCCAAAGGCATATGAATACCACAACAATGAGTAGGAACACAATAATGCTGTACAGCTGACCACCTGTGGAGTAAGTGATTCAGACTGTACTGCAACCGGGTAGTGTTTGGTGCACAGTACAAGGAGGAACAATCCTAGAGATGCTGGACTAAGGATCCCCTAAAGAACAGGTGGTACAGACTGTATTGCAGCCTAGGAGTAGTTGATACAGTTGGTGCTGCAACCTAAGTGACACATGCAGTACTGCCGCCTAAGAGCGAGTGATACAGACAGTACTGCAGCCTATGAAGACCTGAAGGGCAGGTATCACAACCAAGCAGCAGAATCCTACACCTGAGAGGTTGGTGTAAGAAACTAGTTTCCCTCACCAGTGGCAGGGCCCACTGATGCGGGTAGCGAAGTCAGACAGACAGAGTTGGCAACGAGCGGACAGATACAGTACAGAAACGGAAGACTGTTTCAACGTCAAGGACAGGCAGGGTTGGCAAGGTGAATCAGATAGGATGAGGTATAGAATCGAAAAACGGAAGAATAGTCAGAGCAAGCAAAAGGTCATTAACAGATAAACAATGCAATAGTACTTTAAAGCTATCAACAGAATCTGACTAAGTGTGGATCCCCAGCTCCGGCCGGTTCTAGCACACTTTGGGATCTGACTAGGGTCTGAGCGCTAACACACTATAGCATTCACAACAGCAGACGCGGAGCTACTGACAGACCTGCTCTATATATAGTCAATACTCTACATAGCGCCGCCCCAGTCACTCAGCCAATCCGGATGCTAGCTGGAATCAGCTGACCGCATGATCAGCTGACTCCCCTCTTAGCTGCGTAAAGGTCCTGTCGCTCTGCTCGCGCGCGCGTAGCCCTTAACCTGTGAGCAATGTAAGGACCCTGAGCATGTACCCGCGTGGCAGAGGCCGCCGGTTGATACGCGGAGATAGCCGCCATGCCGCTTGACTCAGCTGCGGCATCTCCGCTATTCCTTACACCTGGTCTTCTATGTCAGAGGCAGTGCCCTTAACTAATACACTATTCAGTAACAGTAAGCATACTTTTCTAGTGTGTTTTTCCCAGAGACGCAAAGCACAATATAAACAAAAATGCTGTTGCTAATAGTTAGTGATGGGCGAACACCTGGATGTTCGGGTTCGGGAAAGTTCGCCGAACATGGCCGAGATGTTCGGCATGTTCGGGCCGAACCCCGAACTTTCCGAACATCCAGCTTTTGGGGGCCATATGGGGTCGCAGGCATAAGGGGGGAGCATGCCCCGATCGCGGGGGGGGGTCGGAAATTCCCCCCACCCCCTCCGCTAGCGCTCCCCCCTCTGCCCGCTTCCCCATTCAAAAGTTTAAGCAAAGTACCTGTAGTGGATGGCCTGGCAGTGGGCGGCACTGTGGAGT
Source organism: Hyperolius riggenbachi (assembly GCF_040937935.1). NCBI lineage: Eukaryota > Metazoa > Chordata > Amphibia > Anura > Hyperoliidae > Hyperolius > Hyperolius riggenbachi. The sequence goes on along the minus strand of NC_090656.1, from coordinate 68,131,364 downwards.
GAAGAGGAGGAGTCCGGAGAGTGACGAGTTGAGGGAGGCCGGGCAGCGGGCGTGAGGTCAGAGAAAGGGCGGAAGTACCACAAGGGTACTTCTGCTGAACCGCCCGCTGCCCGGCCTCCCTCAACTCGTCACTCTCCGGACTCCTCCTCCTCACTCCACAGTGCCGCCCACTGCCAGGCCATCCACTACAGGTACTTTGCTTAAACTTTTGAATGGGGAAGCGGGCAGAGGGGGGAGCGCTAGCGGAGGGGGTGGGGGGAATTTCCGAACCCCCCCGCGATCGGGACATGCTCCCCCCTTATGCCTGCGACCCCATAGGGGGGCAGTATTCGGCCGAACAGGGCCCTGTTCGGCCGAACAGGGGCCCTGTTCGGCCCTGTTCGGCGGCCATTAGAAGTTCGGGGCGAACCCGAACTTAAAAGGCCGAACACCATCAGGTGTTCGGCCGAACGCGAACATCACCCGAACAGGGTGATGTTCTGCAGAACCCGAACAGTGGCGAACACTGTTCGCCCAACACTACTAATAGTGCAAATAAGATTTTCTGTAATTTTCTGTAATTTGTGGAAATTCTAGAAGAATGTTGGATCAACACATTCTAGATTCCATGGCCTTTTAAAAGTTTACCTGAAGTGACATTTGACATGATGAGATAAACGTGGGTACATGTAGTACCGATTCTAGTAAGAACTTGCCTGTGTTTAATTTTGTATTATTATTATTATTAATTGCAAGGATTACCATAACAAAACTAGTGCTTTACCTATGCAAATGAGGCACTCTGATTACAATGGAATTCCTGAAAACTAAATAAAAGCCAATATACTTGTCTCTGACTGAACAAGCACTTCAGATAACAGGATAGTGCTGAAAAGACCAAAAGTTCATTATTTATTTATGTTTGATCTGAATGAACCAGATTTTATGTCACACTAACATGGCTGCATGTAAATCCTTAAAGAGACTCTGTAACCTCAAAAACATCCCCTGGGGAGTACTCACCTTGGGTGGGGGAAGCCTCCGGATCCTAATGAGGCTTCCCACGCCGTCCTTTGTCCCACGGGGGTCTCGCTGCAGCCCTCCGAGCAGCAGGCAACAGACCCGACTGTAAATTCAATATTTACCTTTGCTGGCTCCAGCGGGGGCGCTGTGGCTGCTTTCGGCTCCAAAGTACACGGAAATACCCAATCTCAGTCGGGTCCGCTCTACTGCGCAGGCGCCGGAAACTTGCGCCTTCGCAGTAGAGCAGACCCGACGGCGTTCGGGTATTTCCGCCTACTTCGGAGCCAACAGCCGTCAGAGCGCCTGCACAGGAGCCGGGAAGGTAAATATTGACATCGTCTTTCACGGAGGGCTGCAGCGAGACCCCTGAGGGACAAAGGACAGTGTGGGAAGCCTCATTAGGATCCGGAGGCTTCCCCCACCCGAGGTGAGTACCCCCCAGGGGACGTTTTGACGTTACAGATCCTCTTTAAATTCCAAATAAGAATCTGAGACCCTACATAAGTTTTATCATTCATAGTACAACACCTCTAAGTAATCATTTTACAAGTTTATTTTCAGTTCAGGTTTGTCTTAAATAGTTATTGTATAATAGCTTGTATATCAAGCTTTGAGGTTTTTTTTTTATATGAAAAGCAATATGTAATAATAGATCTTTATCCTTTCGCTTTCATCTGTCATAAAAGCCATTTATGCTGTGTGTGGCATCTCTTCTCTGAAGCACACAGACAAAGCTGCATAACTATGCGGCAACCCATATTATTTCCACTAAGCCACTTTGCTGGACATCTAAAATCATCTGTCAAGGACTTCAAATTCCCTTACTCTTGAAAAGTTTGCATCCATCCTTTGCTTTTTCGAAGGTTAAACAGCGACTGAAAGTGTAACAACCTGCTGAATTGTGCAGCCCTTAACAGAGCAGTCAAAATGATTCATAGAAGATCTTATGCGTTCTACAACCCAAGTATCAGATAAGACATTTGTTTAAACCATAATATTATTCCAGCAGCATCTTTATTTTCTTGCATCATACGAGAGTCAGCCTAGCAAAGTTCATCATCTTGATGATGGAATAGCAATATAACTGTGATAGAATGTACAATATCACAGCTGAGAAGCTATCATAGGTGTTGCTTTCAGATAAGCATATAATTAATATGAATAGTTGCAATAATAGACGCCCGGGGATGGTTTTATTGACCTCTGAAGGTTTTACTGTGATTGGTGGATGTTATCAGAGACAAGAACCCATGACCTTGAATCCTCTGCTTGCTAGTTACTTTGTACATGGTTTTTGTTCTCTGGTGACTAGATATTAGCTACCGGCTATTGGAAGAGCTGTTGTCAAGAGCTTAGGCTACGTTATTGCAAGAAATGATTAAGTTGAGAGGAAGAACTCTGCAGTGTAAAAAGGTAATGAAGAAATACAATAATATGTGAACTCTCATAGGCCCTTATTTGGACCATAATCTATTTTTTTTTTTGGCAAATACCCCCTTTTTTTAGTTAGCTGAGATACTATTAGGCATTCTCTGTAACAGCAGGAACACAATGTAATGCATTGCAATGGTAAGTTATACTCAACATACAGTGAAGCATACACCCAATGAAGTATTCTTCACTGTAACCATTAGTGCACTTACATATTTAAAGGTAACACACTGCATGTAGTGCATTATCGACCCATCAGCCTGTTATGCTGCAATGCACCCGCCGCACTGCGAACACCACATAGGTGGTGTATTGCAGAGCAGCCACGTTGCAAAGTGGCCATTACACCGCACGGAATCTAAATGCACAGATTTAATTCTGACAAGCCAGTCCGGAGAGTCAGAGAGTGCAGAAAAATACCACAATCTGTATACCAAAAGTGAAAATATTGATATATTTTATTACTGGTATTTTACTATAGACTTATCCAGGTTCCCTATTCTAACATTAACCCCTTCTCCTAATGCCTACCATAAACCCCTCCTCCTAATGCCTAGCACTAACTCCCCTCATAATGCCGAACACTAACCTCCCTCCTAATGCCTTATATTAACCTCCCTTCCTAATGCCTAATGCTGGGAATACACAGTTCGTTTCTGCCGTGCGTTTTTCCTCTTGATCGTTTTTGCCGCTCGATTCTGCAGTTGTTTCTCTTATCTTCCGCTCATTTTTCTTATCTTTTTCCATTACTTCTTTCAGAAATCGAGCGGCGATAGAATCGAAAGGGAGATCGGACCTGTCGGAAATTATCTATCGGACCATCTAATCACCTAAAAAACAAACCGTGTATTCCCAGCATTACACTATCCCACCCCTCCTAATGCCTAACACTATCCCACCTCTCCATGGGCTTGATTCACTATGCAGTGCTAACCTACTTAGCACGTCTAAAGTCTTTAGGCGCACTAACTGGGGTGCTAAGTAGGTTAGCACCGGTTTTCTCAATCAGATCGCGCGCTAAGTCCTATGCGCACGCTAAGTCCCATAGGCTTTAACGTGCACATCGCGCGGAGCGCCCTGCGCTCTGTGCAGTGCGCGCGTAAAGTTTTACGCACATAAAGTTTTGCACGCGTAAAGTTTTGCGTGCGAAAAGCTCGTTTAGACATGCTAACGGGGTTTTCACAGGCGTGTTAATAGTTAGCACTGCTTTGTGAATCAAGCCCCTAATGCCTAAGACTATCTTACAACTCCTAATGCCTAACACTAACCTTCCTCCTAATACCTAAAGCCCCATACACATGCTCAACAGTGGTCTTTTATGGAGTACAATTATCAAACAACTTTTGTTGTGAAACAAGTTGAAACAACCAAAAAAAAAGTTGTTTTGCTATTGTTCAAACAACTGATAAGACTTATAAGACGTCAATCCAACAGTTGGATTGATGGCTTTATCAGTCGTATTATTTGTTTGAACAATAGCAAACAACTTTTCTTGGTTGTTTCACAACAAAAGTTGATAAGAGACCGCTGTTAAAGGATGTGTATGGGGCTTAACACTAACCCCCCCCCCCCCCTAATACCTTACACCAACTCTCCTTCTATTGCCAACACCCCCCCCCCCCCCCCAGCTATCAATATATTAGACAATTGGCTGTTCAATGCAGAACTTCTTTTAGAGTTATTAGAACTTTAGCCATTTGGCTATCAATAGCCAATTAGCTATTATTGCCTGAAAACATTAGCAGATATACTAGCCAAATGGCTAGTATAGCTTCTAGCTGATTAGTTACTGATATCACTGAATCACTGCCTCAACACACCATATCTCAAGAATTTAGCATTGTAGTCTATTACATGTTTTCTGTCTCTATATTTATCTATCTGGTCTTTCCTTTTTTTTTTTTTTTTTTTTATGGAAGTGGTTTATAAGTTTGATTAGCAGCTGATATGTAGAAAATGTGTAATACTCAAGTTGATTCTCCGGAACATCTATTTTATCAATAAAGCAAGACTGAAGAGTGGCGTATACGCTGGGGGCGGAAATGTGATAGCGTAATAAACAGAATTAGGAGGACACATTAATCAAACTCCGTTTACACTCTATAAATCAAAGGCAAGATATGCTTTAGCCAGCACTATTGACATCCAGCATCTTTTATTATGGAGAGGAAAGTCTCTAACATATTTTGTGTGGAGATGCTATTCATTCACAGAGCAGACCTTGGATCTCATCACTGAATGAATCATGAGTGGGATCAAAACTGATCCCAGCCACCCCTGTCTGTTTTCTTAAAGGTTGTCGGGGAAAATTGCATTCAGCGGATAGCTTTGATTGATAAAAAAGACTTTGTGAATTAATCTCTTCCGAGCTGTTGTGCTGTTTATTTTTGTTTTTCTGAAAAATGGACTTAATGGCAAAGTGCACTGAGTGCAGTTATTATGACTTTTATAGTGTATGTTTTTTTGTTGTTGTTATTTCATAAATTTTAATTTCAGGAAAATCGAATGGTTTCACATAACTAAAATATTGTAGTGGCTTACTACCCCTGGGGAGTGCAAATATATGAGTTAGCATAAAAGATATATAAAAAATAATCTATAACCTAAAAAGCTTTAAAAAAGTAATAATTTAAGTAAACCTAACAAGGTTTTGAGCTATTCGGATACAAGGTTTCCAATTAAATTCGAGTTGTGTTCCAATATAGGATCTTTTTCAGACACCCATTCTATTACTGGCTCTGATTCTGAAAACAAACCTTATGTACATTTAGATATAAGTTGTGCTTCAAGAAGGCAAAATTACATTTAGCATTGCATTTTAATAGAACACTTTTTGGTCTCTTTTAGTCCTTATATTTAGTTGTTCTGGGTCACCTCAAGCTGTCTGGGTATCCCTTAGTACTGGTCCAAGCTCTATCCTATAGAGCCATATCAATCCATGTCATGCACTAATGAGGACCTGAAAGTCCGAAATGTAGTAGCTATAGGTTTCTCATTTAAAGCTGAATTATCACTTGTAGTTACACCCTTGAGCAGCAGCACGCCACCCAACACCCTTTTTGGAAGAGCATAGTTTGCAGATATGCAATGCAAAGATGGAGACACCGAAAGCCCAATATAGTGTAGTATTTACTGGTAGAAGGATATGTAAGGTAAGTATGCAGATATATTCACAATGGTTACCATCCAGGTAATAACTATATCAGCAGGTGGGGAAATTAGACCTGTCCCCACTCAGGATTAGGAAGTAGCTCTCTGTAGATAGGAAATACGGGCAACACCGCTCCACCAAGGGTGGACACAGGAACTGTATATGCAGACAGAGGCGCCAAAAGAATAAAATGTACTAAAAATGTTAAAATGAGAGGAAGCAGAGATGGACTTACCTCCTCCAAGCAGACACACAAAGAGGCTGTTGTATATATTCAAAACAACAAGGATGTATTTGTTTACTCCAAACAGTGCATGTACTCATACAGGTCTGGCGCAAAGTTCAGCGTGCTGAGCTGAGGTGCTAAGTTTTGCACCAGACCTGTATGAGTACATGCTCCATTTTGTATTGCCTTATGAAGCAAAGGATGCCTGCAAAATGCGTTGCACTTACACTGTTTGGAGTATACAAATAAAGCCTTGTTGTTTTGAATATATACAACAGTCTCTTTGTGTGTCTGCTTGGAGGAGGTAAGTCCACCTCTACCTCCCCTTATTTTAACATTTGTAGTACATTTTATTATTTTGGCGCCTCTGCATACACAGACATGTAATGAATAAATTTAGATTGTACATATTGTACAATGGTTTCAGCGTATAAATGTGTATACAGTTCTTGCCTGCTGTCCCTGTTTCTTATTTTGTTTGTAAGAGTTAATAGACCAGTGATGTCAATGCCACTCTTTGCTTCAGTATGATAGGATATGGGGCTGAGAAACCTATCTCACTGTAGTTACGAAAAAGGTAGGGAAAAAAGTTTAGTAGGCAATTTACTTATGTTCAGGAACTCAAAAAAACATAAAGAACAGGAGTGATGGGCAGTAAGAGAGTATAATCTGCAAACCTAGATTTTTAAACTTTAGGCACTGCAATAATTGCATTAAAAAAAACACAGGTCTGAACTTTGTTTTTAATAATTTAAAAAAGATAAAATGGTTTGTTTTATATTAGCATAAGTTATGCCATGCTGTACATGTGAATTAACCATTTTCATTTTAACTTTAGGAAACCACAGCCAGATCTCAAGAGTACCCGTGTCAATCAAGGTTCTTGATGTTAACGACAATGCCCCTGAATTTGCCACAGAGTATGAAGCTTTTCTGTGTGAGAACGGCAAACCTGGACAGGTAAGGCTGACAATACATTTTAGTTTTCCTTTTAAAATAAACATAATATAATAGAGCTTAGAGAGTACTTCCAGGGAATATGATAGAGCCTGTTATGTAAGACTCTGACTTAATGCTGGCTGTGTAATGGCTAAGGGCTCTGCTTCTGACACAGGCAACCAAGGTTCAAATCTCGGCTCTGCCTGTTCAGTAAGCCAGCATCTATTCAGTAGGATACCTTAGGCAAGTCTCCCTAACACTGCTACTGCCTATAGAGCGTGTCCTAGTGGCTGCAGCTCTGGCGCTTTAAGTCCACCAGGAGAAAAGCGTGACATAAATGTTATTTGTCTTGTCTTAATGCTGCCAGGATTGGGGGAGGGGGTTGGGGCAGATCTCGGGGGTTAATAATTCACCTGTTCTCTCGTAATTAATCAATAACAGAAACACTGCCCCCCTCTTTAGAAAAACCACCATGGTGTCTTCTAAAGCTATGGCCACCCCACCTGCATTGCTGGGGAGAAAAGGGGGGGGGGGATTACTTGTGTGCCAAGTTGGACGGCCCTGCAGCGAGGCCTTAAAGCTGCAGTGGTCAATTAAGTGAGAAATGGCATGGTCTTTCGGGGGGTTTAACACTGCGCTCCTCTAGTGGTTAAGCTGTACACGCTAGATGGTTCTAGTGGTATTTGTCACCCACAATAGGTGGTATTTACATGCTATAATAATGTGGGGGTTACCAAACATAAGTTGTTTGCTGTAAAGCCATTACATTACCGTTCATTTCATGGCACAGCTATTTTTGTAGAGAAGACAAATGGAGTTTTGTTTCTTTTTGCCTCACCCTCTCTGGTTCTCCCCCTCAGTTTCCAAAGGCAATCTATTATATGGAGAGAACAGGATCATCATTTCCCACATTGCAAGAAGCCACTTACTGGACTGGTCTAGAATCGTAAAAGTTAGAATTACCATTAGTTACCATGCAGGCCCTGAGTTGGGTAAAGCAGTTGTTACTGCTTGTATTAGACAACAGAACCTACTGATGTCTTGGTGGCTGGCACAGTTTTCAGGGTAGCAGGAAAAAAGGGCACCCGCTTAGGGTGGACAAAAAGGGCGCCGCCATAGACTCTAATGCAACGATCATTCATATGGCAAAAAAAGCAGAAAAAAAGGGCACCGCGATAAATATCATTAACAACATTAGAACATTACAGTTTTTGAAGTATGTTATAGTTATAAGAAGCTTGCAACATTATAGTTTTTGTCATATTATTTTGTTTGTATGTACAGATTTTACGTTTTTCAAAGATATTATCGTTTCTATGTGTAAAAGAGTGTTTCTGCAGAGGGAGTGGTTAGGGTTAGGCACCACCAGAGGGAGTAGTTAGCGTTAAGCACCACCCGGGCGGCGGTAAGTTTTAGGCAACACTGGGAGGGGTGGTTAGGGTTAGGCACCACCAGGGGAGTGGTTAGTTTTAGGCACCATCAGAGGAGGGTTCTGTGTAAGAGTACGGTTGGGTTAAGCTGTATTGTTGAATTACGTAACGATTTTTAACTTTAATATCTTTTCCTTTATTATTTCCTGTCTGTTTTTACAACAGTATTTATTGTTAACCAAGTCTGACAGTGATGTTTATCGTTATCAGATTTCGTTATCCACCAGCACCATTTCATTATCCAGCCGGGCCCTTTTTTCACTGCGCCCTTTTTTCATGCACGCGTTTTCAGGCCCAGGGATATAGGTAAAGTGGTATGCGAGCACAGCCATGTGATCAGATATTAAATGCTGTAATAATTCCCTAGAAAACCTTTTTAAATATCCTATTCAGCTGATCTGATGGCAGCTTCTCGTCTAACAGATCGCTTGTAAAGTGAATTTAAGCTATTTGCTGTGGATCTCTATGTAACAGCCCATCACACTGTACACATGTACACACTTCCAGCACACCTGTCCTGTAGCACTGACAATCAGCACATTCATCGTGACAGCAGATAGATAGACAGATGACAGACTCTCTGAGATTTCTGCTCGCTTGACCTTTTAAGTTTTATCAGAGATATCATTAAACCTTTAAACACACGAAGCTCCGTGACAGGAGAGATGCTGTGAGCATAGAAAAAAAGATGCTTTTAGGAATCCTGTAGAGACTCTCATGTCCTTCTTTTACTATCTAGCAAAGCTGTAGATGACATTTAAGGAGCCTTGACTGGTTCCTGCCAGTTATTTCCTCCATTCCGAGGACTCATCGTGCTCTTCATTGAAATTCAGTGAAGGAGAGAAACATTCCATGTTAACTACTATCAAATAGAATTTGCCAGGAGAAAAATCAATGGATTCTTAGGTAGAGATGATGCTTTTAAAGGCCATAGAATGTTTCATATATGAGCTTTCAGGATCACATACCTCGCACAGAGAACATGAGTGCTTCTAAAAGCTTATTTAACTTGTACTGGTTGGACTAATGACATTTATATATAATAGAGGTTATTTTCTAAAACTAGGCATAGGCTTTAGCGGGGTGGTTAGACATTTGAGACTGAATGGACTGACCTCAGAATGTACTGTTTCCTGTCCCTCCTGTAATCTTAAGTCCTAAAGTAATCCGGGGATTCATGTTGATGTTACAGAATGGGGAGTGGAGTGGAGATGGAGAGGTGGGATAAGGCCTCTTTCACAGTGGGACGTTAAAGTTGCACGTTATAAAAAATTATAACGCAGACTAACGCACAGCAATACAAAGTCTGTACGACATTCACAGTGCACACGTTGCGTTGTGTGTAACGTGTAGCAATATTTAGAAAGTGCTGCATGCTGTGCGTTTAGCAATACATTTGCTGTATTATGTGTGTTGCACATGCTCAGTAATGTTTTGTTTTTTTTAAATGTAACGCATGCGCCGTTTTCGTTCCATCACTGTGCGACAAAAACTGCTCACCAAGAGACACAACGCAGTGCAAAATAATGTCCAATTTCATGGCCTACATGAGCTGCATTAGGGGCACGTTGTGCGACTTTAACGTCGCATCAAACGCAACGTCCCACTGTGAAAGAGGCCTAAGTGGTCACTAACTGCAATTAGTGTAGAGCGAACTTCCGGTTGTGTGGTTTGTGTGAGCAAACAAGGAACATGCGTGCGCGCTTTTTCAAATGGACATGTTTGCAAACAGGAAATCTCGATTAACCTCAATGTGAATGCATGCACATTCAACCTCCATCCTAATTGGCCATTCCAGCCCAGATGACCTTCTTTAAAAGGTGATGCTGAGCATTATGGGGGAAAAAAGTTTTTTGTAAGCAAAAGCAGCCAAATGTTTGAGTTGGCCAGGAGATGCAAATGTGAAATTCCTAAAACAATGACACAGCTAGCTCTTGATTTAAACCTTAACACTAGTGAACTTGCTTTTTTTTATTATTATTGTTTTTTTGCATAAGTTTTTGCAAACTTAACTTTTCATATACAGTAGTGTTGGGCGAACAGTGTTCGCCACTGTTCGGGTTCTGCAGAACATCACCCTGTTCGGGTGATGTTCGAGTTCGGCCGAACACCTCATGGTGTTCGGCCTTTTAAGTTCGGGTTCGCCCCGAACTTCTGTATGCCCCCGAACAGGGCCGAACAGGGCCCCTGTTCGGGCGAACAGGGCCCTGTTCGGCCGAACAGGCCGCAATACGGCCCCCCTATGGGGTCGCAGGCATAAGGGGGGAGCATGCCCCGATCGCGGGGGGGGGGGGGGCGGAAATTCCCCCCACCCCCTCCGCTAGCGCTCCCCCCTCTGCCCGCTTCCCCATTCAAAAGTTTCAAGAAGTACCTGTATAGCGGATGGCCTGGCAGTGGGCGGCACTGTGGAGTGAGGAGGAGGAGGAGTCCGGAGAGTGACGAGTTGAGGGAGGCCGGGCAGCGGGCGTGAGGTCAGAGAAAGGGCGGAAGTTCCGCCCTTTCTCTGACCTCACGCCCGCTGCCCGGCCTCCCTCAACTCGTCACTCTCCGGACTCCTCCTCCTCCTCACTCCACAGTGCCGCCCACTGCCAGGCCATCCGCTATACGTGTACTTCTTGAAACTTTTGAATGGGGAAGCGGGCAGAGGGGGGAGCGCTAGCGGAGGGGGTGGGGGGAATTTCCGACCCCCCCCGCGATCGGGGCATGCTCCCCCCTTATGCCTGCGACCCCATAGGGCCCCCAAAATAGGGATGTTCGGGAAGTTCGGGGTTCGGCCCGAACATGCCGAACATCTCGGCCATGTTCGGCGAACTTTCCCGAACCCGAACATCCAGGTGTTCGCCCATCACTAATATACAGTAGCAATTCCAAAATAAGTTGAAAAAATATTGTTTGGTGTGGAGAAAGGGCCATTTACACACACTTACACAATGAGGTTGATTCATAAAGTATTAATGCATTTAGTAATGCAGAAAACAGCTGACTTTACTGAGAGCGTAGGAAATTTCAATTCATAAAGGCTGTTGTAACCCGATTTATCCCTTAGCACTCGGCCCCGGCTGAGGGGAATCCACCAGACACTGACTCAGATGCGAATTTCAAGGTTTTATTTGTGACCTAACAGTGGTCAATGGGTAACTTTTCTCAACCAGTAACACTTACAACAACAATATACACTTCCCTTGCACATCATAGGTCAAAAATTTCAATCTTCTCCTCTTCACAGCCGGTGCAACGGTAAAATCTGCAGAATAAAAAGGTTAAGTTACACAGAAACTTTTAAATAAATTGAGCTACAACAGATCTTCTTGTACAATCATCAATCACTTTACAGTGCAACACCTTTTATAACAGTACCATTCACTGAGGTATAGGGGCTTGGGTAGGAACAGGTCTACTGAGCAATTCAGTTCCTATACAGCCTCAGTCTCTTGTAGCCAAGGCCAAGATATATTGCTCAGCAAAACCTTAGGGAACGCGTGACTCTCTTTACTATGGTACTTAAGCAATTTCCAGAGTTTGTTGGTTGGCAATTTGGCATCCAAAAGAATGTTCACTTTACTCAGAAGATTTTTCAGGCTTTTACTCTATATACTGCAATACTCCAACTACTGTATCTCTTAGGCACCACTTGTTTGGATAGGGACTTCCCAAAATAATAAATACAGAAAAAGAAAGAATCAAATAATTAAAAGGGTTAGAGTAATAAAAATAAAACACAATAAAAGCACAAAATTGACCAATGCACCCAGCTATACCATCAATATCTCACTCCTTCAATAAAACTATTTTGTTATGCTATTTGAACTTTATGCTGAATAAGCTCTATTTTTTATGTGTTGCATAACTTATATCTCCACTCTGTTGACTCTTTATCTCCACAGCTTTTGCTCTCTTTATCTCTCTCAGGCCATGCACTCCAGCAACACAAAATAACACTTTAGTTCACTTCTTAAATCAGGCATTTAGTAAACACTGCAGAACAAATCAACTGATGAACTGATGATTTATTAACTGAGCAGACTGACAGGAAAAATGTCTCTGAGTCAGGATCACTGCGAGCAGTTTACTGTATTAGTTCTGAGGGGGCTATAAGAGGCTGATCACTTTCCTGATGACAAGAAGGCACTCACACTTAATGTACTTAGTTACAGTCTCTGTTATCTGGCAGGGCAGCACTATCTTGCATTAATAAACTGATTATCATCGCAATGTCACTGTCTCTTTAAGGCTCTATCAGACAGGCAGACCTTAGTCACATCACCTTCAGCAGAATATGCCCTTCAGTAACTTGTGTTAACTGTCTCTATCTTCAGAAAACCTCCACTGAACGCTGGCCCTTTCTGAACGCACTTATGGCTTATGCTGGCCTATACTCATCTGGCCTGACAGAATCTCTTTCTCTCTGGGCTAGCTCAGATATTGCCTGATGTCACTTCAGCCTGGTCTCCAGTAACTGCTTGGCTCTGTCACCGCTGCCCTCCTCTCTCTGCCGGTGATCTTCATGCGGCCGCCAGGTCCCCGCTTTACCTAATGGGGTTACTTCTGCGGCTGCTCTCTCTCTAGCCTCCTTCCTCCCTCACCGCCACCTCCTGACAGACTGAAGAGCGCTGATGGAAACTGGTTTAAACCAGTTCCCTCAGGCTGTGTCTCGCGCGCTCTGCCTCTCTGCGCCTGCGCTTTGCTCTGTGCCTGGCCACGCAGAACTTCCAGAAGGTTCCACTGCTTTGTACGCATGGTTGCTTTAGCAACCCGTCTATGCAACCATACGGCCGCTTGGGCCTATCTATGCGCCATTTTCATTCCGCCATGCTAATTTCTAAGGCGAATTTTAGCCTTAGATGCCAAGTTTACCTCACACATGTAAATACATCTACACAGTACATTACCCTCTTTTAGAGGGTTACACTGTTACCGCATGAAAAGCTGAAATTACCAAGCAGTGAGCTAAATTACTAACTTGTGCGGTAAACTCAACACATGTCAGTAATTGTCAATTCATAAAGCCTACAACATGCGGTAAAGCCACAAAACAATAGACACAAAACAATACCGTCTGCTTTGAAGTGGTGAAAAGAGTTCAGAGTCTGTGTGAGGAGACTGTGCTGGGAGCTGTGACTCACAAGCAGAAGCAGTGACAACTGTGACTGACAGGAGCAGGGAGCCAATAGAAACAGCCCCGGTCTTCTGCAAGTCTAGATGATGGAATCTAATAAGACCTGCAACCTTCTCAGGCGGGACAAACTTTGAACTCCCCCAGGCAGCAGAGCGAGATTGTAACAAAACAGGCTTTCCCTGAATATCATAGGCTGTTTGGCTGTTTAAGCTCTTGGGTTCCTATTTGAAGATGTGTAGGAGCTAGTGGGGAAAACCACCTAAGCATGGCATGTGTAAAGTTTCTTGGAAGTTAATCTAAGCTGTGGCAATTAAATAGAATGTTAAGAAAGACTTATAGACAGATTCAGAGCAAGCAGAGGCAGTATAACAAAAAGTACATCTAAAATGATATCTGGGATGCTTGTTACTATTATAATGCCCTCACTGCACAGAACAGCTTGTAACAACACAGAGACACTCCATTCTCTTCTGGTGTTACAAACAGGTTTTTGACAAGGGGTTTTGGTAATTTACCAAACTTCTACTGCACCTGTGAACATTTTTATGATTAACCACTTGCCGACCGCACGCTTATACCGTGCGTCGGCAAAGTGGCAGCTGCAGGACCAGCGACGCAGTACTGCGTCGCCAGCTGCAGGCTGATTAATTAGGAAGCAGCCACTCGCACGAGCGGCTGCTTCCTGTCAAATCACGGCGGGGGGCTCCGTGAATAGCCTGCGGGCCGCCGATGGCGGCTCGCAGGCTAAATGTAAACACAAGCGGAAATAATCCGCTTTGTTTACATTGTACAGCGCTGCTGCGCAGCAGCGCCGTAAGGCAGATCGGCGATCCCCGGCCAATCAGCGGCCGGGGATCGCCGCCATGTGACAGGGGACGTCCCGTCACTGGCTGCACAGGACGGATAGCGTCCTGTGCAGCCTCGATCGCCGGGGGGGGCCAGGTAGGAGAGGGAGGGGGAGGATTTCGCCACGGAGGGGGGCTTTGAGGTGCCCCCCCCGCAACACCCAGGCAGGCAGGAGACATCAGACCCCCCCCTGCACATCATCCCCATAGGGGGGAAAAAAGGGGGGCAATCTGATCTCTCTGCCTGCACGCTGATCTGTGCTGGGGGCTGCACAGCCCACCCAGCACAGATCACTCAAAACAGCACTGGTCCTTAAGGGGGGGGGGGGGTAAAGGGTGGGTCATCAAGTGGTTAAGCACACAAAAGTCTAAAATACGGAATGCGGTATTTTCCGGACCAGATTTCTTTTTTTTACATAGTCTTTTATGAATCGACCCTACTCAACCTTATCCAAATAAGTTTTCTCTTAGGAGATAATGTTTCATTTGATCTAAAAAATAAACCTTTCAGCACTTAGCAATTGAAAATGTACTAAAAAGTAGGTAAAAAAAAAGTTATATTGGACTTATTTTAGGTACTTTTTAGCATGCAGAGGACTTTAATGGTATTTTGTTGATAAGGTTTGAAAATATTTTTTTTTTTATTTACAAAACTTATCTTATGAACTACCATACTATTAGTTTTTTTGCTTCTTCTATAATGCACCTTTTAAGCACCTACGCAAAAAGAACTAACAATTAGGCAAGACAGTAAATAATGATTTAGAAACAAATTATTTGAAGTATTTTTTTCTTTCTTGAAAAGTGCTGATGATATTTAATGAAGTGAAAAATAAGTAATGTAACATGAACCCTGGGAATTTATGTGGTGCAAGGTGGAAAAATCAAGCACACAAGCCTAGGTATAATCTCAAAGGGTGACTGCTGCTTAACGTACAAATGTTCAAAAAGTAAAGAGTTCAGTGGCTGCAGGACACATCCAACTTTTGTTTAATAATCTATGCTAAAATCTACAATATTGCAAGGTACACACTCACTAAGCCTGGGGGAGATACAGGCAGTGGCGTAGCTTTGGAGCTATGGGCCCCGGTGTAAGTTTTACATGGGGCCCCTCCCAGCACTCTATGTATAACACTTGATACGGTGCAACAAAACCTGCCTTGGTCATACATAGTATTAGAGGTGCAAGAATCGGATGGGGAACAGTTTGTTAATGATTACTACGATTCAAAGCATCTATAGAGGTGATTATTACCACCACAGGACCAATAAACAGCTAATGCTTTGGTTGAGGAAGGGCCCCATGGGGCCCCTCTGGCCCAAGGGCCCCGATGCGGTCGCTACCTCTGCAACCCCTATTGCTACGCCCCTGGATACAGGTCATGTGAAGAGAAGTGAGCCTTGGGAATTTCTAGCTGTGTCATTGGTTACTCTGCATCACATGATGCACACAACCCCAACATGTCTAGTGTGTTTCAGCCTACTTCCTAGCTGGCTATCACCTTACGCAAGGCAATTTTCACTCTTTCCTGAATGAACTGAAGACTGCACAGAGAAATCTTACACAGAGGAGTTAAATAAAAAAAAAAACATTTTCACAGTCCACAATATAATATCCCAACGATGTTATTTCACCAATAACAAGGTCAACGGGGATTTGATTCATGTTTTTCTTTCATAGATTTACATACTGGTTACATTCATTTTCATTCCATTCATACATCAGGAGTAGGAGTAATGGGAACATGCTGTAATCATCAGCCAATAATAAAGAAACATTTCATATTTAGTGTTCAATCACAGGTCCTTCTACTGAATACTTTGTAAGGTCTTTTTAACCTAGTTCGTCAACCAATTTATGTATTTCTTTCTCCCTGTGGTTAAAATACTTTAAAACCCACGGACATCTTCCATCAACAAACTAATTTTGAGCGATGATACATTTTTTATGAAGCAAGTGGGTCGTAGTGCCTTTTAGCATGCTGACGTAATGGGGTTTTATTGTTGAGTTACAGAGCTCTCAAAACACCCCTAGGCTTATATTGCATGTGGTCTACCTACAACACAAAGCAGTGAACCTATGGGACTTAGAAAGGGCTGTAATTCATTGACAAAGGTCTAATGCATATCCGCTAAAAGGTATCTGCTTGACCGATGCAAGGAACCACACGGCAGTTCTGTGTGTGCTTTTACAAGCCTGGCTTCTTTTCCGAGAGCAAAATAAACATCAGCTTTGTTGAAAATGATAGAAAAACATAAAGAATTAGTCCAAGTAAATGTAAAAGTTTCATTTAACATCATTCAGTTGCTTTTTTCATAACTGAGCAATGTCTCTGTAGTTCCTTTAAATCTCTGTCATCTTCCATGCACATTCCACACAACATGTATAAGTATCTGTATTGACATATGAAATGCAACAAGAAAAGGGAAGTATGAGTATTTGCCAGAAATATGTGCAGTACTTTCTATCATCATAAATAAGATCTGTGTACAAAATCAGTTTGTCCTGCATTGCTATGCTAAAGCATGTTACATTACTTACTTAACCTTCTTGCCGGTTATCCCAAGCTCAGCTCGGGGTAACCTGCGCAGAAGGATTTCTCTGGCCCCGCTGGGCCAATTTTCACAATTGTTTTTACTGCATGCAGCTAGCACTTTGCTAGCTGCGTGCATATCCCAATCACCGCCGCTCGCCGCCGATTCGCTACTACCCGCCACGCCACCCCCCTCCAGACCCCTTGCGCAGCCTGGCCAATCAGTGCCAGGCAGCGCTTAGGAGTGGATCGGGATTCCCTCTGATGTCCCGACGTCCATGACGTTGGTGACGTCATCCCGCCCCGTTGCCATGGCGACGGGGGAAGCCCTACAGGAAATCCCGTTCTGAACGGGATTTCCTGCTTGCAAAGATCGCCGGCGGCAATCGAACTAGGTAGGGGGATGCCGTTTGTCAGCGGCTATCATGTAGCGAGCCCTGGGCTCGCTACATGATTAAAACATTTTTTTTTAAAGTGCTGCGCCACCCCTTTGCCATCAGAATTGGAACGGCAAGGGGGTTAATGTGCATTACCATAGCAATGTTCACATTACCCATGTACCACGGTTTGCACTAATTGCACAATGTGTGGTACTCTGCTGCCATTAGTACCGGTAATATTGCTGTATCCCGTCTATGCATAGCAAGTCTACTGGTGGTTCGTGCATTAGGCCCACAGAGGAACTTAAGCGAAAAGGGAAAACAAAAGAAATCAATACATTGCAAAGTGAGAAGTTAAAAAATACAATACAAGACATTTTTGGTATTTGCCAAGTAATGTGTTCATATTGTTTGATCCAAAATCATCAGCCTACAGATAATCATCTTTACGAGCAGACATGAAAAAATCAGACAGCACTGCCATTATCTATAACTACACCCCTAGCAATGCAACAGACTAAACGGTTGTTTTTCTATACATATATATATATATACATATATATATACATATGCACAGAGGGAGATACTGGTTGCTTGGCAGTTGGAAACAGCTGTTATTTCCCACAATGCAATAAGGCACACAGACAGGAAATTGTCAGGATCTAAGTTTTGACATCCCACTGTGGGAGGGGTTTCACCACAATATCTGCCATGCAGACCCCTTGATGATCTATTCAAGACATGTAAACATTTCTCATGGGAAAGGAGGTATCAGCTACTAATTGGGATGTCCAGTCCTTGGTTTCAGCTCCTCTTTGACCATGGTCCTTACAGTTTGCTGTCTGTGTTCCTTTTTTTCCAACTGCCAAGCAAGGAATAGCTCCCTCTGTGCATAGAACTCTCAGTAAACTAACATTCCCTACAGATCACCTGGCAGGACTAAAGCTGTGGCCGCCTGTGATATATTTTAGAATGTGAATCAAGGGAAGAAAGACATGTAAATATTTACCTAAGGGTCTAAACTTTTTAATTATCAATGTAAAGAAGAAATATTTCTATATTTTTTTTATTTTAAACTTGTAAATAGTGATAGATGCAAAAGAGAATTTATTTCCAAATAAAATGTTGTCGCCATACATTGTGATAGGGACATAATTTTAATGGTGTAATAACCGGGACATATGGGCAAATACAATACGTGAGTTTTAATTATGGAGGCATGTATTATTTTAAAACTATAATGGCTGAAAACTGAGAAAGAATTATTTTTTCCGTTTTTTTCTTATTCTTCCTGTTAAAATGCATTTACAGTAAAATTGCTCTTAGAAAAATGTACCCCCCAAAGAATGCCTAATTGGTGGCGGAAAAAACAAGATATAGATCATTGTGAGAAATAGTGATAAATTTATAGGCTAATGAATGGGAGGTGAACATTTCTCAAGTGAAAACGACGGAACGCGAATGTGTTAACCTCTTGCTGACCGCATAACGCCGACAGGCGTCTCTGTGGTGGCAGCCCCAGGACCACTTAACGCCGATCAGCGTAAGTTCCTGGGGGCGAGTATTGCAGGAGATTGCATGAATGACCGAGTGATCGTTGCCGGGAGACTGTCAGGCGGCAAAATTGCCTTCTAATAAACCTGTACAGCCCTGCGATCTAAGGCAGCACTGTACTGGGGACAGCCGTGTGACACGGCTGTCCCCTCCATTGGCTCAGTGGTAATCCGCTGTAATAGGCTGAAGCCTATTACAGCCGATCATGGTGATTGGCTGGTGAGGGGAGGGAGGGACGGGTACAAAAATAAACAAAAAAATAGTAAAATGTAATAGAAAAATAAATATTTACTAAAACAAACAAACACTGGGGGAGCGATCAGACACCACCAACAGAGAGGGGGTTTTAACTTGTGTGCTGTGTTGTGCGACCCTGCAGCGAGGCCTTAAAGCTGCAGTGGCCCTTTTGTGAAAAATGGCCTAGTCTTTAGGGGGGTTTAACACTGCAGTGTTCAAGTGGTTAAATTATACAGTAAGTACACTACCACAATAGTACCCTTTGGCATTTTACTTGTGGAAGTAAGTTTGATAAATTCAAGCTTTCACTGACTTTAAAATGTGTATCAAGTGTGAGGTCATGTTACCTCTTTGTTGTAATAATTTTGTGTTCATGTTTTGAAGCATTCCGACTAATTTAATTTTACTATGTTGACAGATTATCCAGACAGTTAGTGCTATAGACAAAGATGACCCAAGAAATGGACACTACTTTTTCTACAGTCTTCTCCCGGAAATGGCCAACAACCCAAATTTCACTATCAAAAACAATGCAGGTACCGTAATGTTTGTACATTTATCATGCAGACTGCTACAGTATTTTTTCTTTGAGGTGTTTATGAATTTATTTTATTATTATTTATATAGTGCTGACATCTTCTGCAGCACTGTACAGAGAAAATTGTCCTATCCCTTAACTGTCCCTCAGAAGGGCTCACTTTCTAATCCCTACTAGAGATGGCCCAAACCTCCGATTTTTGGTTCGCGAACCGGGTTCACAACCCTCCAGCGAAAGTTCGGTTTGCGCAAACCTTCGCGAACCGCAATAGACTTCAATGGGGAGGCGAACTTTGAAAAATAGAACAAAGTATGCTGGCCACAAAAGTGATGGAAAAGATGTTTCAAGGGTTCTAACACCTGGAGGGGGGCATGGCGGAGTGGGATACACACCAAAAGTCCCCAGGAAAAATCAGGATTGGACACAAAGCAGCGTTTTAAGGGCAGAAATCACATTGAATGCTAAATTGCAGGCCTAAAGTGCTTTAAAACATCTTGCATGTGTATACATCAATCAGGGAGTGTAATTAGTGTACTGCTTCACACTGACACACCAAACTAACTGTGTAACGCACCACAAACAGCTGTTTGTGTAGTGATGGCTGTGCTGGACTGGTGTGCACCATGGCGAGAGTGCAGGCGATAGCGGTTTTCAAGCCCATATGGTAGTAAGGTATAGGTAGGTGTCCCAGTAGTTAGCTAGGCATAGGTAGATGTCCCAGTAGTTAGCTAGGCATAGGTAGGTGTTCCCGTACAGGTAGGTGGGTGCCCCAGTAGTTAGCTAGGCATAGGTAGGTGTCCCAGTAGTTAGCTAGGCATAGGTAGGTGTTCCTGTATAGGTAGGTGGGTGCCCCAGTAGTTAGCTAGGCATAGGTAGGAGTTCCTGTATAGGTAGGTGCCCCAGTAGTTAGCTAAGCATAGGTAGGTGTTCCCGTATAGGTAGGTAGGTGCCCCAGTAGTTAGCTAGGCATAGGTAGGTGTCCCAGTATAGATAGTTAGACAGGGCCTGGCACAGTATAGTGATTACCAAGGTCCAGCTGCAACAGATAGGGCTGTATAATGCAGTGTCAGTGGGCAACACAACAAAAAAAATAGATCACAAGAACAAGATTAGCTCTCAAAAGCTGATGGGGTGCTATTTTACCAATAAGAATCAGCAAGGAGCAAGCTAACAAGCCTACAACAGCCTAACTAATATTTCCCTCTGAGAGAGTCTGCAGCATCTTTCCCTTCTCTTACTGTTGCAGGCACACGAGTGAGTAAAATGGCCGGCCATGCCTGCCTTTTATAAGGGGGGGGGGGGGGGTCCAGGAGGGAGTGTAGCCTGATTGGCTACAATGTGCCTGCTGACTGTGATGTAGAGGGTCAAAGTTGACCCTAATGGTGCATTATGGGGGCGAACCGAACTACCGCAAAAGTTTGCGGTTCTCCGCGAACGCGAACCACCGAAGTTCGCCGGGAACCATTCACCAGCGAACCATTCGGGCCATCTCTAATCCCTACCATAGTCATTTGTCTATGTCTGTATTGTGTAGTGTATGCATTGCAGTTTAGTGCTAATTTAGAAGGAAGCCAAGTAACTTATCTGTACGTTTTTTGGGATGTGCGAGGAAACCCACGCAGACACAAGGAAAACATACAAGCTCCATGCAGATAGTGCCCTGGCTGGGATCTGAACTGTGGACCCAGAGCTGCAAGGCAAGAGTGCTAACAATTACGCTACTATGCTGGCTATACACTAGTCAATCTTACCCATTTAGATATGGTAGATTTGATCACTTGACTTTGTGTAAACACACTCCTTTCAAATGGTATTAGAGGGAGAGATAATCATTTAGTTTCTGAATCAAGTATTAGATGTTAGAGACCCACAATACCAGGCCCACTGATTATATACTTCATGAATGGACAAGGAGGAAGTGAAAAATGCTGTTACATGTGGAAAAGGTGAACAATGTAGGTGGCCAAGGTCGTAAGAGTATTTGAGAAGACACCCCTTTTGGGGCTCCCAACTTCTCACCCTCCCTCCCTTTGATACAGGTGGATAAAGGCAAACTTATTGTGGGTGGGAAGAGTCATGGTAACCACACCCCTGCTGTATGTCCCCTTGACAGATGAGGCCTCTGGCGGTGTGGATTAGCAAGAATGGGGAGGAGGAAGAGAGTGTGATCATTAGGAGACCCATCAAAATGTTATAGGTGGGCTGCATGCTTTTTTAGTTACACCCCGAGGAAAGGTTTCAGAGAACCCGTATGGCAGAAAGGTTAACAGTGATGTGTCAAGACTTGGTCCTAGTTCCCTCAATGATACAGTAGCTTGTTGCTACTTTGTTACGCGTTTCTGTTTCTATAATACATTGAAAGAGCAAATTATAATATTGGCGGTGCTGACTTCATGCTATGATTACTTATAGTTACGCCTTGCTGCCTCTTTTACTACTTTCTTTCCACATACGAATTAAATAGTGTAATGTGACCTGCACTTTTTAGAAAGGGGCAAAACAAATCTCAACATATGACAAAATTGCGGGGATGACAGCATGAATTCACCACCTTGCCACCAGCCACTAAGTGCATTTGTCACTACATCTCCCAGACAAGCATAGGTACCGGTAACTATCATATATTTCAAAAGGTCACCTCAAAGTTTTAGAGCGCTGAAAGTATTGTCTAAAGTTCATTTTCTTCAATAGTAATAAGCTGGTAATTATATAGACAATTATCTAAAGTTCAGATTTTTCAAGACAAAAAGTCAAAGACTGGCTCTAACCCTAACATTAAGCTTTAAACAATTAGCTTTAATAATGCAGTCATGTTAATTGCCTTAATAGCAACGTTAGCACAATGCCAAGATTCCTGTGAGTGGAATTAAGGCATTTGAAATAAAAATCCATCTGTTATGTATAATTTACATTGGACATATTAACATTTACATGGGAAGTATTTCATATCTGATTACATTCTTTCTCTCCAGTCCCAGAAATAGTTTTTTTTAAAACTTAATGGCCTTAAAACTGTGTTACAGTGCTTAATATGCCTTTCATAATCAAATGCAAATGCGTTAACACTTGCAACATATATGGTAAGCAATTTATGTATCAGTGAGTTTCAAAGTATGGATTCTGCAATGTCCTTGGACTGCCGAGAAGAAATGTTTCAAAGCAGAACTAATGTAAAAGCAACCCCATCTATGGCAAAGTTTCAGTAATAATGTTCAATGTGACCCTGCAGTGGATCCTTGCATTTGAATTCAGTATTGTACCCTGCAAGAGAAGTGTTCAGTTAAAACACTGATGCTGTTTCTTATCCTGAGAAAAAATTCTTCTGTATTATCTAGCCATGTGAAAAAATCCTGCTGGTCACTCAAGCTTGGTTATACTGATTCCCACCTGATTTAACCTCAATTCCCCCCAATTGTTGGCATATGGGCCCATATGCAATTAACTTTTCTCTTTAGCTTTCTCCTAGATGATATTTTCATAACTAACTAATAAACAGGTTGATTTACTAACTATCTATACTAAAACTATACTATCTTTACTTACTATACTAAAATTAGCACACACATGCCACACGCAATCCTGTTACATAGCACATGCTCTTAAATTACATGTGATCCTTGTAATTGCCACGCAACACTTTTCACAATTGCAAAGTGCTGAAACGTTATTTTAAAGAAAAGGTGAAAATGGATCTTCTAGGAGAAAACTCAGGAAAAGAGTTAATTGCATATAGGACTTCGGAGAGAAGGCAGTATGAGTCATCAAAAGAGATGATTTGGTGAGTGATCCCACGGAAGTCCGTATAAGCAGCTAGAGATGAACGCACATATTTTATGGCATTTTTAATTGAAATTTCAAATTGAAAGCCGAAATTCAGAATTCGCTGAATTCTGGCAAGAAACTACCCAGAGTTATGTAAAAGTATGTTCAAGTATTTTTCATTTAGACAAAACAAATTAAAACAAAAAAGTGAAAAAATGAAAAATGTCCTTGGATTGCCATAAGCATTCTGAGCGTGCTTGAGGGATGTCAAAGTGAAAATTCACAATTAATTACAATTATTTAGCAATTTTGTGATTATACTATGCAAACTTTGAATACACAACATTTAGAGTAGTATGGATACAGAGGCGCCAGAAGGATAAAAATATCTAAAAGGTTTAAAAGTGAGGAGGTAGTGGTGGACTTATCTCCTCCGCACGGCATAGTACCAGACCTGTTAGATCTTTTTATCCTTCTGGCGCCTCTGTATCCATACTACATTATACATATCCACTCTTGGTGGAGGGGTTTTACCCCTTTTTTCATTGATCTACAGTGAGGAATTTCTTAATCCTGAGTGGGGACAGATCAAATCTCCCACCTGCTTTTACAGTGGTTGCCTATGTGGTAACCCTGACTTGTAAGTATATAGCATATACTCTTTCCACACACCTTCATTTACCAGTGCATATTACACTATATTGGGCTCTCGGTGTCCCTCTTTTTGTTTCTTACACAGAATTTAGAATTCATACAGAATTTCAGATTATAAATTCAGCAATTCAATTATCCTTACAGGAGTGTTTCATATGGCTGGATAACACATAAGATAAGAAGAAGAAACAGCAACTCTGCTTTTATTAAAGACTTTAGTTACACAAAGGAACAATAAGGAGTCAGGCATAGCCTTTTCTTATGCTAACAAAACCATAAACTCAGGTAGTATTCCCATTGGTCTGATAAGGAACCAATAGGGAGCCCCAGTAGCACATTTAAAAGATACTTTAGCCAGAGCTTACTATAAATTATAAAATGAGTATAGCAAGTGCCGGTGGGGAGCAACGTGTATGGCGTGAATCTTCTAACAATATCCAGAGGTTATTGGCATGGGATCATTTCTCAGGATATTGGCGATGGATCATTTCTCAAGATATTGGCGTGGGATCATTTCTCAGGATATTGGCAGGGGTTAATTTCTGAGGTTTTTGGCATGGGATTATTTCTCAGGATATTGGTGTGGGATCTTTTTTGAGGATATTGGCATGGGATCATTTCTGAAGATATTGGCGTGGGATAATTTCTGAGGATATTGGCGTGGGATTATTTCTGAGAATATTGGCGTGGGATCATTTCTGAGGATATTGGCGTGGGATTATTTCTGAGGATATTGGTGTAGGATAATTTCCAAGGTTATTGGCGTGGGATCATTTCTGAGGATATTGGTGTGGGATCATTTCTGAGGATATTGGCGTGGGATCATTTCCGAGGTTATTAGTGTGGAGTCATTTCTGAGGATATTGGCGTGGGATCATTTCTGAGGATATTGGTGTAGGATCATTTCTCAGGATATTGGCATAGGATCATTTCTCAGGATATTGGCGTGGGATCAGTTCTGAGGATATTGGCGTGGGATCAGTTCTGAGGATATTGGCGTGGGATCATTTATCAGGATATTGGCGTGGGATCATTTATCAGGATATTGGCGTGGGATAATTTCTGAGGATATTGGTGTGGGATCATTTCTGAGGATATTGGCGTGGGATCATTTCTGAGGATATTGGCGTGGGATCATTTCTGAGGATATTGGCGTGGGATCATTTCTGAGGATATTGGCGTGGGATCATCTCTGAGGATATTGGCGTGGGATCATCTCTGAGGATATTGACGTGGGATAATTTCTGAGGATATTGGCCTGGGATCATTTCTGAGGATATTGGCGTGGGATCATTTCTGAGGATATTGGCGTGGGATCATTTCTGAGGATATTGGCGTGGGATCATTTCTGAGGATATTGGCATGGGATCATTTCTGAGGATCTGAGGATATTGGCGTGGGATCATTTCTTAGGATATTGGCGTGGGATCATTTCTCAGGATATTGGCGTGGGATAATTTCTCAGGATATTGGCGTGGGATAATTTCTCAGGATATTGGCATGGGATCAATTCTGAGGATATTATGTAGGGATGGGACGACAAATCCGGCGAATCCACGAATCCCTCGAATATTAGGAAATATTCGAGATTCGTGGTATCGAATCCCGACGGCATTTTCCGCTCGCCGAATCCGCCGGATCCCGACGCTGCATCGCCGTGCATCCGCTGCTTCACCCGCTCGCAAGTGTCCTCCTCCCGGTCCCCGCAGCCTCCTCCGCTCGCCCCCTGCATAAATAAGAAGATGCAGCCTCTCACCTCCAGCGTGGAGCCCGGAGCGGCAGACCTCCTGCAGACTTCCTCATTCCCCCTAGTGACCGGCTCTAACTACGCATCATCAGTAAGAGCCGGTCCAGCGGCCACTAGGGGGAACTAGGAAGTGAAGTCTGCCGTACTGCACTCCACGCTGGAGGTAAGAGGCTGCTTCTTCTTATTTATGCAGAGGGCCGAGCAGAGGAGGCTGTGGGGGGAGGGAGGAGGATATTACACAGCTACCTACTGCAGTGTAGGTAAGGTAGCCCCTCATAGCCTGCTACCTATACCGAAGCCCCCCATAGCCTGCTACCTATACTGATCCCCCCAGCCTGCTACCTATACTGATCCCCCCAGCCTGCTACCTATACTGGTCCCCCATAGCCTGCTACCTATACTGATCCCCCCAGCCTGCTACCTATACTGATCCCCCCAGCCTGCTACCTATACTGATCCCCCCAGCCTGCTACCTATACTGATCCCCCCAGCCTGCTTCCTATACTGATCCCCCCAGCCTGCTACCTATACTGATCCCCACAGCCTGCTACCTATACTGATCCCCCCCCAGCCTGCTACCTATACTGAACCCCCCATAGCCTGCTACCTATTCTGATCCCCCCCCAGCCTGCTACCTATACTGATCCCCCCAGCCTGCTACCTATACTGATCCCCCCATAGCCTGCTACCTATACTGATCCCCCCAGCCTGCTACCTATACTGATCACCCCATAGCCTGCTACCTATACTGATCCCCCAGCCTGCTACCTATACTGATCCCCCCCAGCCTGCTACCTATACTGAACCCCCCAGCCTGCTACCTATACTGATCCCCCCCATAGCCTGCTACCTATACTAATCCCCCCAGCCTGCTACCTATACTGATCCCCCCATAGCCTGCTACCTATACTGATCCCCCCAGCCTGCTACCTATACTGATCCCCCCATAGCCTGCTACCTATACTGATCCCCCCCAGCCTGCTACCTATACTGATCCCCCCATAGCCTGCTACCTATACTGATCCCCCCAGCCTGCTAACTAGACTGATCCCCCCCATAGCCTGCTACCTATACTCATCCCCCCAGCCTGCTACCTATAATGATCCCCCCCAGACTGCTACCTATACTGAACCCCCCAGCCTGCTACCTATACTGATCCCCCATAGCCTGCTACCTATACTGATCCCCCATAGCCTGCTACCTATACTGATCCCCCCAGCCTGCTACCTATACTGATCCCCCCCAGCCTGCTACCTATACTGATCCCCCATAGCCTGCTACCTATACTGATCCCCCCAGCCTGCTACCTATACTGATCCCCCCCAGCCTGCTACCTATACTGATCCCCCATAGCCTGCTACCTATACTGATCCCCCCAGCCTGCTACCTATACTGATCCCCCCAGCCTGCTACCTATACTGAACCCCCCAGCCTGCTACCTATACTGATCCCCCCATAGCCTGCTACCTATACTGAACCCCCCATAGCCTGCTACCTATACTGATCCCCCCAGCCTGCTACCTATACTGAAGCCCCCCATACCCTGCTACCTATACTGAAGGCCCCTATACCCTGCTGCCTATACTGAAGGCCCCTATACCCTGCTGCCTATACTGAAGGCCCTTATACCCTGCTGCCTATACTGAAGGCCCCTATACCCTGCTGCCTATACTGAAGGCCCCTATACCCTGCTGCCTATACTGAAGGCCCCTATACCCTGCTGTCTACACTGAAGGCCCCTTTACCTTGCAACCTATAGTGAAGGCCCCTATACCTTGCTAGCTATACTGAAGACACCTTTACCTAGCTACCTATACTGCAGGCACCCATACCATGGATCGCACAATTCTTATGTGCAGGATTCGTTAGATTCAAAAGGTTCGAGATATTCGAGAACCTTTTTAGATTCGAATTTGAAGAAATTGTGGATTCGTCCCATCCCTAATATTATGGCTAATTAAGAACAATATAAGATTTTTTTAGTTATGTTTTTATTTAACTGTAATCCTTTGTGTAAATCGGTAAGACAAGATGAGATAAGACACATAACAATTATATTGCTCTTTTCTCCTGACGGATTTGGGATTGCAATTATGAATTTTGATGCAAAAAGTTCAGTCTGAGCTCAACTCTATTAACAGGCCTATAAACTGCTAGATAAAAGCAATTTTTGAACAAAATTGTCTCATCTAACATTTAACTATTATCATATATATATATATATATATATATATATATATATATATATATATATATATATATATCATTTTTATGTATTTACTTATTTTTATTTTGTTTCAAGTGCCAAGAGTTAAAGCGGAATATAACCCTGCATTTCAACCTTGCTCTAAAACATTATTTACAGCATATTATATGCAAAAAGCATTTTTTTTTAGTAGACCAGCATTGAAAGGGTTAAACACAGAGGTTTTAAGTTCCGTGCAGACGTTCAGATAGTTACATTCTATTTAGTTAGATGTATCTATTGATAAACAGTTACACACTCTTTGGCTGTCCTCCAAGCTCCTTCTCAGTGAGAGAGATGAGTCACAATAAAGACTTAGATACTTATTTGTAAACAAAAAGTATCTAACTGAAGTTCGGATGCGTCTGCAAAAATCTCCAGGGACTTTAAAGCCCTGTGTAACTCTTCCAATGCTGGTCTAGTAAAAAAAAAATGCTGGTTGCATATAATATACTGTAAATAATGTTTTAGAGCAAACTTGAAATGCAGGGTTATATTCCGCTTTAAGGCCCTAGTAGGACAGAAGAAAACAATATGTTCTGCAATGCTATTAGCTATGCAAACAGCTTTACTTTTAAGCCACCTCATCATAAGGACACCATAATCAGCCTATTTATAAAGCAGTGATTTGTCTCTTAGGGACTCTGTGTCTTCAGCAATCAGAGAACAGTAAAACTGCTACAGAGAAGTGAAGCAAAACAGCAGCAGTAAATCTACAGAGGGAGACGCAGCAGAAATTTATGGTGTAAAACACGCCGTAATACTGCAATGTATACAAATGATGGTCTGAAGGCTGCAGTTCCAACCATTTTAGTGAAGTTATTTTGGAAAAAGCCAACTTTTACTCTTGATAATTAGTATCAAGCCATCTTTGTTAATTTGGTTTTTACCAATCATTCTCATGGGCCATAACCCAGATTAGTAGGACGCTATAATCTAAACAATGAAGGTACAGAAAATATATGCAGATCCTAGGTTGTTATATCATGCAAATTAAGGTGGGTAGTTAGAAAAGGTTTTTTTTTTTCTTCTCTATCCCCTCCCCATTTAATTTTTTTTTAAAAACCGTTTCACCAAAAAAATCCTGATACTCACATCTCTGAAGAAGATTTTGTGTTAATATTGATATTATGCACTTCTTCCAGCATTGCCTTGGGTTGTCCTGAAGACTACAAGGAGTATAATTGTAGGAGGAGTTGCCATAGCAATAGCAGGGGGCTCAGAAATGTGTACCTTACCTCACTTTCTCCATTTCTCCAGTCCAGGGATCGATGGTCCACACCAAGTATAGTTGTGGTCATACTCATTATGGGAGGGTGGATCAGTCAGTCAGAAGTTGTGGATTTTTCTTATCAACTTTTATGAAGGTTGAGCGGTGTCTGGTAGATTGCCAATACCTTGAGGTATAGGCCAAAGCATTTTGGGTTTTGTTATTTTTTTTTAGAGTTTTCATTCTTTTTCTTTCTTTCTTTTTTTCATAATTGGGGGGAAATAAATGACGTGTGAATGTGTGATACATTAGACAGATTTATGAAATGTTACAATCAATCAGAAAAATTGATGATATTTAAATTGAAAAGAAATGTAAAAAGATGTATGATGTGTGTCACCTTTATGCCCCCCATACAAGCAGCTGCACTGCATCTAGCTACCAAGCTGCTAAGGAATCAGCGTCATCTTGGTGCTATGCAACACTTCTGACTGACAGTGTTTGTAACAAATGATCACAGGTGCATCACTGGTTGACACACATTGCCAGTGTCTTGCTAATGGGCTATGGGTGCTAGTGCAAGTCTTACATTGGACCCTCCAAGCACTCTATACATAACAATTGATATGGCGTACCAAAACCCCGCAAGGACAACCACAGTGTGAGAGGTGCAAGAAGAGGATGGGGAGCAGTTTGTTAGTGATTACTACTATTAAACACATCTATGGAAGTGATCATTACCAACACAGGACCAATAAAGAGCTAATACTGCATTTGAGGAATGTCCCCTCAGAGCCCCTCTGGCTCAAAGGCCCCGGAGCGGTTGCAACCTCTGCATCCCCTATTGCTATGTCACTGCACAGTGTGACACAACTGTATGTAACTTCCAGTAGGGGGCTGCTGGTCCTCTGCAGATGTAATGCAGAGGACAGGTCCCACACCACCACACATACCAAGTGCCCACCAGATCAGCAGGAGCATTTGACAGGGTGAATGCACTACTGTTCGTCAACAGTGTGTATGAAAGAGAGCTAATGGAACCAAGGATGTTGACTACACAGAGTATATATATATATATATATATATATATATATATATATATATATATATATATATATATGTGTATTGACTGTATGACCTTCTAACTCTCACATTTAATATACAAGTGAAAGTCCTTCAAGGAGTTACAATCTTGGTCTGTAAACAGTTTTGCTGCCTGGAGATGAGTTGTATTTTAAGTGGTGGATCAATATGGCACAACCTCTGCAATAACTTCCTAGCTTGGAGACAGCTACAACACATCCCACGCAAAACCCAGTTATTGTTAGAAATGCTTCAGTTTACTGTATCAGGTGTTGTATGACAGTTCTCAGTGACTTCAGTAACTTGTATAAAATGGTATCATTAAATGCAGTATCATTGTATCCTTGCATTGAAAATTGTCCTGAAAAGTAGGCATCTGTCTGTCTATATTAGTGCGTAAAACAAACCTGAAGCAAAAAAAAAGGGGGTAATATCATGAATCATATGTGTATTACGGATAATGAATAGAACATTAGCCGCAAAGAAATGTCTCATATTTTTATTTTCAGTTAAATATCTTTTTTTTTTTTTTAACATTGCATCATACTGTCACAGTAACCACATAAAGTAACCACACACTGTCTAAAGCAGTATCCCTGACATAATATTCAATAAAAAACATGTTTTCCTACTTCTTATATGCCATACGGTTATCATATTTGCTTTTGTGCATAAGTATTACTATTCATTTAGAAATTACAAGCTTCCAAAGTACACTTTTTTGTTCTGAGAGCTGACTTTGCATTTTATTCATAACTGTTTTTTTTTTCATCTTGAAAAATAAGCAAAAATGCTTTCTGACTGTGTGTCTGTATTCAAGAGAGTCTGCAGTGTCAGAGAAGTGTTTGTTTACATTCCTCACTTGATACAATTAAACACAAGATAACATTATCTCCAGTTCAGATGCGTCCAGCTTTCCGGGCATTAAACTTTTCTGTCCTGTGTCTAACCCTTTGAATGCTGTTCTAGTAAACAAAAAAAATGCTAGTAGTATATAATATACTGTAAATAATGTTTTAGAGCAAAGAAGAATTGCTGGGTTTCATAAGCTATAAAACAAAACAAAAAGAATAACCCTTTGAACGCTCCTGCAATAAAACCTCACCTTAAGCTATCTCTCACCTGTTTCTTGGCTGTTTAAGTGCTTGAGAAACCAGGACTGTATTTGATCTCAGAGAAACTCACTTGCATAAATAACTGATTTTTTTTGAACTTTTTTCTATACTACTAATGTTCTATTTCTTAGCTGTGCTACACATACAATTCATTGTCTCATGAATTTATTTTCAATTGAGGTTTGCTTTTTTTTTTTTTTTTAAAGGTGATAAATATAGTGAGTAAAATAGGTTCATTAATACTTTCAAATAAGGTTTGGAAATGCCTATTTGCAGTGCTATTTGTTCAAAAAACTTTAGATCTACTTTAGCCCTTTCCTAACTGCTGCCACTTTTGGCGTCCTAAAACGTCTGCCTAACTTGCATGGAGAATGTGCGCATGAAGATTGTTTCGTGCAAACTGGGGTGAAGATTGTTTCCATGGAGATTTTCCAACATGTTTGGTCACTCCTTCAATTCATCAATGTACACAACTGATAAGTTCAGTCGAAGAGCTATAGATATAAGATTAGGTTCATAGAAACAAACTAGGTTAACCCCCAAACCAGCTGATGCTAATCTTTTACTTCCAGAAATGATGACATGTTAATAGTTCTGGCTTGTGTGCAAATTTTATGCAAATTGTACTGAGTTTGTTATTCGGCCAATCAGATGGAGTTCCTAACGAAGTCAATACCAAACTTCATACAGTTGCATCGAATTGGCAAGTAATTGACATCCTATCTTGAATTATTAGCATTTCTCTGACATTCTGTATTCAGCACTAGAAACATTTGAGGTGATCACACTGAAGGTGGTGAGATGAACATAGCACTGAGATCATTTGCTCCACTAAATGGAAGGTCATGTGTGCATCTAATGTTAGAATTTGTGACTCCTGCAGCAGTGCTTTCTATAGAAAGGACTGCAGCACTCTCCCTTTTTCATGTGTTCATCATTAAAAGGGTCTCATTTGTCTATAATCTCTCCTGTGTTAAGGTTTTACAGTCGGTGTCCTCCTGTCCATTTGATTTGATCTTGCAATAAAACAGAAAGAGTAGCTGCTCAGCCTTTAATTATATTGAAAAGATCAAGGGAAAGGACAGGAGCAAGGTCATTAAACAGAAGTTACATCTGTAATGTCACAGTGGTATCGCCACATAGACCATTCCCGCATTTCATTTTCATGGTTGATATAGCGCTGTTTCATCAAAATACATTCACCTTGTACCTGCTGTATCATGGGCAATAGACATTTGCTGTTGTAATAGATTTCGCTGTGTGTATTTCCCCAGTAGGTTTTGCCTTTTACAGACAGTCTTGTGGTTTTTTTTTGTGCTTTGCAGTGCTGCTCAACAGGATACCGGATATCCGAATAGACTCGGATATCCGAACTTTTTAGGTCTATCCGATCGGATCCGGATTCCGGATAGCTGGTCCAGTATCCGGATAGCTATCTGCGGATAGTTGGCTGGGCTATGCGGATATCCGGGGATAGTACGGATATCCGCGGATATCTGGACCAGTGAAACACTGCATGAGGTCCAGACGTCATGGGAGCCAATCAGAGGGCTCCCAGCAGAAGCACCAGAAACCAATCACAGAGGGGAACCCTGGCCAGCCCCACCTGACCTCATTAAGCCAATCAGAGGCCTCCCAGCCTAAACCCTGGCTCCCAATCACAGAAAGGAACACTGGCCAGCCCCCCTTGTATAATAAGGAGGGCTGCCATGATGAGACAGATCGTCCTGGCTTGCTGAATGCTTCCTGAGAGACATGCTCCTGCTCCATTGCTGGTGCCCTACAAAGGGCTGTACATAGTTATAAACCTAAGCTGTTCAGTGATTACCCCTTCACTATCACTACAGTATAGTTAAATCATTCATTTGCTTGATTGATGTCATAAATGTGACATTAAGAGTGTGTGCTGCAGTGCTGCTGCAGCTGCCTGCTATGTGATTGTGTGTGTGTTGTACACACACCAGGTCAGGTGCTGCCTGCCTGCCACGAGCAAACACGTGCAAAGTGACACGTGCAAACACATGCACAGTGCAAACACGTGCAAAGTGCAAACACGTGCAAACTGCAAAAATGTGCAAACACTTGAAAACACGTGCAAAAATGTGCAAACACGTGCAAACACGTGCAAAAATGTGCAAAGTGCAAACACGTGCAAACACATGCAAAATTGTGCAAACACGCACAAACACATGCAAAAATGTGCAAACACGTGCAAAAATGTGCAAACACGTGCAAACACATGCAAAAATGTGCAAACACGTGCAAACACATGCAAAAATGTGCAAAGTGCAAACACGTGCAAACACATGCAAAATTGTGCAAACACGCGCAAACACATGCAAAAATTTGCAAGCACGCGCAAACACGTGCAAAAATGTGCAAACACGTGCAAACACGTGCAAAGTGCCACTTTGCACATGGCACTTTGAACGTGTTTGCACGTGTTTGCACTTTGCACATTTTTGCACGTGTTTGCACGTGTTTGCACATTTTTGCATGTGTTTGCACATTTTTGCATGTGTTTGCACGTGTTTGCACTTTGTAAATTTTTGCACGTGTTTGCACGTGTTTGCACATTTTTGCATGTGTTTGCGCGTGTTTGCACATTTTTGCATGTGTTTGCGCGTGTTTGCACATTTTTGCATGTGTTTGCACGTGTTTGCACTTTGCACATTTTTGCACG
The DNA here is from genome assembly GCF_040937935.1 of Hyperolius riggenbachi. NCBI lineage: Eukaryota > Metazoa > Chordata > Amphibia > Anura > Hyperoliidae > Hyperolius > Hyperolius riggenbachi. The sequence continues at coordinate 68,097,482 of NC_090656.1, read as the reverse complement.
TGTTTGCACGTGTTTGCACAATTTTGCATGTGTTTGCGCGTGTTTGCACATTTTTGCATGTGTTTGCACGTGTTTGCACTTTGCACATTTTTGCACGTGTTTGCACGTGTTTGCATGTGTTTGCGCGTGTTTGCACATGTTTGCACATTTTTGCATGTGTTTGCGCGTGTTTGCACATTTTTGCATGTGTTTGCACGTGTTTGCACTTTGCACATTTTTGCACGTGTTTGCACGTGTTTGCACATTTTTGCATGTGTTTGCGCGTGTTTGCACATTTTTGCATGTGTTTGCACGTGTTTGCACTTTGCACATTTTTGCACGTGTTTGCACGTGTTTGCACATTTTTGCATGTGTTTGCGCGTGTTTGCACATTTTTGCATGTGTTTGTGCGTGTTTGCACTTTGCACATTTTTGCACGTGTTTGCACGTGTTTGCACATGTTGGCACTTGGCACTTTGCACATGGCACATGGCACTTTGCCCTTGGCACTTTGCATTTGGCACTTGGCCCTTTGAACTTGGCCCTTTGCATTTGGCACTTTGCACTTGGCCCTTTGCACTTGACACTTGGCCCTTTGCACTTGGCCCTTTGCACTTGACACTTGGCCCTTTGCACTTGGCCCTTTGCACTTGACACTTGGCCCTTTGAACTTGGCCCTTTGCATTTGGCACTTTGCACTTGGCCCTTTGCACTTGACACTTGGTCCTTTGCACTTGGCCCTTTGCACTTGACACTTGGCCCTTTGCACTTGGCCCTTTGCACTTGACACTTGGCCCTTTGAACTTGGCCCTTTGCATTTGGCACTTTGCACTTGGCCCTTTGCACTTGACACTTGGCCCTTTGCACTTGGCCCTTTGCACTTGACACTTGGCCCTTTGCACTTGACACTTGGCCCTTTGAACTTGGCCCTTTGCATTTGGCACTTTGCACTTGGCCCTTTGCACTTGACACTTGGCCCTTTGCACTTGGCCCTTTGCACTTGACACTTGGCCCTTTGAACTTGGCCCTTTGCATTTGGCACTTTGCACTTGGCCCTTTGCACTTGACACTTGGCCCTTTGCACTTGGCCCTTTGCATTTGGCACTTTGCACTTGGCCCTTTGCACTTGACACTTGGCCCTTTGAACTTGGCACTTTGCATTAGGCACTTGGCCCTTTGCATTTGGCACTTTGCACTTGGCCCTTTGTTGACAGCCTTTTTTTGTGGGGGGGGGGATTTGAAGTCCCCACATCATCAATTAGTGTTCCCCTTTAAAAAAGAATGATGCTACATGCCTATTTGACCCTTAACAACCTTTTTAAAGCAATTTAAAGGCCACTTCCGGTTTTCAATTCGGATATCCGAATCCGGTCGGATACTAGGGTCGGATATCCGAATCGGATTCGGATCGGAAAATTTTAGATTCGGATATCCGACCCGGATCGGATAGCGGGGTATCCGGATCCGAATCGGATTCGGATTTTGAAAAGGGGTATCCGAGCAGCACTGCTTTGACCTAGTGGAACAGGAATTTTAACTATAGAAGACAGCTGTCTATTTCTTGTGAGAGAAATTCATGATACAGCAATATTATGTATGGCCAAAGGAGTTTGTGGGATAGAATGCATGATTCCTTTAGCAACAGTGAGTCTGAAAAAAAGTGAATCCGTAATTCAACATTACAGCTTAACCCAACCCTTCTCTCACACAAAACCCTCCCCTGGTGGTGCCTAAAACTAACCACACCCCTGGTGGTGCCTAACCCTAACCCCCCATCCCGGTGGTGCCTAACCAACCCCCTGCTGGTGCCTATCCCTAACCAATCCCCCTGGTGTTGCCTAACCCTAACCACTTCCTCTGCAGAAACACCCTTTTCCACATAGAAATGATAATATCTTTGATAACATAAAATCTGTACAGTACATACAAACAAAATAATATGATAAAAACGATAACATTGCAGCCTCTAAAAGGATAGCATACTTCAAAAACTTTAATCTTTTAATGTTGTTAACGATATTTATCGCGGCGTCATTTTTTCAGCTTTTTTTCACCGTATTAACAATAATTGCATTAAAGTCTATGGCGGCCCTCTTTTCGTCCACCCTCAGCCGATGCCTTTTTTTCCTGCTACCAGTTTAACCAGTCCACCCTGTCAGCAATGTAACATGGCATACAGATAAAAAAAAGAGCTGCGGTCATTTTGGTGTTGAAAAGAGCTACTAGTGGAATATCTGTGAAATTACCAATATTCCACTGCTTAATTCTGATGTGAAATATCAGTCATTTTTACTTGATATTTTACTAACACCTAACCTAACCCTGTTCTCCCTCTACCTAACCCCAACTGACTCCCCAATCGATGCCAAACCCTAACCAATCCTCTACCACAAAATGCCTAACCCTAACCAATCCACCAACCAAAGTCTAACCCTACAAATTCACCTACCGTAAAATACCTAACCCTAACCAACTCCACAACCGATACTTAATAACTGTTCCCCCACCACAATCCCCACCGATTCACCACTAAATATCAGCCACGGTAGTTTGGGCACCTCTGTAGGCACCCATGTTAAATCACCTGATTTGGTGACATGAGCTCTTTAGGATGGAAACCTTATTGGGATTACCCTGCTGTTGTCTGACTCCACACCCGGTGTGGTTTCAGTTTGTCCTCTGCATTAGCACAGAGGCTGTCCATGATGCCGGTGTAAGGTTGTAATCAGGTTAGGAGTGGGCAAGGCTGGACTTTCCTGCATAGAAATTTACGCAATAACAGGGAACTACTGAGACTCCATATAACCTCTCTTGCTTCCATTTCTGTTTTAACCTTAAGACACACCTAAACCTCTACATTATCCAAGGCACACATAACAGCATGCATGTTGATATGTAAATATAAATAGTGTTAAACGGAAACTGTTTGACAAAATGCCAGTTTAATGGGTAAAAGAGAGAACTATTTTCCAGTCCCCTCTGCATGTCCTGGTGGGTGGCTCCCAGAAGTTTCTTAACTGCACGAGACAGAGCAGTGCGGAAAGTGCTGGATAGGCAGGCTGGATGGATGGTGTTTAGGAGAGCTGCTCTCACTCTCTATGCTCTCACTGCAAGACATTAACCTGTGAGTAAGTGGGCCCACCAGGAAGGGGCAGGGGGTAGGGATCGGGGGCTACTACTGTGAATGTTGGCTGAACTTGCAGTGCAGTTCGGTGGCTGAACAGTGAACCTACCTGTGTTTGTGTTGGGATTTGAGGGATTGTAAACCTCCATCTCAGCAAATGCTAGCTCACGGATTTGCACCAAATTAATTTTACTCATCACTACTGAAGGGCAGATTAGTCGGACGTTACCAAACCATGTCATATATACATTAGAAAAAAACATATTCTTAAAATAGAAAAAAAAAAGTATTCTTCTGGGTGTTCACAATGATTCCCTATGAGGATGTTCACATCTGAGCGGTTTGTTTCTGATCCGCTCAGCAAAGCGTTACCTGTACCATTTTTGGGGCATTTTGCCTATAATGGCAGGTACAGTATAGGGAAAGCGAAATGCTTTAAAAAGTGCTTGTTATAGTGATTTCCCCAGTGCTTTTAAGAATAAATACATTGTATTTATTATTTTCCGGGTCAAAAATTCCACTTACTGACTTGTGTCAGGGAATGAAAAAACAAAGCGCTCTGCAAAAGTGCTTTGAAAGCTTTACTTAAATCGAAGTGCACAGGTAAGCGACGGGAGGAGAAAAAAAAGTGCAAAAAATAAAAAAATCGCAGGCGTCAGCGATTTCGATTTTAGATGTGAACAAAACCTTCAAATCAGACATACCCTCAACACTTCCAAATCCCATTTTGACAGACTGTAAGACTGTAAGAGCACCTGATCTCTCATTCTGAGTAGCTTAACCTCCTTAGCAGTATGCCTGACACTGTGCCGGACATACCGCTCTGTGGCCCCAGGAGTCCCCTATGCAGAAAAAATGTGATCTAATGGTTTAAAATCCTCTAGCTAGCACTAGGCTAGCTAGTAAGAGTGCCCGGCACCCCTGGATCTCCGCCGATGCCCCGCCATCCCCCCGTTTATATGTTACCCCCCCCCCCCCTGGATCCAGCGATCACGCAGCCTCCCTGCAGAGCTTCGGTGTCTCTATGGGGAGGATCGGGTTTGCGCATGACGTCAGGATGTTGATGACGTCATGTGCAATCCTCCCCATAGTGAAGACCGGAGCTGTGCGGTGAGGCTGCGCCGATCACTGGATCCAGGCTGTTTAATGTATTAACGGGGGAGCGGCGGCGATCAAAGGGTGCTAACTAGCCTAGTGCTAGCTAGAGGGTTACCGGGCATGAGATCTATGGGGGGTACTGGTGGGCGCAAACTGGTAAAACCTCCTGAGTGGTGTAACGCTCAGGAGGTTAAAGTATTAGAGTACATTCAAAGTAAAGTAAAGAGTACATTCACACTAAGTGCATTGGGTAATGAGCACGCTATGACACACACAAAGCACAACACGCAATGTGAGCATAAGAAACCCTTCACATTATGTTACAGCATGGTAAATTGCTATGGAACAGGAACACACATATTTATGCACATATTATCCAGAAGTGCACTACACTTTCGCTTCATTACAATGCAGAGATTTGATAATGCCTATTTATTATCTTTTACAAATGGTAATGGCCTGGGTTGTGTTATTTCACAATGGAGTACCCATAGTGTGAAGGCAGCCACTGGGTGTAGCGCTTGTGCTTCCTAAAAAGCACACTTTTGTCACCATTTTTGGGTGTGATTTGCAGCACAATTTTTGGGCTGCATACAGTGCTTGCAATTTTCATTTTGTAGTTTGAACAAAGCTGTTACATACATGCCGAGTCAGTACGCTGCCCCCTTTGCATGTATTGGCATTGCTTTTGGGCAAGGGGGTGGGGCTACCCCCAGATGTTCATGCACGGACCCAGAATATAAGAATAAACACAAAGTCCACAAAAATTGCTGCAAAATTGCTTTTGAACAGCAGTGCAAAAGCTATTGCAACGCTCCTATTCTTTGCACTGGACCGCAATCGCTCCAAAAAAGCTGCAGGGCTCACCATTGTGATTTCATTAATTGCAATCACTCCTGTGGGCTCAAGTCCAGTGACTTTCATTAGCCTAATGCTTTTGGAATCTCCAGCAATCACCTTATAGATACATGATCAGCAGAACAGTATTATTAATATTATAATTTATTTATATAGCGCCAACATCTCTCCCAGCGCTGTGCTATGTACAATAATGGGTAGCATAGCTACATGAGCAGTTCAACATACTATACAATCAGGACAACTAGTGACTAGTGACACAAGTACAGTCAAAGTGGACCTGAACTCTTGCACAGGACAGAAGAAAAACATAAAGAAATGCTACTTGTATGTATTTTGAGAGTTTAGCCTGTCTAATTCCCCCTTATCTGAGACTAATCACAAGTTGTAATTTGATCTCTTAGCTGTGTCAGCTGAATGCCATGGCAGAGCAGCTAATTGGTAAACACAGGATGTTAACAATATGTCTGCGTCCATGAAGGAAGGAAGTAGACAAACTGCAAGTTTGCAGGATTTGTATCAGCTGTAACAAAGAAGTGTTTTTCTTTAAAAGTTATTATACTATTGCTTATCTTTTAGAGCAGAGAGGAATTCCTGCGTTTAGGTCCGCTTTAAGCAATTTGCTTAAATGTATATAAAAATGGCAACCTCCATATCCCCTCCCCACTTTAACCTCTTGAGGACTGCAGGGCTAAACCCCTCTAGTGACCAGGCCATTTTCAGTAAAATGTGCCACTGCAGCTTTAAGGCCAAGCTGCAGGGCCGCACAACATAGCACACAAGTGATCCCCCCCCCTTTTCTCCCCACCAACAGAGCTCTCTGTTGGTGGGGTCTGATCGCTCCCCCCATGTTTATTTTTTTTTAATCAATATTTGTTTGTGTCTTTTTTTAAAAAAAAACCCTGTTCCTTTAACCTCCTTAGCGGTAACCCCGTGCTGGACACGGGGTAAGCCGCCGGAGGGTGCCGCTCAGGCCCTGCTGGGCCGATTTTCATAATTTTTTTTTTTTTGCTGGACGCAGCTAGCACTTTGCTAGCTGCGCCAGCACTCTGATCGCCGCCGGCCCCCGCCAGATCGCCGCTATTTGCTGCGGCGCGCGCCCCCCCAGACCCCAGCGCTGCCTGGCCAATCAGTGCCAGGCAGCGCCGAGGGGTGGCCCGGGACTCCCAATGACGTCCCGACGTCAGTGACGTCGGTGACGTCATCCCGCCCCGTCGCCATGGCGACGGGGGAAGCCCTCCAGGAAATCCCGTTCTATGAACGGGATTTCCTGATCGGAGATCGCCGAAGGCGATCGAAGCGGGCGGGGGGATGCCGCTCAGCAGCGGCTATCATGTAGCGAGCCCTCGGCTCGCTACATGATTAAAAAAAATTTTTTTTTTTAAAAACTGCTGCGCTCCCTCCTGGCGGTATTTTTCATACCGCCAAGGAGGTTAAACCCGTTCCCTCCCTCCCTCCCCCCAGCCAGCCAATCATGGCGATCAGCTCTCATAGGCTTCACCCTATGAGAGCCGATCGCTCTCTTGCCCCCCAGGGGGACAGCCGTGTCACACGGCTGTCCCCAGTGCAGCACTGCTGCTGATCGCAGCGCTGCACAGAGTAAATAGACGGCGATCACGCCGTCTAACAGTCTGCCAAGCGGCGATAGCCGCTCGGAGACTGAAGGCGGGGCAGAGCTCCGCCCCCCAAGCAGGAGATGCGCGTGCAGCGTGCGCGCGATCTCCTGCAAAACAGAGCCCCAGGACTTTACGCATTTGGCGTTAGGCGGTCCTGGGGCTGCCGCCGAGGCCACGCCCATCGGCGTGACGCGGGCGGAAAGAGGTTAAGATGAATGTGATTTTTAATGTAAAGCAGTGGCTTATGGAAAACTTGATATCAAAATGATATATTTATGTAACAACATGAAATCTAATATTTCCACTTTTTTAAGTTTTCACGACAGAAAAATACATTTTTAAAAACCTCTTCTTTTTTCTAAATCATATTAAAAAATCACTTTCGTTTTACATTAGCCAAGGCGATGCAATTAAACCCTTAAGTACTGCAGAAGTGAAAAAGAATGATAAAATCCCATCTGGAGTCGCCAATGCTAAGAGAGGTACTTGAAGCTGTGAGATCACTACCTGCCCTACTTTCACCCGCCATAAAGAAAGTCAATCCATGGAAGCAGAGGGGAGTTCTGCTCTGTGACTTGTCACTATAATTGTCACTCCGCAGTATGTCCCCACTAAGATCAGCATAGTGGAATGCAGGCCAGGGACTTTGCCCATCTGGTGGGTGGGCAGCCGAGCACTCCACACTGCATCCCTGTGTGAAATGGCTGCATTTTCTGAAGCGCTTTTGAAGGCAGAGACCTTGAAAGACACTTTATCTGTACACCACATATAATTGTTTCATCGCTTCAGACCCACTTAGTGCTTTTTTTCTTTTTTCTTTTTTTTTTTTTTTACAATGGACACATTTTCTGAACTTTACTTCTCTTGGATACACAAAGAACCAATAGGCAGGATTTCAAAAATGCAAAAGTTGAATTGTACATTACAATGGTTCACCCGCTGCTCACTGGAGTCCTGCGGCAAAATCCTTTTGTTACATCTACTTATTCTAAGTTTCATGTGATTTTTTTTCTCACCCTTTGCAAAGCTGTCTTAGTGCCTCTTTCACCTTTTATGTGTTTGTCATTTATTGCAACATTCGCAATGAATAGAGAAAGGAGCATGTTATTATTAGAAGGAAATTCTCGTTTTGCTCTAGGGAAAAGAAAAAAAAACACATTCCCTTCCAGGTATGGTTTAAAGGATAGGAGAACTTACAAATAATGCAAATGCATCCAAACATACAATATTATGGCATTGTTAATGCGGGGCGTTTATGTTGTAATGGTACTGTTCACATCAATGTGTTAGCAGTGCACTGCGATGAAATCTGTTGGTGTAACATCCCTAGGGGGATGCTGTTACTATGAGATGGAACGATGGACCAGGAAGTAAGTACATGCGGCACTGGGCCACCCCGCAATGTGAGTATCTGATTCCTGCGCAGCACTTGGGGAGGAAAAGTGGGTCTCAGCGGCGAACACGGCCCCTACGTCAGTGATAGGAAACAATCGAAAGTCCATGGGATTGTTTCATTAAAGGCCACCTTAAAGGATACCAGAACCCAAAGGCTCTGTAAATTGAAACCCGAAATGGGTAGGGAGAGAAAATTAGATACTTATCGCCTCTTTCGTTCCCCGCAGTAAGCCGCCGGTCTTCTGCTACTCCTCCCGATGTCCTGGCGAGTTGACTGACCTTTAACCTGGATGATCGTTGGTTCTGCCTGGGGCATAATGACGGGCAGAAGCACGCACACTCCCCACCTCCTTCGTCCTAGCATCTGCGCTCCACTGAAAAGCAAGCGTCAGTTGCTAAGTGATTAGCATCTGATGCTTACTTTTCAGTGGAGTGCAGATGCTAGGACGGAGGAGGCGGGGAAGTGTGCATATGTCTGCTCATCATTATGCACCGGGCAGAAGCGAAGATCATCCAAGTTAAAGGTCAGCCAAGTCGCCAGGACACCGGAAGGAATAGGAGAAGACCGGCGGCGGCTGACTGCAGGAAACAACAGAAGCGGTAAGTATCTCATTTTCTCTCGCTACCTATTGCAGGTTTCATTTTACCTAAGCCTTTGGGTTCTGGTACCCTTTAACCACTTCAGCCTAACCAGACGAAATTTTTCATCCAGTTAGGCTGCGCGCACTCCCGCGGGTCGCTCGCGCTCCCGCGGCCCCCCCCCCCCCCCCCCCCGCGCGCTCCCACTACCGGCCATTAGCCCAGCGAACAGTGAAAGGGATTATAGATCCCTTTCACTGATCGGATCCCCCCGGAGAAAAGCCGACAGCGTCTCTCCAGACGCTGCAGCTTTTCTGATTTTCAAAAAGTTCCCCTGCTTGAATCTTCTTCCTGGGAGCGAGCTCGATCGCTCCCAGGACTATTTGCCTGTGGCCATCTTGTTGCCAAATAGTAAATTACACCCACATACATTGTACATTACACAAATACACTTTTTTACAGTAAAAAATAACTGTTTACCTCCCACACAAAAAATTACCAAGATACAATTTTTAATTAAAAAAATAAATAAATTGACAATAATAATACTAATAATAATAATAATAAAAACATAAATAGTTACCTAAGGGTCTGAACTTTATAAATATGCATGCCAAAGGAGTGTATTAATATATATTTTTTTTAAATTATGGGCTTGTAAATAGTGATGGACGCAAAATGAAAAATTGCACCTTTACTTCCAAATAAAATATCGGCGCCATACATTGTGATAGGGACATAATTTAAAAGGTGTAATAAGCAGGATAAATTGGCAAATAAAGTACAAGGGTTTTACTTATGGTAGCATGTATGAATTTCAAACTATAATGGCCAAAAACTGAGAAATAATAATTTTTTCCATTTTTTCTTAATATTCCTGTTAAAATTGATTTAGAATAAATTAATTTTCTGCAAAATATATCACCCACAGAAAGCCTAATTGGTGGCAGGAAAAACAAGATATAGATCCATTCATTGTGCCGAGTAGTGATAAAGTTATTGGCAAATGAATGGGAGGTGAAAGTTGCTCAGATGCAAAAAAAATTCAACCCTGTAGGCTGAAGTGGTTAAGAATAACATATTTGAAAGCAACCAATCAAATAGCTTACATAAGAAGGGAAGCAAGCTTTGTCATTGCTTACAAAAGACCATGAAATCATCTGTGCTTGCCGTCGGCTTTTCATACAGTTCTCAGCACATAATCAGCAGCACTACTATTACCATAATAAGTAGTAATAATAATAATACTACTAATAACACTAATATGCCTCAGGCTGCAAGACACTTCAGCTTGATCTATTCACACATCCTGGACACAGTGTGTGACGTCTATGGCTTGGAATGACAGTGGACACATGGAGAAGTTAGGTAATACAGTTGAACAGCGCAGCTCACATGTCAGTTGTTCTGTTGGCGGCTCCCCAAGGTAAACGAGATAGAGAAGATAAGGATTTCTCTGCTTTCTCATAGCCTGACATTTTGCGCATTCATTTACCTTCACATAGGAACAAAGCCAAACTGGCATTAATGTGAGAGGGTCAGTCAATTGCACAGTGGGTGAATGTCATCTTCAAGCTTATTCATTTTTTCAGACGTGACACAAATACCTAAGTTGCTTCTGTGGTCCTTGGTCAATAGAGGTGTTCAGGATGTTGAAGGTAATTGAAGGTAACAAAGGACGCTCTGGCGTTGATGTCTGTACACTACTCACACGCATTATGTGCTGCATTCACTGGCGCTGGAAATTGAATCAATGTGTCATATTTCATAATACTGCTTAGTCTGCTTTTTTTTTTTTTTTTTACCTTCTAGCCTCTCATACAGTTCTATTGTACTAAGGACATTTTTGCTAACTGTGCAACCAGGAACAAAATAATCAAGCCATTTTGGTTAGACTGGGTCCTTGCAAGGTTGATGATATTAATGAATATTTGATATACAGTAGCACAGTGGTTGGCAGCCTTTTTTGCAGTTGTGGCTAATCACAGCAAGATATTTACAATATTGTGCAGTATATGTTTGCATTGTTACATACCACTCACTGACAGACCATTTAATAACCAACCCCAGTGACAGACTGTTCAGTGACAGACCCTTCAGTAGCAGACCTCAGTGACAGACCCTTCAGTAGCAGACCTCAGTGACAGACCCTTCAGTAGCAGACTTTAGTGACAGACCCTTTAGTAATGAACCCCCGTGACAGACCCTTCACTAACAGACCTCAGTGACAGACCCTTCACTAATAGATCTCAGTGACAGACCCTTCACTAACAGACCTCAGTGACAGACCCTTCACTAGCAGACTTCAGTGAAAGACCATATAGTAATATATAGTAATGGCCCCCAGTGACAGACCCTATAGTAATGAACCGCAGTGACAGACCCTATAGTAATGAACCCCAGTGACAGACACATCACTAACAGACTTCAGTGACAGCGAGGAGAGGGCCAGCGCATTCCACAACAGGCTGCATCTGAAATGACCAACAGCTCACATATGCTGCACCTCTAATAAGCTATCTGCACAACTCACATTCAAATCAGATGTAAAACATATGCATAACTACTATTACTTACCATGCAAACAGGAAACTCAGGAGTACGGGCTTGGAGAAGCTAGCCTGGGAGTTGCATACTAGCAAAATTAGGAAAAGAGGGGGGGGGGGGTGTTTGCACATTCCTAAAAACATGCTGCAACTGACTGGTTAATCGCTCAGGCATGCTCCACCATTATTAGGCTGAAAATGCATGCCCTGCGTCCAAAACAAATGATACATTAATTATGCTATGGAGGAACCTTAGCTTCCACTATAGCTTGCATGCAAAGTATAATATACTGGACACTTGCTCTCTCTCTCTCTCTCTCTCTCTCTCTCTCTCTTCCATCCATCCATCGCAGTAGGGAATTGCAGATTTTCAAAACAGCTTATATACCATAGCTGGGATTTGAACCCAGAACCTAGTGTGTAGTAGGTATCTGTCTTACCCTCTAGACCATGACCCACACTGCATGCTAAAGCTGCCGGTAGCATAAACCATACTTCCATTATGATCAATTCGATAGAAAAAGTAGCATGATTAAGGATTTGTACTTTTTGAAAAGCATGCTTATATACCATAGCTGGGATTTGAACCCAGGACCTAGTGTGTAGTAGGTATCTGTCTTACCCTCTAGACCAGGGGTCCCCAAACATTTTGGGTTGAGGGCCGGGTCAACATACTTCAGACCGCTGGTGGGCCGGAGTAAACATAAAATGATGTAGAAGTCTTTGCGGACCAGACAGTGAAGCATACCCAGGTGACAATCTGCAAGCCAATTGGACAGCAGTGTCACCTGATGTGGAATTTGATTGGAAACCAGCAAAATTTCTGCTTTCTGGCTTCCATGTGGATGGGGGGTGCTGCACTGCTATTCCATATGTGGACCACCAATATTTAAAGATGTAGCTGACTGCATTTATAAGCAATACATTTTCTGTGTGGGGGGCCGGTAAGAAAGCCTTAGGGGGCCACATTCGGCCCGCGGGCCTTAGTTTGAGGACCACTGCTCTAGACCATCAACCACACTCAGGGCCAGGCTTTAGCATGTAGTGTGGTCAGAGGTGGGACAAGGTCCTTCAGCACCCAAGGCTGAGACAGCAAAGTGCGCCCCCCCATCCCTCCCACCCCAGCTGTCACACACTGATTGCTATTACACTAAGAGGTGCCCCAGGGCCCCCCCCCCCCACCCCCAACACCTTAATCTCTACTTATCTGGCTTGCTGTCGCTGCCATGTATCACCTTTTCTTATTTCTTTCTGCTTCAAACACAATTGGGAATGACAGCTGAATGACAGCTGTGTAGGACACTGCGCCCTGAGGCTGCAGCCTCTCCAGCCTCAGCCTTACTAGTGGGTAAGACAGATACCTACTTCCATGCAGTGTGGTTCATGGTCTAGAGGGTAAGACAGATACCTACTACACACTAGGTCCTGGGTTCAAATCCCAGCTATGGTATATAAATAAGCATGCTTTTCAAAAAGTACAAATCCTTAATCATGCTACTTTTTCTATCGAATTGATCATAATGGAAGTATGGTTTATGCTACCGGCAGCTTTAGCATGCAGTGTGGGTCATGGTCTAGAGGGTAAGACACATACCTACTACACACTAGGTTCTGGGTTCAAATCCCAGCTATGGTATATAAGCTGTTTTGAAAATCTGCAATTCCCTACTGCATGATATAAGAGGATGGATGGGAGGAGGAGGAGGAGGAGGAGGAGGAGAGAGAGAGAGATTTTAAAATTTTTCCGACGGAATTCCGTGTAAATCGGAATTCCGCGGAACTGACCCGGTATACCGTCGGAATGGAACGGTAACGGAATTTCTATATGTCGGAATGCGGAATTGTGCCGGAAACGGAAATCGGCTATTCCGACCATGCCTGGGAGCAGCTAAGCAAAAATGTGTAACTTACATTTTAATGGACAGCGAGGAGAGGGCCAGCGCATTCCACAACAGGCTGCATCTGAAATGACCAACAGCTCACATGTGCAGCACCTCTAATAAGCTATCTGCACAATTCACATTCAAATCAGATGCAAAACATAGACACAGACTTTAGTGACAGACCCTTTTAGTAATGAACCCCAGTGACAGATGTCACTAACAGACTTAAGTGACAGACCCTTTATTAATGAACCCCAGTGACAGACACGTCACTAACATACTTCAGTGACAAACCCTTTAGTAATAAACCCCAGTGACAGACCCTTCAGTAACAGACTTCAGTGACAGACCCTTCAGTAACAGACTTCAGTGACAGACCCTTCAGTAACAGACCTCAGTGACAGACCCTTCAGTAACAGACCTCAGTGACAGGCCCTAATAACAGACCTCAGTGACAGACCCTTCAGTAACAGACCTCAGTGACAGACCCTTCAGTAACAGACCTCAGTGACAGACCCTTCAGTAACAGACTTCAGTGACAGACCCTTCACTAACAGACTTCAGTGACAGACCCTTCAGTAACAGACCTCAGTGACAGGCCCTAATAACAGACCTCAGTGGCAGGTCCTTCACTAACAGATAGTGATGAGCAGAAATGATGCCTATGCGTAATTACACACCATAATTCACAAATATGCATCGTAATCGTAATGCAAAGTTTCAAGGAAAAAGCATAATTAATTTCATATGTAATTGTAAGCATTTGTAATTACGCATGAGTTTACACATAATGTATGCGTAATTTTGTGCTGACTTTGGTGCTGAATAGTAAGGATTTAGTGGGAGTAGCAAAACCCCCATACATGCTATTGCTACCAAAATTGCTACATATGTTAATAAGTATAGTGGATAGAGGACATACAAAGAATTGTTCAAAAAGACTTTGTAGTTTTAGAGAAAATCTATTTTAAAATACAACAAAAAAGGGTTTTTAAACTGTCATTTTTCTGAATTTAAAAACCATTACCCGGCATCCTCCCAAACAAATGTAGCAATTTTGGTAGCAATAGTATGTATGGGGGCTTTGCTGTTGAATGACAACGTCGGTACAACATTACTTGAAAATTAAGTGTAAATTAATGCGTAATTACAAATGATTGTACAAAATCAATTGAATTAACAATTTTTAATTACATATAGGCGTAATTGTGAAAATTGTGCGCAATCATAATTAGCTGATTATGTTTATCCATTGCTAACAGACCCCAGTGACAGGCCCTTCACTAACAGACCCCAGTGACAGACCCTTCACTAACAGACCCCAGTGACAGACCCTTCACTAACAGACCCCAGTGACAGACCCTTCACTAACAGACCCCAGTGACAGACCCTTCACTAACAGACCCCAGTGACAGACCCTTCACTAACAGACCCCAGTGACAGACCCTTCAGTAACTGACCCCAGTGACAGACCCTTCACTAGCAGACCCCAGTGACAAACCCTCCAGAAAATGACCCCTGTGACAGGCTCTTCAGTAACAGATCTCAGTGACAGACCCTTCAGAAACAGACCCCAGTGACAGACCCTTCACTAACACACCTCAGTGACAGGCTCTTTACTAACAAACCTCAATGACAAGCCTTTCAGAAACAGACCCCAGTGGCAAACACTTCAGTAACAGACCTCAGGGACAGGTCTTTTACTAACAGACCCCAGTGACAGGTGCTTCAGTAACAGACCTCCGTGACAGGCCATCCTTTAGACCACGTATCAGACCACATTTGGGTGGCCCATAGCGTTCTCCAAAGAAGAAGAAAGTGGTGTGAATGTTGGAGAGACTCTATCAACTTTAAAGCTTAATAATTGTCTGATCAGTTTCCAGCAGTGTATTACAAGCCAACGGTCTCATAACTGTGCATTGGTTTGAATAGTCCAAAACTAGCAGGGAAATGGTAAATTTTTGGTGAGAGTTCTGTTAACTTAATGAAGATCAGTGTATTGATCACAGCTCAATTTTTGACTGAGACTTTTAAAATGGGGTCACTTTGGACTAGCCTAATAAGGGTTTGAAGCTGAAGGAACTGTGCATTGGCTGAGCAGGCAAAATGTAAAGTCCTGTTATGCTACCACATGGCGTTTACTGTAGCGTAGCAGCCAGGGGTGTGTCTGGGTAATATAGAGCCTACGGGAAAAAACTGTAATTGCCCCCCCCACGTCAGAGCCCTCTTCCCCTCTAAAAACAGCCTCCTTTTCTGCGTACATGTGTTATGGTTGCCTGTGTTTTTTGGCTCGGGATATTGCTGAAGTTAATTTTTTGGAACTATCACTTTATTCCCTCTCTGTGTCTCTTTTCTAACACTAAGCCAAGTGAGCTCTACATACATAAATTAAATAGCCATGTTACCCGGATAACGGAAGTAATCTGATCTGAGTGATGGGGAGACACAGGAGCAGACATGGCGGTGCAGCACAGGAGGAGACATGGCGCCCATATTACTGTGGCACCCATGGCATGAGCCATGCTTGCACCCCTCTAGATACGCTTCTGGTAGCAGCATTACTTGACTGACATTTTACTGCCCACGAGTAGACTTTTAACTTGCAACCTCAGTCACCACTTCTCTAACTTGGACAGCATTGCTTAGAAATGAGCGATCATTTACTGCATGTGACAGCAGAGCGATATATGCTGACATGTGAGTGTCTCTGTGTTATTTTCATTATGCTGGATATATATTTTCCCAAGCAAATTTCCCTCAGGCTCTTTCCATTGATAATAATATCAGCCAGTAAGTTACTTGCACAGTATTTTGAAAATATGTTATCAGTGTGACAGCTTAATGTGACTTTGAATGTCCTCTTCATCAGAGATGGGATTTGACAAATTACTGGATTAAATCAATATAAAAGGCAGTTAAGTAAGCATTCCGGCTACAACTTAGACCAAGATCACACATAAAACAAACACATTTTCCCACACTGCCGCTCTTTCACATATAAACAGGCTTATAAAAGTGGACCTGTCGATAAAAACACACTTTACATTATTCAGTAAGGTAAATGTCAGCATTATAAGATGTCAGTATCATGTGTGGATTTAAAGAAAAAAAGTACCTCTTTCTTTATATAAATAAAAAGACACATATGCTTTCAAGTTTAACGCTTAAAAAAAAAGTTTTGGCCACCTGCCAACTGAATTAAATGTTGTTTGAAGCCCTGAATTCTTAACCCTTACAGAGAAAAAAGGAGAAAAAGAGCAAAGCCTTATTCTAACTAGGGATAGGGACAGTACATACACATGTTTATTTAATCATGTTACGTGTCACTTCAGATATTCTTTAACCACTTTACCCCCCGCGGTACGGATTTCTCCATCCCTTTTTTCACCCTTATAAAACCAAGGGATGGAGAAATCCGTACCTCCCGCACTACCGCCGCTGTCTGCGCTCCCACCGCTCGTGTGCGTGCTCCCGCAGCTCGTGCACGCCACTGCCCGCTCGCCGGGAGATCAATGGACGGGAAAATCCATTCCCGTTCGTTGATCTAAGCCCCCACATGTCTATGAGAAACAGCGCGATCATTGTGATTTTCCTAGCCTCATAGTGCTTCCTGTAAGCGTCCTTCTGGACGTTTACAGGTCGCATGAAAACAAACTCACTGTGGCCATCTTGTGGCCAAATAGTAAAACTACACCCTAAAGCATTTTACATATACAAATACATTACTTTTACACAATAAATTAACTCATTACCTCCCACACTCCCCAATTATTATTTTTTTGTAATAAAAAAAAATACAATAAAAAAACGTAAATAGTTACCTTAGGGACTGAACTTTTTAAATATTTATGTCAAGAGGGTATAACATTGTTACTTTATAAACTACGGGCTTGTAATTAAAATATTGGCGCCAAACATTGTGATAGGGACGTAATTTAAATGGTTTTATAACCGGGACAAATGGGCAAATACATTTCATGGGTTTTAATTACAGTAGCATGAATTATTTAAGAACTATAATAGCCGAAAACTGAAAAATAATAATTTTTTCCCACATTTTTTCATATTTTCCCATTAAAACACATTTAGAATAAAATAATTCTTGGCATAATGTCCCACCTAAAGAAAGCCTAATTGGTGGCGAAAAAAACAAGATATAGTTCATTTCATTGCGATAAGTAATAAAAAAGTTATAGACGAATGAATGGAAGGAGCGCTGAAAGGTGAAAATTGCTCTGGTGGTCAAGTGGTAAAACCCCTCAGTGGTAAAGTGGTTAAGGGAATACTGAGGTGAATAAATAAATGTAGCTTTACTTACCTGGAGCTTCTTAAAGCCCCTAGAAGTCATTTGTATCCCTCACCGCAGCTCTGGTCTTCTCTTCTGCAGGCAGCCTCTGAAGAAACGCCAACCCCTAATGGGTCGTTATCTTCTGCACATGCTCGTGCGCCCGCCCCATGCAGGAATGTGCCTATGTCATTGGGCGTGTACCGCGCCAGGAGTGTAATGCGCCTGCCCAGTAGTACTGCGCTGGTGCAGTACACACCTGATGACACAGACACATTCCTGCATAGGGTGGGCGCACATTCATGTGCAGAAGATTCCAACCCATTGGGTGTCGCTGACACTACAGAAGCTGCCTGCGGGATCCAGGAGAAGACACTTTAGAATAATGTGCTCATTCTCACTATGGGCTTGATTCACTAAACCGTGATAACTGATATCATGGTCGCACTAACGTTTTCCGTGAGCTATAATGCACCTAATGGTTTTTACGCGCAATCGCGAATGTTCATCGCCTTTGTGTGGCATAGAACAACCAACTGTCTGCACTATGATGTGGTGGACATGCAGCTTTACCCACATCTATTGAATAGGGTACGCCACATGTCATGTGGTGTCCATTTCTTGGCATATGTGTTAGAGCTGTCAGTGCACATCAGTGTGCAGTACATTGCCAGCAATAGCCAACTAGTTCCCTAATCCCATCTCTTGTCTACCTAATATGAAATACTACTCTTTTCAAGTCTTAGCAATCCATTCTCCCCATCTTGACATAAGTTATAACCCATTCCATTAAAAATAACTGTTCCCACTCCATGCCCTAGAATCCCCTCCATCCTCTCAATAATATTCACCCTTTAACATAAAATAAAATATTACCTCTTCGTGGTCTTGTAATCCAGTCTCTAAAATGCTTTTCCCACCCAACCCTTCAAAATCAAACATAAAATAAAACCCCAAATAAGTGTAATAAAAGTTTTAAAAGTGTTTCCCCTCTATGTCCTAAGCCAGGGGTGTCAAACATTTAACATTTATTGAATAGTCTCAAACTAAATGGCATAACTATAAGAACCATGGGGTTTGCTGCTTCCCCTTCTGCAGAGTAGGGCAGAGGAGCAGTTTAATATTATATGGTGCATACCTCTGGCTCCCAATGCATGGCATGTGATTGAGAGCTGGAGGTATGAAACCATAAAGAGTGCAGCAGTTGCTGGGAAGAACAGAATAGACCCAAATATATCACTGCAGCAGGTAAATATTAGACAGCTCTGCTATGCTACTCTGCTTGCTATGTGGGAAGAGGTTATGTTTGTTGGGGAGGGGAGGTTGTAAGTGTGTGCGTGTGTGTGTGTGTGTGTGTGTGTGTGTGTGTGTGTGTGTGTGTGTGTGTGTGTGTGTGTGTTTTCCCATCTATATGAAGGGTAGAGATGTCGCAAATAAAATTTTCACGAGCAGCGAATGCGAACTTACACAAATGTTCGCAAACAGGCGAACCTGATGAACTGCCATAGACTCCAATAGGCAGATGGATTTTAAAATCTACAAAAGACTGTTTCTGGCCACAAAAGTGAAGAAAAACTTATTTCAAAAGGTCTAACACCTGCACAGGGGCATGCCGGAGGGGTATCCAGAGGGCACTAAATAGTTTAAAGAGGCGCCCTGGTGGTATATAAAAGCGTTTAAAAGCAGTTTAAAACCGAGAAAGGTTTGAGGTTGCTTACCTCAAGGACGACAAATCTTTGTAGGGACAAAAGATTTTATTGGTACCAATAAAATCTTTTGTCCCTACAAAGATTTGTAGGGCCTCTTTAAACCATTTAGTGCATCCCTAACCCCCATACGATACCCGTGTGAGGGGTGGAGGCAGAACATATGTGGTTTACACCACGGTGGACATCTGCCTCCCTTCTTTTTTCCAAGGAGAGTGACCGCATCCAGGTCCTTAGTGACCTCCCCAAGTGGAGTCGGGTTAATTGTCTCCACCTGCTTCCTGTGGTCGGTTGCCCCCTTGCAACCCACTCTTGTGAGTAGATTCTTATCTTCTACATTGACAATTTTGACTAAACATATTACACTATTGGGCTCCCGTGTTTTTTGTTTCCTGTGCCTTTTCCCCAGAAGGTGTCCTGACACCAATCATCCACTACGGTATCCAGAGGGGTTTGGATTCCAGGAGGTGGCCCAGTGCAAATTTTTATGGGGGTGACAGCATGCTGTCATTCTTTTACGGCTTACTATAAATGCACATTTGAAGTTCTCGAGGTTTACATAAAAGGGCAAGGAGGGACACATTCAGCCCCCAGGCCTTAAGTTTGACACCTGTGTTCTAAGAAATCCTTTCACCTCCATAATCCCATTTAACTTTCCCCAAGTCTAATTTAAAAAAAAAATCACTTGCAAAATGGCTTATTGTATTGCCTGCTCAATGACTGCTCCACGCCGATCGGCGTGCGGCAGTCCCAGGACCATTCCACGCCAATTGGCATGAAGTGCTGGGGGCGGAGACTGCAGAGGATCGCACATATCCCCGCTTGAATGACGGAGCTCCCCTCTGCTCCACTCCATCATCAGCCTCCCAGTGGCGATCGCGGCTAGGAGACTGTTAGACAGTGAAAACGCCGTCTAATAACACTGTACAGCGCTGCGATCTAAGGCAGCGCTGTACTGGGGACAGCCGTGTGACATGGCTGTCCCCCTGGGGGAGATGGGAGCAATCCGCTTAAGCCTATGATAGTCGATCTCTGTCATTGGCTGCCGCCGGGAGGGAGGGAGAGTGGGTTATAAAATTATTAACAAAATACCTTTATTTATTTAAAAAAAATGTATAAAAAATAAATACCCTGAAAGCGATCATAGCCCACCAACAGAAAGCTCTGTTGCTGGGGAAAAAGAGGGGGGGGGGATCACTTGTGTGCTGAGTTGTGTGGCCTTGCAGCAAGGCCTTAAAGCTGCAGTGGCCTAATTAGTAAAAAAAATGGCCTGGCCACTATGGGTGTTTAAGACTGCTGTCCTCAAAAGGTTAAAATGTAGTAATTCATTTGATTATTTCATGTGTGTTTTAATGAGAAATTTTTAATATGGTTAAAACTCACTTTAAATGCAAATAAAGATGGCAGCCTCCATGTTCCCCTTATTTCAGAGTTCCAAACATCTTTGGGATGTGGTACTATCAGCCACAGACGCAAAGACTTACTGTACCATTCAGCTTGCAGCCATTTAATGAGGAAGTAAAAATACCTCCAATAAAAATTGAAATTGAGACGCTTCATGGTACAGCAATAAAGGTTATGTTCTCGGCTCCTCTAGAATACACAAAGAGAATATCATATTGTTAAACTGATATACAATAGTCCGGTTTTAATATTAAGTACATGTTAAACCTTTCTCTGCAACCTCTGTCGGGAGACATTGAATGTTTCCTATATTAACTGTCAGCATGTTTACTATTGGCATCAAAGATTCATTTGGCCAGAGACTTTTTTATATCCAACTAAAAAATACTTCTTCAAGGTTTTTATAATAAAATTTTGTTTCTACAGTTTGGCAGAACACCATTGCTATTAAATCATAGTATATAGTGACTGTAATGACAATTCGTATTGTCTATTATGTACTAAGCACATTACCCACCCCCAATAATATCATTTTAGGCAAATAAAAAAAAATAAGGCACTCACCATACTTGTTTTTTTGTATGTGAATTTCTACATTGGGGATAACAAATAAGTAATTCTTATAATATTTGGAGTGAAAAAAACACTGCCCTGCAGCACTGACTTCTATAGATGCAGGCTGCAATCTTATTTAAATGTTCAGTCTGGGCTCCGCCTCTTACAATCTGAACAGCATAATGAAGCAAGGTAGGTAACTGCACAAAGCCTTCTGTTAGCAGCTACTTTAGGTTATGTGACTTATTTTTTAACATACTACTACTTTATGCTGCAGAGACTCTACTGTATTTCACACAAAGTACACTCTACAGTATTAATTCATGGCACAGATTCTTGATATACACATCTCCACTGGCTTATGGAGGGCTAGAAATTCAAATGTAGAGAAAGGCAGTCTATTGATGAACAGCTACTGGCTTTGTTAACTAGTTTTGTTCCCTCTTCCTGGGATCAGTAGACATTTGCTTGTTAAACAAGTATTCTGTTCATTCAAGTTCTTAAAGAGGAACTGTTGCAAAAATCTTAAAATTTAAAACACATACAAATGAGAAGTACATTTCTCCCAGAGTAAAATGAGCCATAAATTACTTCTCTCCTATGTTGCTGTCACTTACAGGAAGGAGTAGAAATCTGACATTACCGACAGGTTTTGGGCTAGTCCATCTCTTCATGGGGGGTTCTCAGCATGGCCTTTATTCTTTATAAAGACATTTACTGAAAATAATTATTACAAAGATGCTGGCCAGCCTCCCTGCTCGCTGCACACTTATTTGGCATTTGGGCGAAGCAACTGCCATTCACTAAGTGCTTTTAAAATTAAAGAAAACCCTGAGAACCTCCCTATGAGAAGATGGGCTAGTCCAAAATCTGTCGGTAATGTCAGATTTCTACTACTAACTGTAAGTGACAGCAACATAGGAGAACAGTAATTTATGGCTCATTTTACTCTGGGAAAAATGTACTTCTTATTTGTATTTGTTTTAAGTTAAGATTTTCGTGATAGTTCCTCTTTAAAAAAATGCTACAGTGGTCAAGATTTATGACATCTATGGAACTCATTTCAAAGCCATGGCATGTACAAATACACGGTCCTGCACATGCAAGAAGAGTTAAAAGGTAGTCTTTACAATGAAAGCCTGGTACACACTTTGTTATGATTGGCCAAACATTGACCGCTTTTCCCACCTCAATGTAGTATGACGGTTTACCTACACAATCTGTTTATAATTAGGTAATGCTCATACAGATTCCCTGGAAATAAAATTTCAGCATTTTCGATCGGAAACCAGGATTTCTGATTGAGACTTGAAAATCAGAAATCTGCGGAAACGCCGCATTACCGAATCTCAGTACTTTCAGCCCAAACACAGAACTTGGAAGCATTGGACTAATCAGAGAATGCAAAAAAAGACCAAAAATCAGCATTGCTGGAAATCAGAATTTCTGCGGAATTTGAAATTGACATTTCCAACCATCCCGACTCATAATATTCAATATCTGTTGATCCTCGTACTACATGGAGGTGGTAAAATTGGTCAGTGATTGGCCAATCATAACTGAAAGGGCGTACCAGGGTTAAAGGATACATGAGTTAAAAAAAAAAGAAATGCTGATCTACTTACCTGGCTGGGGCTTCCTCCAGCCCCTTGAAGTGTCTGTGTATCTTGTTGCAGCTCCACTGGCAGCCATTCTTCTGTGGTCCCCTCCGTAGCTGCTGCCAACCTGGCCATGTTGATGGCTTCTGTGCATGCGCTTGGGGCCGTGCTGACGTGGCTGGAAGCATTCTGCCCCGGCGCAGTACAAGTAAGGTGAGAAAAAGCTAGGAAAGGTCATGAGAAAAATGAATGCAGCAAGGCCTATATAGCTATGAATCTTTGATGCTGTGAAATAGCTTCAGCTTCACTGAACAGCAATAATATTTTTGTACCTGCTTTAGCCTTTTCTGGTTTGTGCGGCTTTGGCCCTCCAGCACCAAATACAGTGGGATGCAAAAGTTTGGGTAACCTTGTTAATTGTCATGATTTTCCTGTATAAATCATTATCATTGGTTGTTACGATAAAAAAATGTCATTTAAATATATCATATAGGAGACACACACAGTGATATTTGAGAAGTGAAATGAAGTTTATTGGATTTACAGAAAGTGTGCAATAATTGATTAAACAAAATTAGGCAGATGCATACATTTAGGCACCATAAAAAAGAAATGAAATCAATATTTAGTAGATCCTCCTCTTGCAGAAATTACAGCCTCTAAACGCACACACCACAGATTTTCAATTAAATTCAGGTCTGAGGACTGAGGTGGCCATTCCAAAACGTTGTACTTGTTCCTCTGCATGAATGACTTAGTGGATTTTGAGCAGTGTTTAAGGTCTTTGTCTTGTTGAAAGATCCATCCCCGGGGCAGCTTCAGCTTTGTCACTGATTCCTGGACATTGGTTTCCAGAATTTGCTGATACTGAGTGGAATCCATGCATCCCTCAACTTTGACAAGATTCCCAGTCCCTGCACTGGCCACAACGCTCCACAGTATGATGGAACCACCACCATATTTTACTGTAGGTAGCAGGTTATTTTCTTGGAATGCTGTGTTCTTTTTCCCCCATGCATAACGCCCCTTGTTATGCCCAAATAACTCAATTTTAGTTTAATCAGTCCACAGCACCTTATTCCAAAATGAAGTTGGCTTGTTCAAATGTACTTTAGCATACCTCAAGCGGCTCTGTTTGTGCTGTGGGTGGAGAAAACCCGTCCTCTGTATCATTCTTGCATACAGAATCTCCTTGTGTAAAGTGTGCTGAATGGTTGAATGATGCCCAGTGACTCCATCTGCAGCAAGATGATGATGTAGGTCTTTGGTGATGGTTTGTGGGTTGACTCTGACTGTTCTCACCATTCGTCACTTTTGTCTATCCGAGACTTTTCTTGGTCTGCCACTTCGAGCCTTAACTTGAACTGAGCCTGTGGTCTTCCATTTCTTCAATATTTTGCTAACTGTGGAAACAGACAGCTGAAATCTCTGAGACAGCTTTCTATATCCTTCCCCTAAACCATGATGATGAACAATCTTTGTCTTCAGGTAATTTGAGAGTTGTTTTGAGACCCCCATGTTGCTACTCTTCAGAGAAAATTAAGAGGAGGGAAACTTGCAATTGACCCGCTTAAATACTCTCTCTCATAATTGGATTCATCTGTGTATGTAGGTCAGGGGTCACTGAGCTTACCAAGCCAATTTGAGTTCCAATAATTAGTTCTAAAGGTTCTGGAATCAATAAAATGGCAACAGTGCCCAAATGTATGCACCTGCCTAATTTTATTTAAACAATTATTGTGCACTTTCTGTAAATCCAGTAAATTTCATTTCAATTCTCAAATATCACTGTGTTTGTCTCCTATATGATATATTTAACTGACATCTTTTGTCGTAAAAATCAACGATTTATACAGGAAAATCATGATGATTAATAAGGTTGCTCAAACTTTTGCACCCCACTGTACTTTTTTCAGTCATCACTGTGATTGGCTCACAGAGATCACAGAGTCAGGAGACATTGGACAGTTGGGTTTAGCGGTAATGGAGCAGTGACCAGAAGAGCTTTATTTGCTCTGGCAATATAACTGAAAAACATTTGCAAATCTTATGTTGTTCCTTTTCACTCTGCCAGTGTAACGATTGGGGAATTATTTCCGAGGTCAGCGCACAAGAAGTGTGCTGACACTGCGGAAATCCTCCACAAGCGTATGAAACAACAGAACCCAGCTTTGGTGCAATGCACCTGTAGAGGGAAATTCCCACCGGCAGATGGAGCTGTGGAGTGCAGAGGAACAACCCCTCTGCACTGCCACAGATGCCAGTTGGGAATTGTACGAGTTGCAGCAATGCAGGGCAAGATAGCCCTTAGAGAGAAAGAGAGTGAACACAGCGACAGAATGTATGTGTGTCCACCAATCTAGTTGCCACCCGGCGACGGTGAACACACACCTAAGACAGAGCAAAGGAACAGGCATGACTAACTACACGCGGTCCCCACACTTTAAGCGCAATAGTGACAAAGCGCATGCACGGCACGGTCGCCACACGAGAAGCTCAATAGCGACAAAGCGTACCAACCCTGACTAACTAAAGAAACACGAAAACAAAAGAGAACGCGAACGCTTGCTAAATGGTTACTTAACCGAGACTACAGCAAGCATTTGATCCAGACAAGACAGACAGAAGGAGTAACCAGTAGCAACCGCAGCTCTGGCCTACACTCCCAGACCAAGTACAGAAGGAACCACCGCCACTACCGCTAGGGCGAATGCGATCCAGACAGACAGATGGAGCAACCAGTAGCAACCGCTGCTCTGGCTTGCTGCCCTAAGACAGAGTACAGAAGGAACCACCACCACTACCGCTAGGGTGAATGCGATCCAGACAGACAGACAGATGGGGCTACCAGTAGCAACCGCTGCTCTGGCTTGCACCCCTAAGGCAGAGTACAGAAGGAACCACCGCCACTACCGCTAGGGCGAATGCGATCCAGACAGACAGACGGACAGTACAAAGAAATACAGATAATTAACAACCTAACTACACTAGAAGGAATGCTAGTGCACTCCCAATGATTACTCTAAGATAATCTTAGCAAACAATATGCAGAGGGCTGAGACTCAAGGCAAGTCTAGCAGGATCAAACCTTTATGACCAGCAGGGAATTCTGGGAGCAAATGGTATTTATACTGCAAGCCATCAAAGGAAGCAGCTAAGCAATTTGCATGCCAAGTGGATGCACATTCCTCACCAGAGCAGCAGCTCAGCAAGTTGCAGAGTGAAGACAGGTCTCCTTTCCAGGGACCTGCAGCACTCAGACCTACAAAATGGTCAAAAAGCTGTCTGCCTGTGCAGACAGCAGAGCAGATCATTACAGCCACAATATAAACCATAAAGTGATACAGAACCACAGCTGTTCATAAGAAAATGCTGTCTCTCTTCTGGAAATTACATTGCTACTTATTAGCTGCAAGTTGTCAAAACCTCCCAATACCACACAGTTTTTTCCTTCTGTAATCAGAGTTTACACTGGTCTCTTTGCACTGAATTTAGGTATCACAGTAACATACTGAGGAGACTGCAGTTTTCGTCACCACTAGGACATAAGATGTTGCTACCAGAAGGTGGCATTTAGCTCACAACGGTGCCTCTTTTGTTCTAAGCCTTTACTTCACCTGCAACTTTTCTGACTTAATTAATGTCTAATTTAGGGATGAGCAAAATTGCTGTTGGCAAGTTCATGTTTTTTTGCCAAACTTCCAGTTGGTTGGCGAGAATATTATAAAGGAGTTTTGTTGAACTGGCACATTCAATTAAACCAAATGACTCTAAATCAATGTGAAATAGTAAAACAATTGAACTGAAATGATCTATAAATCATGTCTTTTGATAAATATTAACTACCTAACAACCACGTCACGCCAATGGGCCTGAATGCGGTGGCAGCCCCAGGACCGCCTAACGCCAATTGGGACTGTAGAAGAATGTGTCAGCACACCGCTTTTCTTATTAAATCAAGCTCTTTTTTAATGAGCCATGCATAATATAAAGTGCAAAACCGACAATTGTTTCGGGGGCCTCGCAGGGTCCCCCTTCTTCAAGGCGTAGTTACAACAACATGCATATACAAACCACCATAAATACTAATGTAATCCCCCAACACCCCACCCATAATGATGCTAAACAGTGATGTCATCTCCATTGTTTACAATATAATCTGACCACATAATCCATTATAACCTGTAATCAGAACGTTTCATTGAGAGATAATGTATATCAGTATGCGCTGCATTACTGTACGTTGTTATTCATACCTCTTGGGGATTCCTCCGATCACACCCTGTAAAAAAATAGTGGATAATTGCTGCAGCGTTTAAAAGTACAAGCAGATGCCAGCCGTTACTAACCAGACTGATAGGCTGGTAGTCTTCGTGCACGGCTGCTGGAAGCTCCACCCCTCGCCTGCAATAGGTAGAGGGATCCATGGTGAATGGTATGCGCCGCTCGCTCCGTCAATCTACTTCCGCCAGGCCGTGGCGGAGCTACATGCTCCGCCAATGGTGGGCATATGCGTCATGAGTACATGACGAGGCCAGTCGCGTCCCAATGACGTGCGGCCATCGTCATGCCAACACCGTTCGTGGCCGTCCGGCCCGCCTCCAATGGGTGTGCCATCCCCCGGGGCGTATACTGAGCGGCTTTCAACGCGCATCCTTGTGGCAGACCGCCGTTGCTATGCCAATCACAAGCATGGCCATCAGTGACGTCCCCGGTGGGTGTGTCATCCCACGGGACGTCTCCTGACTGGTCTATGGCATACGGGGGAGACAACAGCATATCGAGGTATGCCAAATGGTATACAGCCGTTGTCATACCCACTATGTAATGGCCACATCACGCCAATGGGCCTGAATGCGGTGGCAGCCCCAGGACCGCCTAACGCCAATTGGGATCAGGTCCTGGAGCCGGCTACTGAAGGAGATCGCACACAGGGTGCGTGCGCATCTCCTTCTCGTAGGGCGGAGCTCCGCCCCGCCTTCAGTCTCCGAGCGGTTCAGGAGACTGTTAGACGGCGTAATCGCCGTCTATTTACATAGTGCAGTGCTGTGATCAGCAGCAGTGCTGCACTGGGGACAGCCGTGTGACACGGCTGTCCCCCTGGGGGACAAGAGAGCGATCGGCTCTCATAGGCAGAAGCCTATGACAGCCGATCACGTGATTGGCCGGCTGGGGGGAGGGAGGGGATTGGAGGAAAGGAAAGAATTAAAGAAAAAGTAAAAAACAAAAAACGAACATAAATATTGATAAAAAACAAACAAACAACTGGGGGGGGCGATCAGACCCCACCAACAGAGAGCTCTGTTGGTGGGGAGAAAAGGGGGGGGGGATCACTTGTGTGCTAAGTTGTGCGGCCCTGCAGCTTGGCCTTAAATCTGCAGTGGCCATTTTATTAAAAAAAAAAGGCCAGATCTTTAGGGCTAAAATTGATAGAAAGACCGTGCTAAGGTTGATAAGGAATAATTTACAATGGTTTATATGGAAAGTTCCTGTTCCTGCCACACGTGGTCGCATAATATGTTGCAATATTGATATTGTGAGAATCTCACTAATTCACCCGGTCGAGTAAGTCGGCCGAACATCCAGCAGCATGTGTGATTGACTATGCGACCAATTTCGGGACTGAAATTGGTTGCATTGTCATTTTGGAATGCACTCGGCGGCACCGATTTTCATGTGATTCGATTATAATAGTCGAATCGATTGGTCGAATGGCCGCCAAGTTGCCTGATGAATGGCCACCTTAACAGAGATTGGGACCAATTTGCTGTGTGATCGTGTTTGGAAATCTTGCATGCTAATCCCTAGTCTAATTTAATTTAGTCTATGTTTCTTAATTACAGCAACCAAAACAAAGACTTTGTATGTGAAAGTTAAAAGACTACTATCACAAAAATGTGTAGCATTGTAAACCCATACATATAAGCAATACATTTCTCCCATAGTAAAATGCCCTATAAATTATTTTTTTCTATGTTGCTGTTACCTAGAGTAGGCAATAAAGACCTGGCAGATCTGGCAGGTTTTGGACTAGTCCATCCCCTCATGTAATGCAGGCAAAAAAAGCACCGGACATTTGTGCGCCTCCAGGCACCGTAATGTTAATTACGGCAATAGCAACACCCGGAGGGTAATTTGGGCACCAGCAAATGACGGAGCACAAATTACAAGAAAAAGAGTGACATTTGACTGCCAGCAATAGCTGGCAGACATATTGCATCTCTCCCCTGAGTCCATGGCGGTCTGGAGGGGGAATAGTAATTAACTTGCCGGGACTTTAGCAGGAGCAGTGTGAGCCATTTTTTCGGTTTCATACTGCACCCAAATTTTTCCGGTGCTGTTTTTGGATGTACAGTGGGTTGCAAAGGTATTCAGCCCCCTTGAAGTTTTCCACATTTTGTCATATTACTGCCACAAACATGAATCAATTTTATTGGAATTCCACATGAAAGACCAACACAAAGTGGTGTACACATGAGAAGTGGAACGAAAATCATACATGATTCCAAACATTTTTTACAAATAAATAACTGCAAAGTGGTGTGTGCATAATTATTCGGCCCCCTTTGATCTGAGTGCAGTCAGTTGCCTATAGACATTGCCTGATGAGTGCTAATGACTAAATAGAGTGTGCCTGTGTGTAATCTAATGTCAGTACAAATACAGCTGCTCTGTGAGGGCCTTAGAGGTTGTCTAAGAGAATATTGGGAGCAACAACACCATGAAGTCCAAAGAACACACAAGACAGGTCAGGGATCAAGCTATTGAGAAATGTAAAGCAGGCTTAGGCTACAAAAGATTTCCAAAGCCTTGAACATCCCACGGAGCACTGTTCAAGCGATCATTCAGAAATGGAAGGAGTATGGTATAACTGTAAACCTACCAAGACAAGGCCATCCACCTAAACTCACAGGCCGAACAAGGAGAGCGCTGATCAGAAATGCAGTCAAGAGGCCCATGGTGACTCTGGACGAGCTGCAGAGATCTACAGCTCAGGTGGGAGACTCTGTCCATAGGACAACTATAAGTCATGCACTGTACAAAGTTGGCCATTATGGAAGAGTGGCAAGAAGAAAGGCATTGTTAACAGAAAGCATAAGAAGTCCCGTTTGCAATTTGCCACAAGCCATGTGGGGGGCACAGCAACCATGTGGAAGAAGGTGCTCTGGTCAGATGAGACCAAAATGGAACTTTTTGGCCAAAATGCAAAACGTTGTGTGGCGGAAAACTAACACTGCACATCACTCTGAACACACCATCCCCACTGTCAAATATGGGGGTGGCAGCATCATGCTCTGGGGGTGCATCTCTTCAGCAGGGACAGGGAAGCTGGTCAGAGTTGATGGAAGATAGATGGAGCCAAATACAGGGCAAACTTGAAAGAAAACCTCTTGGAGACTGCAAAAGACTTGAGACTGGGGCGGAGGTTCACCTTCCAGCAGGACAACGACCCTGAACCTAAAGCCAGGGCAACAATGGAATGGTTTAAAACAAAACATATCTATGCATTAGAATGGCCCAGTCAAAGTCCAGATCTAAATCCAATTGAGAATCTGTGGCAAGATCTGAAAACTGCTGTTCACAAACGCTGTCCATCTAATCTGACTGAGCTGGAGCTGTTTTGCAAAGAGGAATGGGCAGGGATTTCAGTCTCTAGATGTGCAAAGCTGGTAGAGACATACCCTAAAAGACTGGCAGCTGTAATTGCAGCAAAAGGTGGTTCTACAAAGTATTGACTCAGGGGGCTGAATAATTACGCACACCCCACTTTGCAGTTATTTATTTGTAAAGAAAAATGTTTGGAATGATGTATGATTTTCGATCCACTTCTCACATGTACACCACTTTGTATTGGTCTTTCACCTGGAATTCCAATAAAATTGCTTCATGTTTGTGGCAGTAATGTAACAAAATGTGGAAAACTTCAAGGGGGCCGAATACTTTTGCAACCCACTGTATGTATCCTCATGGGGGTTTCTCCGCATTTCCTTTATTCTTTACAAAAGTATTCCCTGGACAGGATCTATACAAAGATGACAGCCAGTCTCCCTACGTGTTTGCACACTATTTTAGCAGTTGGACTGAGCAGCTGTCATTCAGTAAATGCTTTTATAAATAAAGAAAATCCTGAGAATCCAACATGAGGAGATGGACTAGTTCAAAACCTGACAGAACTGTCATATTTCAACTACCTGTTGTGACAGGGACATAGAAAAAATACATTTATAGCGCACTTTATTCTGGATTAAATATACACTTTATATGTAAAATAAAATGTTACAATTGTTTGCAATAATGGTCCTTTAAGCCCAGTTCTTGACAATGGACTTATATTTAACATACTGGAAAAAAGTACTGGAATCTGTCCTAGTATTAGAGCTTGCAATCAGGCCCAGGTTTATGTCTC
The DNA here is from genome assembly GCF_040937935.1 of Hyperolius riggenbachi. Lineage (NCBI taxonomy): Eukaryota > Metazoa > Chordata > Amphibia > Anura > Hyperoliidae > Hyperolius > Hyperolius riggenbachi. The sequence continues at coordinate 68,066,449 of NC_090656.1, read as the reverse complement.
AGGAGCCTATAGGCACAGATGTCCTAGCACCTTAGACTTCTCCCTCCATGAACCTACAAACACCTGCCAAACAGCACCGCATTTGTGCTGGCTATCTTAGCTTTCACTCCCTTATTTCCCTTGCCTGCCATAGGTAGCTACAAGTGCCCCTTAGGTAGGTATTAGGTAGCTAGAGGAACCTCAATATTAAGTAGCTAGCAGTACTCCTAAGTATTAGGTAGCTAGAGGAACCTCAGTTGCTAGAAGTGCCCCTGACTAAAGGGAGTGGAATGCCGAGAGCAGGGTGAGTAGTCTCTCATTTACACCCTCATTGGGAATCTGCATAGGGAAGAAGGGAGGGAGCACTCAGAGAGGGGGGGGAGCTGCCTTTCCATCATCAGGCGCCTTTAGGCATGGGCCTACAGTGCCTTATGGTAAATCCGGCCCTGCTTGCAATTGAATCTAAAAACAAGAGAAACATCTATGAGCATGAGAAGTATTTCTGTGTGTATGTGTGTGTATATATATATATATATATATATATATATATATATATATATATATATATATATACTTTCCAGATAATCAATGCAAATTCCTTCTGTTGATTTTGTTTGGGGGGGGGGGATCGTTTGAACGAAATTCCAGACAAAAGCATCAGACAATCAAGAAGAGCCAAGAGCACCACATAAAGAACAGTATTATGTTCCTGAATCGTGGTCCAGTTTTTAGTTGCCACAATAAGCAAATAAACCCTTTGCCCTATTTATGCAGCAAGGTTACAGCAATTATATCATTCTGAATGCTAACCGCAATTAAAGCACTTGTCTCTAAGTACCTGAACGTTCATTTTCTTCCTATAAATTATGAGTATACTTCTATGCATTGTGGATAAAAATGTTCCAGCTCCATACTGAATCACTGCATTGTTCCTGTTCTTTCCCAGACAATTCACTCAGCATCTTGGCCAGGCATAATGGATTTAACCGTTTGAAGCAAGAAGTTTACCTTCTACCAATCATAATAAGCGACAGTGGCAGCCCTCCGATGAGTAGTACCAGCACCCTTACGATACGGGTCTGTGGCTGCAGCCATGATGGTGTGGTCCAATCATGCAATGCGGAAGCTTATGTCTTGCCAATTGGACTCAGCATGGGAGCACTAATAGCAATCTTGGCGTGCATCGTTCTACTTCTAGGTATGTATAAATATCTTGTATTTAACATGAAGTACTGAATAAATACATATGCCTTTGATTATGGTTATTGAAGGGGTAATGAAAGCTGAACTTTACAGAGATTTAATGCAAAACCAACATAGCCTTGGTGAGATAACAATATTAAAGGTGTAGCACTTGTTAGACACTTCCGTACCAGCAGTCTCAGCTTCCTTAAGGACCAGAGACTGCTGGTACCAAAGAAAGATGTCTCCCAATGAATAACCGCACATACCCGCCGCTCCCACCAGTCACGCCGCTCCTCCATTCCCACAAGGCCCTCTCACTGCCATCGTTATGACGGCAGAGCTGTGCGAGCAGGTCAGAAGCTGTCTATTAATGTAAGCCAATTGGATTGGCTTACAGTGATGACAGGGTTAGGAGCCAACAAAATTGGCTCCTGACCGGCTTACACAGCTCTGCTGTGATACCGACAGCAGGGCGCGAGTGATATGCGGCATGAAGATAGCAAAGCAATCGGCGGTAGCGGTGGGAGCGTGTGGCGGGATGATTGAAATCTAAACCCTGGCAGGTATAACGGGATCAAAACAGGTCGTAGTTTTCAATCATCAAGGTCCAGAAGTGGTTAATGTACAAGTGGTTTGCTGCAGCTTTAAAATGCCCAGCTTAAGTAGCTAGTACGGCAATGATATTCAACGCATATATTACTTGTGGCTTGAAAAATTGCTTTTTCATGTAGGCAAGGAAGAAGCAATTGGTTGTGTATGTGTCAGCCAATCACAAACGTATACATTTATCATGTGACTACAGTATGTGTCACTCTCTTTTTATGTTTATTATTTATATCTTTTTTTTTCTTATATGAGAAGTTGATCATTCCTGTTTGAAACACTATATATGTGTATTCTAACATCTACTAATGTTTTCTTTTACATGACTCTTAACCACTTCAGCCTTCAGTTGTTTTCACTTTATGCATCAGAGCAATGTTCGCCTCCCATTCATTAGCCTATAACTTTATCACTACTTATCACAATGAACTGATCTATATCTTGTTTTTTTCCACCACCAATTAGGGTTTCTTTGGGTGGTACATTTTGCTAAGAGCCACTTTACTGTAAATGCATTTTAACAGGAAGAATAAGAAAAAAATGGGAAAAAAATTATTATTTCTCAGTTTTCAGCCATTATAGTTTTAAAATAATACATGCTTCCATAATTAAAACTCACGTATTGTATTTACCCATTTGTCCTGGTTATTACACCATTTAAATTATGTCCCTATCACAATGTATGGCGACAATATTTTATTTTGAAATAAAGGTGCATTTTTTTCCGTTTTGCATCAATCACTATTTACAAGTTTTAAATAAAAAAAAAAAAATAGAAATATTTCATCTTTACATTGATATTTAAAAAGTTTAGACCCTCAGGTAAATATTTACATGTTTTTTTTTGTATTATTATTTTTTTTTTTTATATTAAACATTTTATTTGGGTATTTTTTGGGAGGGTGGGATGTAAACAGTAATTTTTTTCTGTAAATATGTGTTGATTTTTTTTTTTTTTTTTTTTTTACATTTAGTTGTAGTTTTACTTTTTGGCCACAAGATGGCAGCCATGAGTTAGTTTACATGTCGTCACTCTAAGCGTAACATGTACGCTTAGAGGGATGCGTGGGTACGCAAGAGCCAGAAAAAGCGAAGCTTCCGAGAGAACCTTTTTCTGCGGGGGAGAGGAATCAGTGATCGGGCACCATAGCTCGATTCATTGATTCCTGGGCTATCGATCCACGGACCGGGAGCACGTGTGCACATGCGCGATCGGTAGCGGAAGCGCGCGCACGCGCACATGGCCTCCTGGACGTAGCTAGTACGTCCAGGAGGCGAAAGTGGTTAAAGTGAACCCGAGGTGTAAATAAATTGATGAGATAAACAATTGTGTTTCTGCTCGTACTCATAAAAAATGACATTGCTAGTTATTCCTTGGTTTTATTTTATATTTAAACATTTATAAACAATATTGATTGTTTTGTTGCCTCTGCTCAGTGTCAGCCTATTAAGTGTCCCAGAGTTACAAAAAGGTCATTAGTTGTTTTTTTTTCTGCCTGCCCTCAGAAGTTGTATTCTGCCAGGAAAACTTTATGGCTGTGATTAACTTATCAGTGATGTTTACTATACTCCCGACAAGCTACTGACAAGACAGAAGCTGTCACTTCCATGTCTAAAAATGAACTCTTTCAGGCAGCAAAATAAAGCACGTAAAACAGCCTGGATATTAATATGTTTTGCACAGTACATACATATGTTTATTCTAATCATGTAACATATAGCCTCCAGTATACTTTAAGGGGAACCAAAAGCAAGAGGTACAGATATATGGAGGCTGCCATATTTATTTCCTTTTAAACAATACCAGTTGCTTGACAGTCCTGCAGACCATTTTGGCATCAGTAGTTTCTGAATTACACACCGAAAGCAAGCATGTAGCTAATCTTGTCAGAATTGTATAAGAAATGAGACCATCTTTTATCCCTCTGTGCTCAGTCTCTGAAGAGGCAAAGTTAGCTATTCCTTCTTTATGTTTTGGATTTCTTCATTGATCTCCCCTTTGATGAGGTTCACTTATCTTACTTTCCTATACCGATTGCAATCTAAAATAGATATAAACACTGTGGCCAATTGTGCCACTGCATTGTTTCCCCCCAAAAGAGGGTTCCAGAATACTAAAGCATTACTATGTGTGTGGCACCTTTAAGACTAAGTATCAAGCTGCTAGAACCAAAACGGTGCATAAGAAGCAAAAGAAAGATCGCTTAATCAGTTGCTAGGCGACCGCAGTATGCAAAGTAGAGGAATTTGCTGGAACTTTGCAGAGCCCTGCACGGCCTGTCAGAGAGACACAGCGCAGGCGCAGGGGGAAGGGTCTAGCAGGGTGTGACTGGAGAAAACTAGTGTGAGCCAGAGGAGAACGGGAGAGAGAGTGGAGGAGAGAGGACTTGAAGCAGAAACGATCGGTGCGGAGCAGGGTGGAAGGCCAGACCAGCGCAGAAAAAAGGCTGTAGCAGTCGCTCGGAAGCTAGGGGGACCCGGCGGCCATCCAGTGAAAGACATAGTCGAGCAGTAAGGACAGCGGCAGTGGGCTGGACACTGCCCGGAGGCGGCAGACGCGGACTAACATTGACCTAAAGACATTCGCAGTCAGATGAGTATAGGCCTGAGAGCCAAACCTAAGCCATAAAGTGTATACAGTTAGTAGCCAGTGTCCAGCATAAGCTTGCTGATGATGGCAACCTAGAACCTGGAGAGGCCCAAATTCTGTCCCTGAGCAGTATTGCTAAAGACTGCCTGTGTGAGAGTGCTGTACAGTCACAGAGATATGGTGCTGAGAATACAGTTGTTTATGCAGAAGAAAGCTGCTGATATAAAGTGAGACAAATTGCTATTGACTATAAAAAGTCTAGGCCCTACTGTCACTGAGAGATTCATAGCCTCCATAGAGTACCCTGCTGAGCTGACACATCCCCCGCTTGCATATGGTCCTGTTACATATAAACATTAATTCCTGTCAAGTCTGTTTCAAGTCAAGAGTTAAACTTCATAACGTCATATGTTGATGTGTTCTGCATAATTACAAAGAGTCTGCTATGTAAAGAGAACCTGTCAGTATTACAAAGCTAAGTGGAAGAGGAGGAGTTACATTGCATCTTGTGATATTAAAGTATACTGTAGGAGAAACCAGGTGATACCTGATCAAGATACAGAGTCAACTAAGTTGGAATACAATTGTTGCAACATAGCAAATTTCAGAGCTTATTCAGCCTTAAGGTCAAAGTGCACTTAAAGAGAGTTCTATTGTAGGAGGGTGGTGTTGATGGTATAGAGAGGTGCTCCGGTCATTTCATATTTTCTTTTATTTATCTTTATTTTTCTTTAACCCTTTTTGATTTTTTGATTGATATTTTTTTGTGTTTGTTGTTTTGGGAAGCCCAATCCAGAGGGGAGGTATTAAGAGTAAAGTGTATTGAGTGCTACAAGTACAACCTAAAGAGTCTAAAAGATCTTGGAGCAAGGTGAATGTCCTGATTGGACCTACCAACGAACTGTCATCTATTCAGTACCATATTGCAAACTGTCACGAGTTTCCCACAAGGTTTTGCTGAGCAATATAGCTTGGACTTGGTTGCAAGGGACTGAGAACTGATTAGGTATTGGACTGAATTGCTCAGTAGACCAGCCCTTTCCCCAGCCCACGCCCAACAACGGTACTGTGATCTGTATATGCTGTAAAGTGGTTGATTAATGTACAAAAAGATTTATTGTAGCGCACTATAATTTGTATGTAACTAACCGTTTCCTTCCACAGGTTTTACCGGTGCACCAGTTGTGAAGACTAGAAATTGTGTATTATTGACCTTTGATGTGCAAGGGAGGTGTGTTGTGACATTGAAGTGTTTTGGGTTGATTGCAACTACCGTGACCACTGTTCAGTTGCGAATAAATCTTTGATAATCTCATCTGAGTCAGCCTCTGGTGGATTCCACTCAGCCGGAGCCTGGTGCTTATGGTTCATACGGGTTACAGTAGCATATTGCATCATTCCATGAAAGCTGCTGATGACCCAGCCTTTAGTCTGTTGCTATGGCAGGTGGAGAAGGGACAGCATGCAACACACAATGAAATAACTTTTTGGGAATGGGTTAAGGAGGAGAGCATTGTGGTTGGAGTTGATAAAGCAACCTTGTTGCTGAAGACCCAGCATGCCATATGGCTCTGTAGACAATGTTTGTAGACAATGTTGGGGACTAATATACGCAGGAGAGACTCTCAGCCGAGATGATCTCTAGTGACTGCCTCAGCCAAGCATCAAAGAGTGTGAGTACCTTTAGTGTCCTTTATTTTGTCAGGTCTGATAAGTTCAGGCCAGTAGAGGAATCCAGCAGCACCACCAGCCATGGCACTCTTGCACCTCCCTTGAATGTACTCCCTGCAAGCAACCTTCTATTGCATTATTTTTTATTAAGTGCAACAGTACAATACCTTTACTGTTGCATTAAGGTTTCACCACCATGATTTGGTGCCTCTGTGCTTAGATTTCTGTAGTGCCCTTCTTCTATGAATGTTAGTTGTTGGTCCACACTTTAAGTTCTAAAAGATTTTTCTCTGCAGGGTTGTGAACCGCAATTTCACTAACCAAACTTTGATATGGTCTAACATGCTTTAAAGTGAAGCAAAAGGAAAAAAAAACCTTACGATATAATGAATTGAATGTGTAGTACAGCTAAGAAATAGAACATTAGTAGCAAATAAATGATTCTCCTATTTTTTATAGTACAGGAAGCGTTAACAAACTGCAGTTGTTATCTATGCAAAAGAGCTTTTCTGACCTTTCTGACCAAATTGGGTGGCTACAGTGCTGTTTTCTGAGGCACTTATGCATCAAAGAAAGAGCGAAACACAGCTTCAGATAAGAATTATGGCATGGAAGTTTGTAAATTGCAAGTATGACAGAATGATGCAATGTTAAAAAAAATAATAAAAAAAAAAAAAAAAAGATATAACTGAAAATAAAAATATGATACTCTTTTCTTTGCTTCTAATGTTCTATGAATTATCTGTACTACACATACAATTCATTATATCATAATTATTTTTTTTTTCGCTTCAGCGTCAATTTTAATTCATAATAAATCCAGGCCAAGTTTGTTGGATCGTGTAAGTTCTCCAGTGTCCTCCAGCTATGACGGACTTTAGTAAATCGAGGTCCAGTCCCAATCTAGCCATTAATTTATGTTTAAAAAAGAAAACAATTATATTTGTTTTCTTAAAAACTATAAAATAATCAAATCATACATTTGAATAATCAGATAAGAATAAAGATGTAGAGAACTATAAGTTACTTTCTTTTTATTTTTTATTTTCATCCAACCTTGGTGTAGAAATGTATTGTAGGTGTGACTCATGCTGTGAAAAAGTAAGAATGGAAAGTTTTAAGCATGCCACACACTGGTTAATGGAAAGTAGGACATTAAAATAATGGAAAAAAAAACACACTTACTTCTCTGCAAATATGTTATCGAAATATATCCTTTCCAATTCCACTATGATTTCTCTTACGTGCCTGCAAAGAGTGTACTCTGTTTTAGAAAGAAATGTAGATACAAAATACATTTCTTACAACCTGTACTTTAAAGTCCAGGTGAAGTCACAGTTTTAATCATATAGCATTAGCCTTGAATAGTCCAGAACAGAATGGAACATTCCACTGCCGACAGAAAAGATGTGGGACCTGAAAACAAATCCATTACACTGACAGCATACCAATGCCAGGTAAACAACAGGAGTACAAAGTACAAGGCACTTTTTCCTATGATTCTTCTAATGTGGTATATATGATCATGTGTGCTAATTGCCCCAAAGGAATGTATGTAGGATAAACAAGACCCTACGTGAGCGTATGAACCATCACAGGTTCACCATTAGAGATGTCCCGAACGGTTCGCCGGCGAACGGTTCCCTGCAAACTTCGGTGGTTCGCGTTCGCCTGCCAAAGGCGAACTTTCCCGTAAGTTTGATTCGCCCCATAATGCTCTATTGAGCAGAATTTTGACCCTCTACATCACAGTCAGCAGGCACATTGTTGCCAATCAGACTGCACTCATTCCTAGAGCCCCACCCCCCTTATAAAAGGCAAGGTCCTTGAGCCATTTGACTCACTTGTCTGCCTACACTAATTAGTTAAGGGACAGCTGCTACACACACTCTGTTAGGGAGAGTTTAATTAGCCTCCTCCCTTCTACCCTTTCCCTCGTACCGGAGGGAGGAGGGTCTCATCTGCCAGGGAATTCCAGTATTTCAAAAGCCAGCTTATATACCGTGGCTGGGAATTGAACCCAAGCCTCAGTGTATGGTAGGTAACTAACATATCCATTATACCACCAACACTACTAGCTGAAGCTAGCCTAGCATGTGCCATTTATGCTCAATCCAAAAGAAAAATTAGACAAGACAAATAACATTTATATCACGCTTTTCTCCTGGCAGACTCAAAGCGCCAGAGCTGCAGCCACTAGGGCACGCTCTATAGGCAGTAGCAGTGTTAGGAAGACTTGCCTAAGGTCTCCTACTGAATAGGTGCTGGCTTACTGAACAGACAGAGCTGAGATTCGAACCCTGGTCTCCTGTGTCAGAGGCAGAGCCCTTAACCATTACAACATTCAGCCACTGCTTAAGGATTTGTAGCCAGGCATGGCCTTGCTTTTTGTGTTCAACAGTTGTCCAAAGAGAACCCCAGATAGCCAGGTAGATTAATCTCTCTCTCTCTCTCTCTCTCTCTCTCTCTCTAGTAGGGATGGTCACCGCTTTCCGCGGAATTGTATTTTTGAGCATAAATGGATTGAGCATAAATGGTACATGCTAGGCTGGCTTCAGCATGTAGTGTTGGTGGTACAGTGGCAGTGGAACCGAACTTTCCGCAGAGGTTTGCGAACAGGGTTCGTGAACCAAAAATCGGAGGTTCGCGACATCACTATTCACCGTTAACAGGAAAAAAAAACAAAAACAAATATGCTGATTTCCACAGTTCAAGTGATCTTCTCATCACTGTATTAATGGGTGGCTTCAAATCACACAACGGAAGAATAACAAGGGAGACTAAGTTCATACATCGGTTTAAAATGGTGGACGAAAGTTTAAATAAGGTTTACAATGTCTTGTGCATATATGATGGGTTTTAAATCCCACTATCCTTTTATTTTTTATTTGATGTGTCATAATTCTTTTTAGTTCTTGTGATGGTAAGAAGGACTTTAAATTCCACAATTTGCTTTAGCCTACAATATTGTATGTAGCCTGAAGAAGAGGTGCTTGAATGAGTTATGATGTCTCTTCTTCACAGTAAATCTGTGGAATGTGATGTTCAATCAAATAAGTGGTCTTATCTTTTGGTCATAAATAAGCTGGCATGCCTGTGAAACCTTCTTAATGTTGTAATTAAGGCATCCAATGACTTTTATTGCAGAACAATGTATCTCCTTTTTAATGTCCAGTGTATATAAGCTGTATTCTACGTTTTGTCAGTATACAGGAATCAGTCTGACAAAGGTTTCATAGCCAAAAGCTTACTGCTTTCTAGAGATGTCGCAAACCTCCGATTTTCGGTTCGCGAACCCCGTTCGCGAACCTTCTCGGAAGGTTCGGTTCGCGGAAAAGTTCGCGAACCGCAATAGACTTCAATGGGGATGCGAACTTTGAAAAATAGAAAAATTTATGCTGGCCACAAAAGTGATAGAAAACATGTTTCAAGGGGTCTAACACCTGGAGGGGGGCATGGCAGAGTGGGATACATGCCCAAAGTCCCGGGGAAAAATCTGGATGTGACGCAAAGCAGCGTTTTAAGGGCAGAAATGACATTGAATGCTAAATTGCAGGCCTAAAGTACTTTCAAACATCTTGCATGTGTATCAGGGAGTGTAATTAGAGTTCTGCTTCACACTGACGTACCAAACTCACTGTGTAACGCACCACAAACAGCTGTTTGCGTAGTGACGGCCGTGGTGGACTGGTGCTCACCGTGGCGAGAGTGTAGGACGTGCCGGTTTTCATGCCCATATGGTCACCGGACTGTGGTAGCTCAATGATAGAACAACAGTGACTGTCCAGCTGATCAAATTTGGTCTGTCCACAATGAAGCAACGGCCTTATTATCTTCTTGTATGTAGGTAGGCATAGGTAGGAGTCCCAGTATAGGTATGTAGGCATAGGTAGGTGTCCCAGTAGTTAGATAGGTATAGATAGGAGACCCAGTATAGGTAGGTAGGCATAGGTAGGTGTCCCAGTAGTTAGCTAGGCATAGGTAGGAGTCCCAGTATAGGTAGGTAGGCATAGGTAGGAGTCCCAGTATAGGTAAGTAGGTGTCCCAGTATAGGTAGGTAGGCATAGGTAGGTGCCTCAGTAGTTAGCTAGGCATAGGTAGGAGTCCCAGTATAGGTAGCTAGACATAGGTAGGAGACCCAGTAGTTAGCTAGGCATAGGTAGGAGACCCAGTATCGGTAGGTAGGCATAGGTAGGAGTCCCAGTATAGGTAGGTAGGCATAGGTAGGAGTCCCAGTATAGGTAGGTAGGCATAGGTAGGAGTCCCAGTATAGGTAGGTAGACATAGGTAGGTGCCTCAGTAGTTAGCTAGCCATAGGTAGGAGACCCAGTAGTTAGCTAGGCATAGGTAGGAGACCCAGTATCGGTAGGTAGGCGTAGGTAGGTCCCCTAGTATAGGTAGGTAGGTAGGTGTCCCCGTATAGGTAAGTAGGTGCCCCAGTAGTTAGGTAGGCATAGGTAGGTGTCCCAGTATAGATAGTTAGGCAGGGCCTGGCTGGCACAGTAATAACAATTACAAGGTCCAGCTGCAACAGATAGGGCTGTATAATGTCAGTGAGAAACACACACAAAAAAAACACATCTGGAAAACATTATCTCTCAAAAGAGCTGTTGAGGGGTGTTATTTTAGCAATAACAATCAGCCAGGAGCAAGCCAAGACCAAGAGCCTAATTAATCTTTCCTTAGGAGAACAAGTCTGCAGCAGCTGTCCCTAATCTGTCTCTAGCAGGCACACGAGTGAGTGTAATGGCCGGCAAACTTGCCTTATATAAGGGGGGGTGGGGCTCCAGGGCTTAGTGTAGCCTGAATGGCTACAATGTGCCTGCTGACTGTGATGCAGAGGGTCAAAGTTGACCCTCATAGTGCATTATGGGGCGAATCGAACTTCCGCAAAAGTTTGCTTGATCCAGGCGAACGCGAACCCCAAAAAGTCCGCCTGGAACCGTTCGCCGGCGAACCGTTCGCTACATCTCTACTGCTTTCTTATAATTCAGGCAATAAATGATATTCTGATTCAAAACTGCTTGCTTTTACTGATGGCTAACATAGTACAACAATCCACTGCTTCTACCATAGTAATGTCCACAAACAGCACATGGAGATGAGAGAAAGCTTTATTTATTTATGTATTTATTTTTGCTGGAGGAATGGGTAAATAAATCAGTGCATAAAAATGAAGTATGGGTCATTTCTCCACTAGAGTCAATGTCTACTCTATATATTTAGATGTGAATCAAAAACAAAATTTACAACAAAATGTCAACTTTTGGATAAAGCTTTCACTACCTGCTTTCTCCACCCAACATCAGTTCTCCGATCACTGCCCTGCTTGTAATACAGAGGCTGCAACAGAACAACTGTGTGTCCCCCCCACATTCCCCCTAGGCTGAGGTAGGGGGGTTATTAGTTAGGGAAATGTTGGGGGCAATGCTTCACTGAACACTGGCACACAGGTGACAAACTGGAAAGAGGACAGTGGTGGTAGTCAAGGCCTTATTTATGCTTTCTCCACCACTAGGTTAACTTTCTTATGGTTCCCGTTGCATGTGCAGCCACTACCCTCTCATTCCATGTGGAGCCTCCTATGTTATGTGTAATATTGGCCAACTGCCTGATAGTGTTGAGCCAAAATTTTCGTAATTTTGTGTTTCCTTAATTACGGACATGAATTTACCGCTACTACATTAATTTGTAATTTCGTAATTGCCATACAAACCGTAATTTGGAATTCCGTAAGCAATTTTCAGTTTTGTAATTTCGCGTTTTCGCACAAATTCGTGTTTATTGTGAAATTTCGTAATTTCATGTTTTCTATAGAAACACAGTTAGTTTCATTACAAAAATGGACGTAATTTAGTTTTTAATCATAATTATGCACATTTAAGTAATGACTAAACTCAGGAAAGTCACTTATTGATTGCAATTACTGATTGCAATTACTGATAATGCAAAGGCCCCTACACATGCTGTCACTTTAAATATATTAGGAGGCTCTATTTGCAGCCATTTTTTAGACAGGTGCTCTTTGCCATGGTGTACTTAGCGGTCATGTTGAGGCACTTGATTTTGGGCCTTGCAATATCTGTTAATGGAAAGGTACCTGCAAGTGCTGCCGCTTTAAATGTATCAGGAGGCTCTGGACTGGAAAACAATTTTGAGAACGGACGAATTTCCATGTTAGACACGAAATTCTGGAAAACGATCATAATTATGAAATTCCCCCAAAACGCTAAATTTCACGTAATTTCATGAAAAACACAACATTTCAATTGCGTCCGTAATCGTAATTTCATGAATTACGCGAAATTTTGTGTAATCGTAATTAGGTAATTACACTCATCACTACTGCCTGAGGTCAAGCACCCAGCTATTACAATAGGGCTCTGATGGTGTGCTAGCAAGATTGTAAGACTAGGGCTGTATGTTTCTACAGTCTTTTCCTGTAGATCCTCTGCTCACACGTGTTTAATGCAAAACAATCCCAACTTGATCTGCATTGTGTATAGTATGTAACAAGAAAAAAACATAGCGTGATACTGTATATAACTGCCAATTACACCATGTGCTCTTCACTTGGTGGCTGATACACAGAAAATACAATTGTTGGATTCTAAAAAAAAAAAGTAATTTTTAGCAGTAGAAGGATAAATAAAATTATTAATTTCATCCGTTTATTTTTGGCTCAGGTGTCATTAAAGTGAATGTTCACCGCTTTAAAAATAAAAAAGTCAGATACTCACCTAAGGAGAGGGAAGGCTCGGTCCTAATGAGCCTTCCCTCTCCTCTCCCAATACCCGGGCGCAGGATCCCCCGTAGCAGTATTCGACCAGTTCGGTCAAATACTGCCACTTCCGCTGCCGAAGGGATGTTTCGGAAGCCTTCGGGAGAACTCGGGCTCCCGAAGATGGGCCGTTCCATACTACGCATGCGCGAGCGTCCTCTATGCGTAGTATGGAGTGGCCCGTCTTCGGAAGCCCGAGTGCTCCCGAAGACCTCCGAAGTCCCTGTGGCGGTGGACGTGAACGGGGGAGCCAGCGCAGCACCGAAGGCACCGGGAGAGGAGAGGGAAGGCTCATTAGGACCGAGCCTTCCCTCTCCTTAGGTGAGTATCTGACTTTTTTATTTTGATAGCAGTACCCATTGGCTTTAAAGGGGAACTTCAGCCTAAACAAACATACTGTCATCAAGTTACATTAGTTATGTTAATTAGAATAGATAGGTAATATAATCTCTTACCCACCCTGTTTTAAAAGAACAGGCAAATGTTTGTGATTCATGGGGGCTGCCATCTTTGTCATTGGGGCAGCCATCCTTTTGGTTGAAAGGAGGTGACAAGGAGCAGGAGACACAGTTCCAGCTGTCCTGTGTCCTGATTACCACTCCCAGCTGCACACGCTAGGCTTCAAATGTCAAATTCAAAATGTAAAAAAAAAAAAAAAAAATTGCACCAAAACAGCAGAACGAGAACAACAAAATCAGAAATCCCATCATGCTTTGCACAGCATCAGGGGAAAAAAGCCGGGGCAGTTTTTTTCTGTGCAGCTAAAATGAGGCTTGTATAAGAGAAACTAAGTTCTGATGCTGAAAACTGTTAAAGAAACACAAAGCCTTTTCAGTGCTGCTGAGTCGATTTTTAGTCCGGAGGTTCACTTTAAATACAGCAAAAGGTGTAAAAAAATACATTCTGAACATCTATTTAGACTCATAATTTGATGAATAGTGTAGCAGGAAAGCTGTTGCAATCTTTCACAACATTTGGTAAGTAATGCTAGGTACACACCATACAATTTTCTGGCAGATTTACCTGCCGGATCGATTATTTCCAACATGTCTGATCTAAATTGTGATAAATTTTTCGATTTTCTGATTGCTTTTTTATCAGTATTTTTCTATCTGTTTTTGCAATTTTATAGAACTGAACAAAAATGGATAGAAAAAAACAATCGGAAAAACAATTAAATAAACGATTGAAAAAATTATCAAATTTCAGATCAGACATGTTATAAATAATTGATCTGGCAGGTAAATCTGCCAGAAAACTGTATGGTGTGTACCTAGCATAAGGGAAAACCTGCATTTAAAGATTAACTAGAACAACTGATATAAATTGGGTTTTCCCTTCGAGTTGAGGCCATACAGTCAGTGATGCCACTGGTTGTTATAACTGTTAATACAATGTCTATTCCAACAAGCAAAGCATACAGCAGTGATTATTGCTGGTCTGTGGAGGAGGGACCTTTAAATAAATAAATCAGACTATTTAAATGAATTGATGTCTGAGTGTTGATAATGAATGTAAAAAACAATGTAAGGAAGGACTTGTGCAGTTGACATTAATGATTTTATTGTCACCTTTAATTACAAAACAGTTACAAGTGTTTGGGTGCTATTCGTTAATGCAATCTGCATACTGCCCTGTGTCTTCCAAAAATGAACATTTCCTATGAAAAATACATTACTGTGACTAGCTATAGGAAATGTGTTCTAAAGTGTAATTATAGCAATTAATTTGAAGCTGGAAAAAAAACAGAAATTATATTTGTAATGTGTTTTTATATTATATATGAATAATTCTATAATTTGATTGCCTTTCTTTTCCAGTTATTGTTGTGCTCTTTGTCACACTTCGAAGACATAAAAATGAGCCTCTGATAATTAAGGATGATGAAGATGTCCGAGAAAACATTATCCGGTATGATGATGAAGGTGGAGGAGAAGAGGACACAGAGGCCTTTGATATTGCTACCTTACAAAATCCTGATGGGATCAATGGATACCTACCGCGCAAAGATATCAAGCCTGATTTTCAGTTTATGCCAAGACAAGGTCATACCTCTACTCCCAATGGTGTTGACGTGGATGAATTTATTAATGTAAGGCTCCATGAAGCTGACAATGATCCTACTGCTCCTCCATATGATTCAATACAGATATATGGTTATGAAGGACGAGGATCAGTGGCTGGTTCCCTGAGCTCCTTGGAATCCTCAACATCGGACTCAGATCAAAATTTTGACTACCTTAGTGATTGGGGTCCACGGTTTAAAAGACTGGGAGAACTTTACTCAGTTGGAGAAAGTGACAGAGAAACTTGACAATAAACCAATATTTTTTTTTGCATTCTGAACTCTACAATTCTGTAATATTTTAGGGTCATTGTTAGTAAAAGACTAAAAAGTGGCCAACTTCTAGAGACAGATTAGCACCAGTCATCAATAACAACACAAATCAACTACATTGTAATGTTGAACCAAAAATTGTGTACGTTAGGGGGTCAGTCTTGTGGAGTAAAGTTTGTGAAGTATCTAGAAGTCATTGGATGTTTCAGTATTCACTTGCACCAACTTGGAATTTGAAAAAATTGGCATCTGAGATGTCTAGATATCAGAGCAAGCAAGATTAAAACAAAAACTTTTGCAACTTTGGACAAGTGGATGATTGCTCTGTGGTAACAGCTTCTACCAGTAAAGTCTACTGCAAAGTTTTGGGGGAAAAAAAGGAATAAACCACTTTTTACTAAAGCAATATTTGGTCTTCTAAAGAATTTTGATAACTTATCAATTATAAACTGGCTTCCACTGTGTAATGACTTTACATTGTATATATTTGGTGGCCCAAAAAGTCACCCACTCATCATTATTACATGTTTTTGAGCCTTAAAATATTCACATGTTTTATTACCAATTAAGAAAAATAAGTAAGTAAATATGCGCTGATCAACAGATATGTCCCCTGAAAAAGGAGGAATACATTTCCTGAGCTTTTCTTGCCAAGAATTGCAAACCTCCCCTGCTAAAAAAAAAAAAAAAAAAGTTATTTATTTTAAAATAATTAAATCATTTAATGTTATTTCAAATATAATTTATTTGCTAATTTCTCATATTGCTATTTTATTGCCTTTCTATGTCTTAATTTATTTGCATAAAATATTTGTTTAAATATATATATAAAAATCTATCTATTAGTGGGCCATTTATTTTTTATTTTATATATATATATATGCATATTAAAGGTTAAAAAGTTCAAATAACTTTAATAAAATCTAGGCAGATTTTTAACTCTGCAAGAGGTAATTTAATAAAAGGGGATAATGTATATTTGCAGTAGTTGCATTTCAAGAGAAGGTCAGTGGTGCAAAAACTTTTTTTTCAGAGAGACTTTGTGAGTTTTTATATTTTATCCACAATTATGGAAATTATCAATTGTGTTTTTTTTATTACAAGCACAAACATCTGGAAGTAAACAGGTTCATGTGAATATTTCAAAATTTAGAATTTTAGAGTTTTACACATTACTCTGTACAGTGAAAGATCAATGCTTGTAGTTATCCCGTGTTCTAGAGCGAAGATCAGTGTATGTATGATTTCAGAGCTTAAGTCAGCATTTTCCTTTTTATGATATTCTCTAGATATGCACAGGGACACTTGCACATGGAAACTGGCAGCACCATTGGCTGCTATCATTAAATTTGCAAATATAAGTAGAGATTGTATAATAAATCAAAGTATCACATGCAGATCATTTTAATTTTCTACTTTGCTCTGAAGCTATATCTTCATTTGTTTCTTTACTTCATGTATTGAGAAATTCCTGTATTGTTTACTACTTGGTGAAATATATTTTTATAAATACCTTGTTGGTCTCTCTTCCTTTTGGAAGTAAAATGCACATCTGTATATTATTATCGTTATTTATGGTTTATGGTGTTTATTTCATTTTTGTATTGTCTTTAGCATGTATTTTCTTTCTTATTAGGAGCATTACAAATAATCATTTTATTTTTGGGGGCTCAATCTGCTATTTTGAAAGATAATGTTTTGTAAGTTGAAGAGTATTGCTTGACTATTCATGTAAACATTTGACTGCCATTAGAGAAACATAGATTCAAGAGTAAGTAACTAGTGCTGAGCAGCTCAATCTCCTAAAAATGTAATTAGTCCCCCAAAGAGTCAGAAGCTGGGATTAGTAAATCACAGCTTCTTGCAGTAGATCCAGTTAATTAGCATTTGTGTTAAGGTGTCCATACATCAGACGACTTTGGCCGATCGATCAACCAATTTGATTATTATTATCAAATTGGTTGAAAATCGGTGCTGCCAAGTGCAGGTCCGATTGATGATACAACCAATTTCGGGCCAAATTGGTCGCGTTAGTCGATCATGCCTAGTGCAAGATGTTGGGCCTAAGTTGGTTGCTCGGGTGTGCGGCAGTACGGTGACCGATTTTGTAATGAGCGGCAAAACAAAGAAACCCCTGCCGCTGCCTCCGTAATTTATAAATGTGCTCCCCGTGTGTGCATTATATATTACCTGTCCAGTGTCAGCCTCCGCGCGGTGTCGGCAACCTCCGGGCGGCCTCCGTACATGCCACTGGCGCATAGCATCTAAAGATGGCGTATAGCGTCTGATGTCAGGTGCTATGTGCCAGTGGCGTGTACGGAGGGCTGCCCAGAGACTACGGACACCACATTGAAGGCTGCCACAGGACACAGTGCGAGATGTACACACTGGGGGGGGGGGGCACATTTATGCATTGGGGCAGCAGCAGGGTGTATGTCTCTTTCGTCGAATCTGACCATAATCTCCTGATCTATGGGTACCTTTAGTTGTTCAGTGATTTGTCATCATGAACTTATTCATCATAGGTGAATCTAATCTGCATGTTGGATGATATGTTTTGCTCTCCATTATTGGTGACTAAGAACTAGGCTCTATGGTACTCGATGGGGCTATTATATCTTTACTAAACATGGTAAGCCAAGCCCTTTCTAAAACTAAAAAAGATTGTGAGTCAAAACAAGAAACAAACACAAAACTTTTATTTCTGATATTTAGTATTTTCCTACTTTAAAAAAAGTCAATAAATACATAATACTAAATCTAATCAATAGGAAAAAACAAAAGGAACAAGCATTATATATTTCTGTTAAAATGTAATTGATGGTTGCTAGGGGCAACACCCCATTTTTCTTCGGCACCAGCAGCCTGAATGACTGGCTGCACCCAGAGGTTTCAACGCTATTACAGCCCAGCAGATATCTCAAATCGGACTCCAGAGGCATCAAGCTTTAAAGGGGAACTGAAGAGAGAGGTATATGGAGGCTGTCATGTTTATTTCCTTTTAGACAATACCAGTTGCCTGGCAGCCCTGCTGATCCTCTGCCTCTAATACTATTAGCCATAGCCCCTGAACAAGCATGCAGCAGATCAGGTGTTTCAGTGGTTCAGACTTATAAGTCTGATCTGACAAGACTAGCTGCATGCTTGTTTCTGGTTTTAATCAGATACTACTGCAGAGAAATAGACCAGCAGGGCTGCCAGGCAACTGGTATTGATTAAAAGGAAATAAACATAACAGCCTCCATATACCTCTCTCTTCAGTTCCCCTTTAAGGAATTGATTTACCAAATAAAGGCATACAAGTGTGTACATCAATTATCTCCGTTATCTCAGCAAAGCAATAAATCTGTATTAGGTCTTCTTAAGTGTTTCAGGGCGCTTGAGCTAGTCCTTGTGAATAACTCAGGATTCTCTTAAAAACATCTATGCTGTGTTGCCCTAAGACAAGTACTACAGCATATAAGCATATAACAGGAAGTTAGAAGTATTGACAAGTGACTTTCCCTTAGACAGTCCATTCCTCATAAACAGCCAGTCAAGGGTTAACTCTGTATCCTACCTTAGAGGAAGAATGGAAGTTAGTCATGTCTATCAATCACATGCTAGGCCTGCAATTGGCGGGCCTGAGCATGTGATGTCATGACAGGCATGGTCTTTACTGTGCAGGCCCTATACCAAAATTGGAGCTTCCGGTGGCGTGTACTCTAAATACCAGGAATGTAATTGCTTTATGTTCTCTCTGGCCATTGTTTACCTTTAGAAATATAACAAAGCTCATGTTTTTTTCCTCGCTTCAGTAGGCTAGACTGCACATTTAAGCTGATATCGCTCTGTGGACTTCCTTGCAAGGCAACATGTTCTACTAAACCCTCACAATTGTTCTTCTCTGAGGGCCAGTGCATACCAAAAACCTCTAGCAGATCTGCAAAACGCTAGAGGTATTTGAAGCAAATTTTGAGAGAGATTCTAGGCATGTTTAGAGAGTTTTTCTAAATGTGCCTAACATTTTTGGAGCGTTTTTGTGTAGCAGATTTCATATTTTGTTACAGTAAGGCTGTTACTGAACAGCTTCTGTAACAAAAACACTTGAAAAACCGCTCTGATCTAGTGTTTTTCAGAGCGGTTTTCCACTTTCCTATACTTAACATTGAGGCAGGAATGCCTTAGAAATCTAAAAAATGCTGCAGGACAGGAGTTTGCATTTGGGGGGATAAACAAACCACTCTGGTGTGCACCATCTCATTTACTTTCATTAGCCAAGTGGTTTTACCCCGCAAACGTTTTAAAAAACGCTTCAGAACCGCTCTGGTGTGCACCAGCCCTAAAAGAATCATTTAAAGACACACTCTGGATTTCCAGTCTAATTACTAAAGCTGGTTCTCTAATATAAAATAGGGTCAACACTGCAAGAATCTAATCCTTCAATTCTAACAATTTCCTGTAAATTAAATTCATATAGGGGCAACTTGACAGTGATGCAGAACAGAAAGAAAAAAAATGAATATACCAGATTCCTTAACATATGGGGCTTACTTTTTTGTATTTTAAATATTGCCAGAAAAAATGGTTTCTGTTCTCTTGTTCTGGCCAAATGTTTTTACCCATCTTCTAGGAAAGATGGGGCCTGAGCAGTAAAGACCGTGCCTGACATTTGGTCCCATAGTAAAAAGTTATATGAAATCCAAAAATGTACAGGTATTACTAGAACAGAAGTGTAAAGTATACCTGAGCTCAGGTGAGGGCCGATGGGTTTTTCTCAACAAAAAGAGTAAGTGGAAAAGGGTTAAGGCGAATCTGTTCCTGATCACTGATTTATTTGAGCAAATGTTGCTGACATCAGTCCTGCTCTATGCTAAACAGAACAGGAAGCAGCCATAAAATCTGATAACCTCGTCACATCAACTGAGGAGTTGCATTAATAAGATTGGGCATATGTGTGTCCCCTTTTCTATTTCATCTTAACATCTTAACATCCGCCTCTCACCAATGGACGTGAATGGAACGGCAGACCCAGGACCGCCTAACGCTGATCGGCGTGCAGTCCTGGGGGCATATTTTGCTGGGAATCATGCACATCCCCACTTGAATGACGGAGCTCTGCTCCATCATCAGTCTCCCGGTAGGTAACAAAACTGCCAATTATTTACACCGTACAGCGATGTGATCTATGGCAGCGCCGTAATGGGGACAGCCATGTGACATGGCTGTCCCCTCTGGAGGCAGGGAAGAGATCCACTGTCATAGGCTAAAGCCTGTAGTAGCTGATCGCGCTGATTGGCTGGCAGGGGGATGGAGGGCGATGATTTAAAAAAAAAATATAGGCATTTTTATTAAAAAAACAAAAAAATATTTATATAAAAATAAATAAACATCCCAGCAGGGATCACAGCCCACCAACATAAAGCTCTGTTAGTGGGCAGAAAAGGGCGGGAGGGGATCACTTATATGCTGAGTTGTACGGCACTGCAGCGAAGCCTTAAACCTGCAGTGGCCTTAATTGTAAAAAATAGACTGGTCACTAGGGGAGTGTAAGCCCAGGGTCCTCAAGTAGTTAAATCTATACCTTTTTTATGTGAGCTGCATTTTATTGATTCATCGGTCTAGAGCAAGTGCAACCAAGGAAGGGTGGGAGGTCCAATCTCTTATTGAAAAAGAAGGGACACCGAGAGCCCAATATAGTGTAGTAAGTTGGGTGATGGGTAAACGGAAAAGTATATGATATATATACTCACAAGTCAGGGTTACCAATTAGGCAACCACTGTGTCGGCAGGTGAGGAGATTAGGCCTGTCCTCACTCAGGATTAAGATGTTGCTCTCTGTAGATTAGTAGAAGAAAGGGAATGCAACCCCTCCACCAGGGGTGGATGCTGATATTGTAAGGAGAAAAGAGGCACCAACAGAATAAAATATATCTAAAAACTTTAAAATTCCTCAGGAAACAGTGGTGGACTCATTTCCCCGGAGCAGACATGATACTGTTGGTTTTAGTACAAACAAATTTATTTTTATACTCCAACATACAGCGCAATGCATTTCACAGGTATATTCCCGCTTCTTCAGGCAATAACGAACAGGAGCACACACTGAAAGACAGAGACAAATACAGTGGCCTTAGACTAATGAACATCATGTTTGAGTGTTATTATTAAAGTCATTGGTAAGGGGGCATAAAAAAGGAGGTGGGGGGCATAAAAATTATATACGAGGGGAAGGGGGAATGGGTTGCCAGGCTGGAAAAAGCATGCTAGGGTGCTGGATATGGTGGGTGGACTTGGTAGTGGTGGATGGGAGTTGATGAGGAAAAATAGTGTACATTGGTGGAATGAAGTGATGTATGTAGTAGTGTCAACCAAAGGTATGAGGTGTGGAAACAGGAGGGAGGGATGAAAAACATAGAATAAAGTGATATATGGAAGGTCCTTAAAAAAATGGCAGCATTTTTGACTTACCAGTGCAGTCTTAAGGTCACGATAAGTGCCTCTGTACTGGTGTGGAGGTTTGAAGCTTCTTATATACTTAAATTGGTGGGTGAGTGACCAATCTTGTGATGTGTGGAGGTGGGGGCTAGTTGAGGGACAATAGTCTGCACCTAAAGGGCTGTGGGGACAAAAGGGGGAGTGGTAAAATGGTTACGTAAGAGTTGGTGGGTGGGGGTTAAATGAAAGGCAGCATCTTTACCTATAGGACTGTGGGGGGCGTGTCTGTTGTCCAATAGGGAGTGGCGGAATGGAAGTGTGAGGGTTTGTGGGCAGTGCGTCGAACACAAAACAAAATCTCTTATTGCAGGTCATTAGTGCACTAAGTAGAGAACCACAAGATCACAGGTTGAGAACTGCAATAAAAGAACTAAACAATTATAACTAAATAAAATATATGAAAAATATAACCGTGGCAGCTGCAATATTTCTGTCCTGACTGGTTCATTTTAAACTTTCTTCATCATCACCTGGCATTGCCAAAAAGTTACTTGATCAAGAATAACAAAACAAATAAGATATGTCTTAAAGGACACTGAACTTGTAGGCAAAAAAAAAGTATTCCGCTGCACCAAGGCTGGGTAAAAGCTTTTTCTTCAACTTTATTGACACATCAGTAAGCACATACAAGGCTACTGAACTTGACATGGTATAAACAGAGCATGGGTACATGACGTTGGCATTCAGTTTTGTGTGAATGTAATCTCTGGTTACATATTTTATTATCATGCTCATTTGATGCTATCCAAATTACATCATAATTTAAAGTACACTAGCTGAAATCATTCAGTAATAATGTGAGATTTGCAGTGCATGGTGGAAATTATTTGCCATTTAGGACAATCTGCAAACACCATGCCAGTAAATGGGGTGTTATATCACTACAGATAATGGCATTTTGTACACTAAGATCTATACACCTATGACCTGTTCAGCTGCATGATATGACTGTTCTGACAAAGGCTTAATATGCCCTATGTAGGTCACAAATCTGCTGTGAAAAATGGGAAATGCTGTAAGCGCAGTGGTTGAGGAAATACATTGGTTTAGAAGGTGGACAATACCTCTGACAACCTTTCATTGGAGTGCTGTGAGAAAATGAGTTTGAAAAAGTTTTCAAGCTTATGATATGTTGACCCCAAGTTCCCATGTTATTTCCAACCAATGTGCCCTTCAGAAGGGCACAAACATCAATCTGTACATTGACAAATTTAGCAAAAGCAATATATCCTGCTGACTAGTTTAACCTTCCAATGCTTCCGCAGAGAATGGGATGTTACTAGGACAGTAGGTCAAATCCATTCCCAAGGGTGGCTCTAAGATGCTTTGTAACCAACATATAAGACCAGAAAAAACTCTGGAAAAATAATGTGGATACACAGTATATGAGTGTAGAAACTAAAAAAAGGAAATTTACAAAAAAAAGTGAAAAAATAATTCAGGAGAATTCAGGAGAAAAATGTATTTTTGAATATTGTAAAAGGGATAGAAATCCTCTTTATTTTTTTTTGTTACTTTTTGTTGGGGGATTTTTTGTTTTAACACCAAGACTAATCCAGTAACTCGCTGAAAACTTTTTAACTCCTTTGTCCCAGTAAGAGATCCAGTGTAAGGATTGTGCTTTACATGCACATACAGGGCCGGCCCGAGGCAAGAGAGGCTCCAGCCTCATGGCGCAGTGTAGGAGGAAGCGTACAACTCACTCAGCTATCATTCCACTAGTGTGTTTGAAGCAGAAAGGAATAGGAAAAGGAGATACATGGCAGTGACTGCAAGTCAGATAAGCAGAGATTAAGGTGTTGAGGGGTTTGGGGCTCCTCTTAGTCTAGTAGCAATCAGTGTGTGATGGCTGGGGTGGGAGGGATGGAGGGGCGCACTTGGTGTCTCAGTCTTGGGTGCTGGAGGACCTTGTCCCAACTCTGTGCCCATACAACTAAAATAATCCACCTGCAATAACATAAGCCAATAATCCTTGCAGCAAATAATGCCAAATGTAAAGGATTGAGTTGTTGATAACAAAAGTAGAATGCGCCCTTAATAATGGGGTTTAAATTAAACTAAATTAACAAGGAATTTAAAAAGTAAACTTTCTCGTAAGCAAGAGCGCCAGATATGAGGCTCTACAATCTTGGTTGAATTCCCAAATATAACAGGAGTAAAATAACCATCACCATCTCTATTATACAAGTCCTTTCTTCTAACCCTAGCCTTCCTTAAACTGCACTCCATAGCAAATCCGATCCATGTTCCACTGAGGTACCAAACTACATCATCATCATCAGCAAACACATTGAATCTAGTGCAGGAGACTTGGGCGCAGCTGACGCCACCATAGGCCATAATAGGAATTACAGCTATAGCAGCGCACAGGGCGTAACTTCGGTGCTATCAGAAGACGGAGCTGAAGTTACTTTTAAAACACAATAATTCGGCTTCCAGCAATTGCTGGAAGCCGAATTATTTCATTCCCCACCATCCATGGCGGCCTGGAGGGGGAATAGTATTTAACACGGCTGGAAACTTGTGCAGCAGCGGGATCACCTATATATCGGCTGTATCCTGCGCCCACGTCTCCCGCGCAGATTCCTCTCATACGCATCATCAGAGATGGTTTCAGGTAAAGTGGGGCTTTAGGCAAAAATGAATGTGACGCTGGCCCATACATTTTCTTATTGTACTATGATTATTATGATTATTATTTATTTATTGTATTTATAATGTATTTATGGGGATAGGGATATTGAGCTTTTCAACCAGTGTTGGAAGTTAAGTGATGGAAAATGATGCATGAGAAGTCCTAGTCCATTACCGCCGATATGCTTACATACTGTAGTGTAGGCATAGCACCTGATGTAGTATGTGCCTAGGGTGTATGTGCATCCTGCATAGGGGTACTTCACTCTTCTTTTTATAACCAAAATAGGAGAGCAAAGCTTGGCTGTTATGTATGTTCCTGCTCAAAAGATCCTTTCTGGTCTACTGACAAGGTCAGTAAGAACACAAAGTGAAATTAAATCTTTGCACCACTTATACAGGCAGACGTAAAAACCTGATTGATGTTCCAACTATTCTCACTCTAGCTAGAACTATAAATATACAACGGGGTATCATAAAATGTAATTATCATCTTTAAAAAAGATTGTCAGAAACTTTGTTTTGATTTAAAGTTGTTATTAATTATTCTCTATGTAATCACCATCCACATTTACACATTTGTTCCAGTGGTTCTTGACACTCCAAACACCATTGTTGTGGAGGTCTGCAGATTGTGCCTCTTCCACTTCAAGAATGACGTAATCTGTGTTGTCAATAGTGATGTCACGAACCTCCGATTTTCAGTTTGCGAACTGTCGTGGAAGGTTCGGTTCACGCGAACTTTCACGAACCGCAATAGACTTCAATAGGGAGGCGAACTTTACATTTTAGAAAAATTTCTACCGGCTGGAAAAATGATAGAAAACATGTTTCAAGGGTTCTAATACCTGGAGGAAGACATGATTGAGTGAAATACACATCAAAAGTCCCAGGCAAACATCTAGATCTTACATAAACCCCTATTTTAAGGCCACAAAACTCATGCAATGTTCAATTACAGGCCTACACTGCTTTACAACATCAGACAGTGTATCCCTCTCTCACTCCTCACTCTCCCTCCTCCCTCAGGGAGGAGGGTCTCATCTTCCAGGGAATTGTAGAATTTCAAAAGCCAGCCTACACACTGTGGCTGGGAATTGAACCCATGCTGGGCTGGGAATTGAACCCAGGTATCAGTGTGTGTTAGGTATCTGACTTAACCCCTATACCACCAACCACACTACATGCTGAAGCCAGCCTAGCATGTACCATTGTGATCAATCCAAGAGAAAAAGTAGCATGCTGAAGGATTTGTAGTATTTCAAAAGCCAGCTTACATACCATGGTTGGGAATTGAACCCAGGTCTCAGTGTGTGGTAGGTATCTGACTTAACCCCTATACCACCAACCACACTACATGCTGAAGCCAGCATAGCATGTACCATTATGATCAATCCAAGAGAAAAATGAGCTCTCTCTAAGGATTTGTAGCCAGGCATGGCCTTGCCTTTTGTGTTCAACAGTTGTCCGAAGAGAACCCCAGATAGCCAGGTAGATTCATCTCTCTCTCTCTCTCTCTCTAGTAGGGATGGTCACCACTTTTCGCGGAATTGTATTTTCTGGAATTTTTAGGCGGAAATTGGTCATTCCGTTCTGTTTGTTTGGAATGAAATTGCTTTTTCAATCTGGCGGAATTCCGAAAATGCCTGTGAAAATCTGCCAGTATCTGTTGATGGTTTTAAGCTGAAAATTCAGTTCAATGGCATCAATCAGGAATCAGGAATCAGGAATAGTTTATTTCGCCAAGCATGACTGGGCCATGCCTGGATTTGGGTTTGGCACAGTACATTCAGCTCAGAAGAGACATCAATCGATAGCATAGAACAGCAGGAGCAAAAAAAGTTTACAGTTACACATGTCAGTAGCAGAGAACAGGAGCAGAAGTTTACAGTTACACATGTCAGTAGCAGAGGATTACATTTGCATTACAGTTGCATTTACATTGTACGTACCATTTGCATTTACATTGTACATACTATAGCGGCAGTTAGCTCTGTCCATAACAGATCTATATATCATAGGGGTGCACTGATGGGAGTATGCGGAGGGAGTTCAGAAGGCTGACGGCTGAGGGGAAGAAAGAATTACTATGCCTAGCCGTCTTTGTGGAGATGGCCCGAAGCCTCCGTCCCAGTGGCATCGGGCGAAAGTAACAGTGGCCCGGGTGAGAGGGGTCGTTAGCGATCTTCAGTGCCCTCGATCTCAGTCTTTTGTTATGTAGGAGGGAAAGTGAGGGGAGAGGCCTCCCAATGACCCTCTCCGCCGCCCTGATGACCCTCTGAAGTGAGTGCCTGTTGCTGGCGGATGCACCGGCGTACCAGACCAGGATGGATGAGCAGAGGATCGACTCAATGGTGGCGGAGTAGAAATTGGTCAGAATCTCTTGGGCCATGCCGAACTTCCTCAGCTGGCGGAGGAAGTATAGTATCTGCTGGGCTTTTCTCTGTATCACAGTGATGTTGGGCCCCCAGGTGAGGTCACTGGAGATTGTGGTGCCCAGGAGGTGAGCGCAGGGTACTCTTGTCACCTCCGTACCATCAATGTGAATTGGGGGTGGGGTGGAGGTGGACCTTCTGAAGTCGACAATAAGCTCGACAGTTTTTGCGGTGTTAAGCACCAACCTGTTCCCCTTGCACCAGCGAGAGATTCTCTCCACCTGCTGGCAGTACTCCTGGATATTGTCCTTAGTGATGAGTCCAATGATAGTGATATCGTCGGCGAACTTGATGACCTTAACTGAGTCTGCCCTGGATCTGCATTTGTTTGTGTAAAGGGAGAACAGCAGTGGCGACAGGACGCACTACTGAGGTGCACCTGTGTTTGTGGTCATACTTCGTGAATTGATGTCCCCCAGCCTGACGACTTGGGTCCTGTTGGTGAGAAAGTCTGTGATCCAGAGTCGTAGGCTTGGGTGCACTCCCAGTGCAGCTAGTTCTTCCTGCAGAATGCGTGGGCAGATGGTGTTGAACGCCGAGCTGAAGTCCTAGAGTAGTATTCTGGCGTACGTGTCTGGTTTGTCCAGGTGGTCATAGATAGATTCAAGGCAGATGTTTACTGCGTCGTCAGTGGACCTGTTTGCCCTATACGCGAATTGATAGGGATCCAGAAGGGGCAAGGTGGAGAGTTTGAGGTTGGATAGGACTGCTCGCTCCAGGGTTTTCATTATGACCGATGTCAGGGCCACTGGTCTAAAGTTGTTAAGCTCGGAAACCCCCTGTTTCTTGGGGACAGGGATGATGGTCGACCTTTTGAAGCAGGCGGGGACCTTACCTTCGCTTAGTGACTTGGTGAAGATGGTGGAGAGGATGGGAGCGAGTTGCCTGGCGCAAGTTTTCAGGCAGGCTGGAGACACGCTGTCCGGGCCAGGGGCTTTCCTGATGTTTAGTGTTGACAGGAGTTGCAGGACATCAGCCTCTCCCACCGCTAGAGAGGAGGGTGTGCTCGTGATGTTCTCCTCGGTGCGTAGAGGGGGAGTGAGAGGTTCCAGGCGCTCCCCCCATTCTTCCTGTCACTCGAACCTGCAGTAGAACTTTCCGAGTTCTTCGGCTAGTTCTGCGCTGGGTGATGCGTGTTGAGAGAGAGAGAGAGCGAGCTCATTTTTCTCCTGGATTGATCATAATGGTACATGCTAGCCTGGCTTCAGCATGTAGTGTGGTTGGTTGGTATAGCGGTTAAGTCAGATAACTACCACACACTTAGACCTGGATTCAATTCCCAGCCCAGCCTGAGTTCAATTCCTAGCCACGGCATGTAAGCTGGCTTTTGAAATTCTACAAATCCTTAAGCATGCTACTTTTTCTCTTGGATTGATCATAATGGTACATGCTAGGCTGGCTTTAGCATGTAGTGTGATTGGTGGTATAGGGATTAAGTCAGATACCTACCACACACTAAGACCTGGGTTCAATTCCCAGCCCAGTCTGGGTTCAATTCCCAGCCACGGTATGTAAGCTGGCTTTTGAAATTCTACAAATCCTTAAAGAGAACCCGAAGTGGGGATCGTAGAAAAAAACCTATACACAGAGGCTGGGTCTGGCTATAGTGCCCAGCCTCTGTTGCTAGTTGAATCCCCGCTAAGTCCCCCCTGCGCTCCGCTCTCCCCCATAAATTACAGCCGCGCTGGCGACACACAGCATGTCGCAGCGGGCTGTATTTACCTCACTAGTGTCACTCACGGTGCTCCCACGCCTCCTGCAGAGCGCTGGTCCCCGCCAACGTCCCTTCCCTCGCCGCTGATTGGAGGGAAGGGTTGCGGGCAGGGACCGGTGCTCTGCAGGAGGCGGGGGAGTGGCGTGAGTGACATTAGTAAGGTAAACAATGCCCAAGAGCGCGTCCATAATTTATGGGGGAGAGCGGAGCGCAGGGGCACTTAGGAGGGATTCAACTAGCAACAGAGGCTGGGCACTATAGCCAGACCCAGCCTCTGTGTATATATTTCTTTCTACGATCCCCACCTTGGGTTCTCTTTAAGCATGCTACTTTTTCTCTTGGATTGATCATAATGGTACATGCTAGGCTGGCTTCAGCATGTAGTGTGGTTGGTGGTATAGGGGTTAAGTCAGATACCTACCACACACTGAGACCTGGGTTCAATTCTCAGCCCAGCCTGGGTTCAATTCCCAGCCACGGTATGCAAGCTGGCTTTTGAAATTCTACAAATCCTTAAGCATGCTACTTTTTCTCTTGGATTTATCATAATGGTACATGCTAGGCTGGCTTCAGCATATAGTGTGGTTGGTGGTATAAGGGTTAAGTCAGATACCTACCACACACTGAGACCTGGGTTCAATTCCCAGCCTGGGTTCTATTCCCGGCCAAGGTATGTATGGTTTTCAAAAGTATGGCTTTTGAAATTCTACAATTCCCTGGAAGATGAGACCAACCTCACTCCGGGAGGATGGAGGGAGTGGGGGAGGAGGGAGTGGAATATAAGGAACAACAATTAACTAGGAACAAGCCTAACTAAACTCTCCCTAGCAGAGTTTGTCAGCAGCTGTCCCTTAACTAATTAGTGTAGGCTGGCTAGTGAGTAAAATGGCACAAGGACCTTGGCTTGTATAAGGGGGGGTGGGGCTGTTGGAGTGAGTGCAGTCTGATTGGCAACAATGTGCCTGCTGACTGTGATGTAGAGGGTCAAAGTGTTGCTCAATAGAGCATTATGGGGCAAATCGAACTTCCTGGAAAGTTTGCCTTCGCAGGCGAACGCGAACCACCCGAAATTCGCCTGGAACCGTTCGCCTGCGAATTGTTCGGGACATCTCTAGTTGTCAAATCAAATAAATACTCTTCTTCCGGTTCCAACTGCATCAACATCTGTCTTAAAAGGTCCCACCATGTTTGTTTTTGGAAAGGGGTTAGCAAAAGTGGAACCTAGCGTGCAGACACCTTAGTCTTGTGTATTTTGTCACAAACAATAGTGTCATAAGATGGGCAATGGGTTTCATAACACTTCACATGCTTGAACTCATGCTGTGAGCTTCACTCTTTTCCATCTCACACTTTAGTCACTTCTGACACAATTTTTAAAAGCAATAAAGAATACAATGATCTGTTTTTTATCAGCATCATGCACTTAGGGACCAATAGTGGCACTGACAAAATGTCATCAATATCCCACAATAACTTCTAGGTGATAATTAAAACGTAACAATACCGCCTCATCCCTCATACAGTTTGGCTAGTAATTTATACTGCATAAATATATGCATACTGTATATTATATAGTGCATTCAGAAAGTATTCACAACGTATCACTTTTTCCACATTTTGGTATGTTACAGCCTTATTCCAAAATTGATTAAATTCATTTTTCCCTCAGACTTCTACACACAAAACACCATAATGACAACATGGCAAATTTATTAAAAATACAAAAATTGAGAAAGCACATGTGCATGTATAGCAGTGGCTGGATAGTGTACTGGTTAAGGGCACTGCCATTGACATGGGAAACCAGGGTTCGAATCCTGGCTAGAGTCAGTACCTATTCGGTAAGGCAAGACTCCCTAACACTGCAGGGTGGCCTCTTGAGCGCGTCGTAGTGGCTGCAGCTCTTGAGTGTGTTGAGTACAGCAAGAGAAAAGCGCTATACAAATGTTCAGATTATTATAAGTATTCACAGCCTTAGCCACACAGCTCAAAATTGAGCCCAGGTTCACCCTGTTTCCCCTGATCATCCTTAAGATGTTTCTGCAGCTTAAATTGAGTCCACCTGTGATAAATTCAGTTGATTGGACATGATTTGGAAAGGCACACACCTGTCTTTATAAAGACCCACATTTGACAGTTCATGTCAGAGCACAAACCAAGCATGAAGTCAAAGAAATTGTCTGTAGACCTCCGAGGCACAAATGTGAGGATGGTTAAAGAAAAACTGCTGCTGCTTTGAAGAGCCCAATGGGCACAGAGGCCTTCATTATCTGCTAGTGGAAGAAGTTAAAACTACCAGGACTTTCCTAGAGCTGGCCATCCATCTAAACTGATTGATCAGGAGAGAAGGGCCTTATTCAGGGAGATGACCAAGAACCCTATGGTCACTCTGTCAGAGCTCTTTAGAGGTTCTTTGTTGAGAGACGAGAGACTTTCAGAAGGACAACCATCTTTGCAGCAATCCACCAATCAGGCCTGTTTGGAAAAGTGGCCAGACAGAAGCCACACCTTAGTAAAAGGTACATGGCATGGCTGGAGCTTGCCAAAAGGCAACTGAAGGGCTATCAATCAGACCACGAGAAACAAAAATTATCTGGTCTGATGAGTCAAAGATATACCCTAAAGTGAAGCATGGCAGTGGCAGCATAATTCTGTGGGGATGTTTTTCAGTGGGAGGATCTGGGAGACTAGTCAGGATAAAGGGAATCATGACTGCAGCAATGAGACATTATGGGTGAAAACCTGCTCCAGAGCGCTCTTGGACTCAGACTGTGGCGATGGTTCATCTTTCAGCAGAAAGTTTTGAGCAAAGGCTGTGACTACTTATGTACGGTACATGTGATTTCTCAGGTTTTTATTTATTCTTAATAAATTTGCCAAAACCTCAAGCAAACTTTTTCTTTCCTTTGTCATTATAGAGTGTTGTGTGTAGAATGCTAAGGAAAAAAGGCTGGAATAAGGCTGTAACACAACAAAATGTGAAAAAAAAGTGTTGCACTGTGAATACTTTCTGGATATATCACTATATAGAAGAAAGGGATGGAACACACATGCTAAAGTTAGGCAAAATAAAAAAAAAACCTATATGCATTTCATTCTAGACAAAGTACAGGGGACTCCGGTGTTTTAGATTTAACCACATGTGATCATGATTCCCCATCCTAATTCCCAAGTTTTGCTTAGAAGTATTAGGTATTGGGAATGGCCAGTACAATATAAATAATTCTAGGCTAATAGAGTATTATGCAAATGTTGTATTCATATTTATGCAGCTAGTAAAAGATGGATCAATTCAATTCAAGCTTGGCTGGGATCAGGACATGCTCCTTGGCCGACAGTTTGGGGCCAAGTGTTGTACACACGCATCACTAGTCTACAGGCTAGTGACGTGTTGTTGCTTATGAAGCAGAGAGGAGGGACAATCTGCAGTGCATGATGGACTGAGGCAGAGAAGGAGTGGTAAGGAGGAGAACAATGGACTCCACCTGCTTGGTAGAGACAGTCCCCCACTCCTGATCTCTTGGCAGCATTAGAACTAGGGATGGTCAGAAATGCCAATTTCCAATTCCACGGTAAATCTGCATTCCACCATTGCCAATTACCGATTCCGCTTTCCGCTATCAATTTCCGCATTCCGATGCGAAATTTCCGCCCGACTTTAACATCGATTTTACCAAAACATTTAAGGTCTTTTTGAAAACTTTTTTTGCATCTTGTTTGCAAGATTCTGTTTAAGGGCTGGTTCAGATGGACGTTTGGAGGCGTCGCGTTCGTTGGCATCGCGGCGGCAATGCGTTCGGGCTTTCAGCAGCGTTCGCATTGCGTTCGGATGCGGTCGCGTTTTCTCTTCCCCTAGGGGGACATTACCCGTCGCAGTTAACCGCCCCTGGAAGCAACATGTAGCTTCCAGGGGCTCCTTGAACGCCAGTGAAAATCGGGACCCGAACGCTGCGTTCGTGCAAACGCACGTAAAAGCTTGGTACAAACGCTCCCATTCACTTGAATGGGAGCGTTTAACGCCAAGCCCTGAACGCTGGCAGTAAACGCTCTGCAAGCGTCCGTCTGAACC
The DNA here is from genome assembly GCF_040937935.1 of Hyperolius riggenbachi. Classification (NCBI taxonomy): domain Eukaryota; kingdom Metazoa; phylum Chordata; class Amphibia; order Anura; family Hyperoliidae; genus Hyperolius; species Hyperolius riggenbachi. Next base: position 68,033,973 of record NC_090656.1, on the reverse strand, counting down.
AGCCCTAATAAACCCTTAAATTTGTGGTGTTTCTAGGACTTACGGGGGCTTTGCTATTAACCGCTAAAGTCGGTGGATTTTTACTGTAATGTAAAATGCAGAAAATAGGCAGATGCAGATTTTCTGCATTTTGCATTACAGTAAAAATCTGCCGACTTTAGCGGTTAATAGCAAAGCCCCCGTAAGTCCTAGAAAGTTAGAAACACCAAATTTTTAGGGTTTATTAAACTGAATCTTGTGAACAAGATGCAAAAAAAAAATTTCAAAAAGACCTTATAGTTTTTGAGAAAATCGAGGTTAAAGTCGGCGGACATTTCTGTGATTTCCGGCGGAAATCCGCCTACCGCATTTGCATTACCGATTTCCGCATTCCGATGCAGAAATGCAATTTCCGATCGGAATTTCGGAAATTGCATTTCTGCGGAATCCGAATGAGCATCCCTAATTAGAACTGCCTAATTCCTAGGCCAAAAGTCACACATCTCATTAGACAGACAGTTTTATGCTACGTACACACATGCGACAACGATCGTTCGTTGAGAACGACGAACAAACTTTTAATTGATGAAAGAATGACCTAAGTAAAGTTAGTTTTAAAAGGTGTGTAACGATCTGATCGTTAGAACGAACGTTCCATCACGTAAAGCAACTTTTGCGCCTGCGCATAAAAATGAGAAGTTTCACGGAGAAATTGTGAAATGCGCATGTCAAGCCTAGTACGAACGACCGTTTCCAACGCTGTACTACTTTTGCAAACGATTGTCGTTGGTTAAAATCCGCCGAGACAGAACTTTCTTTTGTAGCGATTTGGCTCGTTCGTCGTTTGCCTTAATAGTCGGTGGCTCGTTTTTTGTGATCGTCGTTGGTAAAGATCGGGGAACGATCGTTACAAACGACTATAGTCGCATGTGTGTACGCACCTTAAGGCAGACCAGTAATTAATAAACACTTCAAGAACTTAAAAAATATAAAACTCTAACATACATACTCATACTGTATATCAATGAATATAAGTTTACCTCATGTATAAGTCGACCCCAATACTTGACCCTCTGAAGCTGGCATTTTTTTAATGACTCAAATTTAAGTCTATCCAGCAAGGTTAATGGTTACACTTGGGAACCAGGTGGGGTTAATGGCTGCACTGCATACAGTGTTGCAGCTATTAACCCTTCCTTTCCATGACATCGGTTACTAAAGTTACACTAATGCACATAGACTGTCACTGGTGTGTGTGAGTGAGGGAGATGAGAGGACATGGTGCTGGATTTGGTGAGTGACTTGGCTTTCGCTGCAGTGCTCTGCATTTGATTACATGGAGGGGGGGGGGGGGAGAGGGGTTGGGTGGGAAAGGAGATTAAAAAACACTGGCCTCTTCAGCGCTGCAGGGATAGAGAGGTGCCTTTAGCCAGGATTGGACACCTATGTCAGAGGTGGAGCCTTTAAAGTGAATCTGTCTTTCCTTTTACGCAATACCAGTTGCCTGGCTGTCCTGCTGATCTTCTGTCTCTAATACTTTCAGCCATAGACCCTGAACAAGTATGCAGCAGATCAGGTGTTTCTGACATTATTGTCAGATCTCCATGCTTGTTCAGTGTCTATGGATAAAAGTATAAGAGGCGGTGGATCAGTAGCTGCGGCGCTGGCCTGAAAAAGTGAATCTTTTAGCAGCAGAAGTAGTAACTGAGTAGTGTCAGGTGATGTGTGCTCACAGGGAGTGACTGGCTGCTGGCCTGCTCCCAGGTTTTCCCAAACTACTTCCTGTTGGTGAAGATGGGATAGGAGGAAGGGGCTGGACAATTTTCTCTCTAGTAAACAGCAATGTTGTCTCAACAAGAAGATAATCTACAGGATGCAGATAACCAGGTACCTTCAGGGCACTACAACAAGTACAGAAACATTGTGCATTGTGAGTTCATTTGCATTGAAAATGCCAGGTTTTAAAACATTGCACTGCTTCATTTAGATCGTATTTCAGCAAATAATGCCCCAACCCAACTGCTAGCTTTTTTGCTTTGTGAAGCTTAAATGGTTCAGCTAAACAAGCTGAAAATAAACACTATACAAACACTATACATGATCCCAAATCCAAACACCATTAGGTCAGTTATAATAGAATTTGAGCAAGATGCTTGGCAATCTGGCTCCCAGCAGCCTTCCCTTCCATCTGCAATTTTGTTAGTGGCTACAAGAGCACGTTTGTTATATAAACCTACTGGCAGCTAAGCCACTGATTGGCCAAAATGCTCGGGTTAGTTTGGTTTGCAGTGAACAAGGAGGCACCTCTGGAGGCACACACTTAACCTCCTGGGCGATACAATAATATCGCCAGGGGGCGGCGCAGCACATTTTTTTTAATTATTATTTTTTTTTTAATCATGTAGCTAGCCTAGCGCTAGCTCCATGATAGCCGCTGTGCAGCAGCATCCCCCCACCGCCTCCGGCAATCAAAGCAAACAGGAAATCCCATTCAGAACGGGATTTCCTGTTTGGCTTCCCCCGTCGCCATGGCGACGATCGGGATGACGTCATCGATGTCAACGACGTCGTGACGTCAGAGGGAGTCCCGATCCACCCCTCAGCGCTGCCTGGCACTGATTGGCCAGGCTGCGCACAGGGTTTTGGGGGGGGGGGCGCGGCACGGCGGGTAGCGGCGAATCAGCGCGGAGCGGCGGCGATCGGTATATACACGCAGCTATCAAAGTGCTAGCTGCGTGCAACAAAAAAAAAAATATGAAAATCGGCCCACCAGGGCCTGAGAAATCCTCTGTGGCGGCTTACCCCGAGCTCAGCTCGGGATTATCCCCCAGAGGGTTAATACAAAACCATACACAGGTCATGCTTACCTCCTGTGTAGTATACTACTCCAATTTATTTCTCCTCTCCTGCGTTTCATTTGTCCACTGTGATCAATGGATTTATCCATCCTCCATTTTAAAAATGGCTATTACCCCATAGCAGCTTCCTGGTCAGCAGGCTTGAGCCATAGGGAAACATGGACATTAACTTGCACATTCAGTTGTAGCTGACAGCTGCTGATATATAACTGACAGCAACTGCTATGTCAGTTTTGACAAGGGATCACTGTAAGAAGAAAATGGTGAGCTTCTGAGAGGAACTGACAGTGAAGTTAGTATGTAACATTCATTTGCAGCTACGTCATGTGTTTATTTTAAATACTTTTCCTCACTTCAGTTTCCCTTTAAGCACGAATCTTATAAAAGTGGCCTTATAGTGAACCCAAGGTGAGAGTGATATGGAGGCTGCCATATGTATTTCCTTTAAAACAATACCAGTTGCCTAGCAGTGCTGGTTATTTCTTTGGTTGCAGTAGTGTCAGAAACACCTGATTTGCTACATGCTTGTTCAGGGTCTATGGCTGAAAGTATTACAGGCAATCAGCAGGGCAGCCAGGCAACTGGTATTGCTTAAAAGGAAATAAATATGGCAGCCTCCATATGACCTCAGGTTCACTTTAAGGCTCTAATGCAGTTGCTGACAAAATCGAGTATGCTGACAATATATACTCATGCCAGTTTCCTAAAGACCCATTATACACCCATGGTGTCCCAAAATATATTGAGCTGTCATATTGGTTATCTAAACTGTATCCCTAAGTTTAGAATTTAGTTAACCTCCCTGGCGGTAAGCCCGAGCTGAGCTCGGTCTATGCCGCCGGGAGGCACCGCTCAGGCCCCGCTGGGCCGATTTGCATAATTTTTTTTTGTTACACGCAGCTAGCACTTTGCTAGCTGCGTGTAACCTCCGATCGCCGCCGCTACCCGCCAATCCACCGATATACCCCCCCCCCCCAGACCCCGTGCGCTGCCTGGCCAATAAGTGCCAGGCAGCGCTGTGGGGTGGATCGGATTCCCCTTTGACGTCACGACGTCGATGACGTCGGTGACGTCATCCCGCCCCGTCGGCATGGCGACGGGGGAAGCCCTCCAAGAGATCCCGTTCTTTGAACGGGATCTCTTGATCTCCGTTCGCCGGAGGCGATCGGAGGGGCTGGGGGGATGCTGCTCAGCAGCGGCTATCATGTAGCGAGACATTGTCTCGCTACATAAAAAAAAAAAATGAAAAAAAGGTATTTGCTGCCCCCTGGTGGATTTTAACAAACCGCCAGGGAGGTTAAACCAGAGGATTTATAAAATGTAGTGTGTAGGTTTGGAGCAGGGGGATCTAAGAAGCCAGGAAAAGGGGACAAATTATACACTTTTTCAAACCAACGCTGTTCAGCAAAAGTTTTTCGCCTTAATCAATTGGGTTAGGTTTAGATAACCAACATGGTGGCAATATTAGTTATCTGTAATGCAATATGTAACTTAGGCAATGGAACTTTGTTGTATAATAACCATCAGGTGATAACCTGTCATGATTGACATTGGATTGAATCACTGGATGATGTGATGACGTGGAGGATCATAAGGCCTGGAACCCACTAGAGTGGGGGGTTTTAGCGTTTAGGGAGCGCTTTCAATAGCTAGCATTTTCCCTAAACACTCTGCTAATGTAAATGGATGTGACAGATTCCACTAGAGCTATTGCGATTAAGGAAATTGCAGTCGCAGGACATGCAGCATTTTGGGAGCGTTTCCATTCTGATGTATTGTATAGCAGCAGGGAAATCGCTCCCAAAATCGTTTGCAAAACGCTATCGCGAATCGCTAGCAATTGCAATAGCGTTTTGCGCTTTCTAGTGGGTTCCAGGCCTGATGCACATATAATTATGCAAAGTGCTTTTGTTTGTGCGAAGTTTTGTTTGTGCAAAGTTTGTGCATTCCATTCCACTTGGGACTCATTTAGTATTTCCTTGAACACAAATAACAACCCTACCTTTGACTTATAAATCAATCTACATTTATTAACTGGGGCTCTCCTTTTTAAATGACTTGAGTTTAATTCAAAGTAAAAATGAGACACTAATAATTTTGGTGCACATTCAAACTTAATGCAAACTCCGTGCAGCTTGGAATTCTGGATAATTGATCCAGTTCCATGCTGCATACTATGTGCATTTAGTTTGCATGCAAGGTGGAATTATTACCATCTCGTTAACAATCTCTATTGTGGAGCTAAGCAGAGAGCAATTAAAGGTACTTATCCGTTAGCCGGGCGCATCCGGCAGGTGGCGCTAATTACTATTCCCCCTCCAGGCCACCTAGAGGATGCGCCCAGCTAACAGATAAGTACCCAATTAAATCACTGTATCAACCACCAGAACCAGACAATTTGGGTGCATGCCGCTACTGGACAAATTGGGTGCCATTATTAAGTCTAATGTTAATTAGTGGAAAGCAGGTGCCAAGACAGAAATTTTCGGTGCACAGAAAAAAAATATTGCTAGAAAGCATGGCTACACGGCTACAGAATTTAGCGCTAAGGCTTTTGCTTATCACGGATCTATAGCACTGACTACTTGTCATTGAAAAGAATGCAAAGTGGCTGTCGTTACTGCAAATGGATACAAAGATTTCAAAAACAACTATAATTCAGTGGTACGCAGCATGACCAAGCATCATACCTGCGTGAAACGGCCATTGCTCCACCATTCTAGTGCCTACCACCCACCTCCTGTACCGATAACTTTGCTACTACTGGACACGTAAGCCATGTAATGGTATCACATCGCTGTTGAACCTGAATTGAATTTGAATGTTTGCTGCTGCCATGAATACTGTTATATCACTACAATAAATCCGTGGGACAGAAGGTGCACGCTTGTACTATTTTTCTATGCTTGAGCAATATTGAATCACTTGCTGCTTCTACCCATTGTGGGGCACACGCAGGCCCAGCCCTAGACTTTTTGCCGCCTGAGGCAAGCTTTAAAGAAATCTCCCCCCCCCCCAAGCCGTGGGTGTGAGGGGCCGCCCGAGCTGGAGGGGATAGCGGGCAGGAAGGGGGTATTGGGCCTAGCGGCGTAGAGGGTCCCCCGTCCTCCGCTCCCCTCCAGCTTTAAAAAGTTGCGTCTCTGGCTGCAGCTATAAGAGGCAACGGGCGGGGATCACTCACCTCTTCCTCGTTCCAGCCTGCGCTCCACTGACGTCACTTCCTGCTACGCCGCACAAACGAGAAAGAGGTGAGTGATCCCTGCCCGTTGCCTCTTATAGCTGCAGCCAGCGATGCAACTTTTTAAAGCTGGAGGAGAGCGGAGGACGGGGGACCCAGGCGAGGGAGGTGGGGGGGTCCGATCCCCCTCCCGCCGCTAGGCCCAATACCCCCTTCCTGCCTGCTTTCCCCTCCAGCTTGGGAGGCCCCCCACACCCACGGATGGGCAGGTGCCGCCCCCCAGAAGTGCCACCCGAGGCAAATGTTTCACCCCGCCTCATGGTCGGGACGGCCCTGGGCACACGTCCAAGTGACTGTCATCAACAGCAGCGTGTCGTGTTGCACAGTCACAGAATATGATCTCCTGTGTGATCAACCAAGCTCACAAATAATATTGGCAGGAAGTGCCACACACAATCACTTTTTCTTGATTTAAGAAACAACTATAATTACCAGTAGCTAGTACAGCACACTTGCTATAGGCAGAACAAAGTAGCTTTAGTGATTACAGTAAACAAAAATACTTAGCGATGTCAGAAATATGTATCAGCTATAAAAACTTTGTGGTGCCAACCAGGGGCGGTTCTTCCACTGAGCAAGGTGAATCGCTTACATCAGAACAGCAACTATTAGAGGATGGCAAGAGGTGGCTCCCCCTCCCCAAATGTCCCTCTCCTCGCACTCTCTGTCTCCCCCTTCTGTCCTCACAATGTATTGCTTCAGGTGGCAAAAGGTTCTAGAACTGGCCTTGGCGGCAGCAGCCTGATCTGGCCGTACACAGGCCAAATTAGCAGTTGCAATAAGTGGCTATAAACTAAAGATGGCAACTAACGGTACAATTTCTAGCGAAAAATCGTTCGAGCGATCAGAAATTCTAATTGGATGAAAAATCGTTCACTACACCATCAACTAACCAATCATTGCTTCCTATCTATCACGACCAACAAGAAAATCCAAATTTTGGTTCGACGAAAATTCAATCAGAGGATTGTTTTTCTAATCGTTTATTATCGATTGTGCCCATCAACTGAGATTATTTACAACCAATGCGATCAGAATTTCTGATCGCTCAAACGAGTTTTCGCTAGAAATTGGACAGTTAGTGGCCAGCTTTAGCAGCCTTAGCCACATTATCTAGTGGCAGTAGGGGTGATAACTAGGAGGGAAGGCTAGTGTTAAGCCCCATATACACCATACAATTCCACGTGCGATCGATCAAATTCGATCGGATTAATTAAATCCAACATTTCCAATCGGGACTCGATCGATAGTGTGGTTGATTTTGCATTGATAACCCGATCAGACATGTCAGATTTAATTGATCCAATTGAATTTGATCCAATCAAATTCAATCGATCGCACATGGAATTGTATCATGTAGATGCTGCTTTAAACGTGGGGAGGGGGTGGTTAGTGCTAGGCATAGGTAGGGAAGGGTCAATAATGTGGGGTTAGCAGCGCCGGGCCGAGGCATAGGCTGGAGAGGCTCCAGCCTCAGGGCGCAGTGTAGGAGGGGGCACAGAATTCATTCAGCTCTCATTCCTAATTGTGTTTGAAGCAGAAAGAAATAAGAAAAGGGGATACATGGCAGTGACTGCAAGGCAGACAACTAGAGATTAAGGTGTTGGGGAGGTTGTGGACCCTGTGGCGCCTCTTAGTCTAATAGCAATCCGTGTGTGACGGCTGGGGTGGGAGGGATGGAGGGGCGCACTTTGGTCTCTCAGCCTTGGGTGCTGGAGGACCTGGTCCCGGCTCTGGGGGTTAGGATAGGTGATAGCAGAAATTGCCAATAAAACCTTTACCTAGGGTAACCAATCTAGCTAATAGCCACCAATTATTGCTGGTAACACGCAACACTGTTTACAGTCCAAATTTACAACCGCATTTGTATCTTCTGCAATCTAGTGCAGCGGATATAGATAATGGCCACTGAGCTGAACTTTTATTGCCAGTAAAATGCAAGACCATTGAGACCAGTGCTGTATTTAGCATAAGGCACTGTAGGAATGTTCCTTTTCCCAAGTGCCTCCCTTCTGCCTTACCTATGCAGAGTCCCAAGCAGAGCATAAATGGGAGGTTACTTATCCAGCTCTCAGCATTCCACTGAAAAGATCTCCCTTCAGTTGGGGGCACCACTAGCTACTTAATACCTAATACTTGGCAGCACCACTAGTTACTTAATTCTGAGGATAGCTCTGGCTACATAATACTATGAGGCAGTTCATGGAGGGCGAAGTCTAGAGCGCCAGGATATCTGTGCCTATAGGCTCCTGTGATGTAAATCCGGACCTAATTGAGACCCCAATTTTTTTTCAATATAGGTGCCCAAATTTACAGCCGCATTTACAAAATTCTGCCTAGTACATGCCATATAGATAATAGGCTGTATGAAGTTATAACCAGTAACACACAAGTCCCTTCACATCACAATTTTTGTTAACACAGGCATCCAAATTAACACCATAATTATGATGTTCTGATTTGCCGTTTCATTGGATGCCCAAATTGCCACCCGCCACTTTTGCATGCCCGCCCACCACCACCAACACACACACGTAACTGTATTGTGTTTTTAAAGCATAATTGTTTTCTTATGTACCATATATTCCGGCGTATAAGATGACCCCCTCAACTTTTCCAGCGCACACCAGATACAAATAAAAAAAACATTGTATAATGGTGCTACTGTATATATGAACAGGTACTGGTGCTGTACTGTATGTGGTACCCAGTATATAACAGTATATAGGCGATTGACTGTTTGGATTGGTCAACTCTCCCTCTCCGTAAGTGGATTGGTCAGCTCTCCTTGTCTACCTGTTTATCAGAGCAGTATGGAAGGATAGATTGCGCTGTGCCCATAGAAAACGTCTCTTTCACCCTTCTGGCCCACCCCTATTTACCTTCTTCTCTGCCACTCAGATCTCATGCCTGAGCCGCTACACTACAGTCCTCAGCAGCAAGATCTGAGAGGTGGTAACAGGATAGGGCGTATCACCCAGCATCAATGACACCCGGCGTATAAGACAACGCTTGACTTTTCAGAAGATTTTCAAGGGTTAAAAAGTAGTCTTATATGGCAGAATATACTGTATTTATTTTAAATACTGTCTCTAAACAATGGTTAAGATACAGCATAAGATTCTAACCTGCAAGCCCGGTGCTGAGCTTTAAGGCTCTATCGCTCCTATTATATTCTGGCTTAATAAGATTTAATAGATTAAGGTTGCACATTTTTCTTCGGTCCAGCAGGTGTTACTGTGAGTAATTTTGGGTGTCTTGAAGCTGCTCACATTCTTTTTGCAGTTGAGCTTACAGATGCATAACCTTCTGATTGCCTTTTTGATTGAAAGTCCCATCTGAGACCACGACAGTGCAACCAATAATAGGATTTCAAAAAATCCCATCAGTGGCTCTGTAGGAGAGGCAAAGCATGACAGGAATCCCATCATTGTTAGTCAAAAGGATAAGGTAGCCACTACAAGCCAGTGTCATTCTAAATTGTGTATTTATGGAGCTTTTAAACACAAAAGCATCACAATAAAGGAGAGGCTGATGGAAAGTGGATCCTCAGTTTTCATTTTAGATATAAAAAAGGGAAATATGACCCAAACCACCCGGCAATATCGCGTCAGGAATGAAATGTTGCTGCTTGCCCCATAGAAATATATAGATTCATCCTTAAACAATCCCTATTCAGCTAGAATTTCTCTGCCCAGTGGTGTGTGGATGAGATAACCTGGCTCCGGGGTAAATGTCATTTCATCAACGTAAACTTCTGCAACTTGTTAATAAGTTGTGTTCCGAAGGAGCAAGGTTCAGCTTCTGATAGAGAGATAGAGCACCACGGCTGATGATCTGTCAAAGGTCACTTTGGAGAAATCGTCTGGCACGATCCAAATCATTTGGAACAATGACGTCAAAATCTTCCTATACACAGTTAAGAACAGGTACATTCAGGTCAGCTGGCAATGCTGAAATATTCTACAAAGGGAGATATGTTTCAAGAAAAACCGTAACCAAGAATTGAACTTCATCCCAAACAGTAGCTGATTTACCCTTTCCCATGACAAATCTTTTCTTTTCACAAACTGATCATCAGGGGGGCTCTGTATGGCTGTACCTCTATACTCATTTCTCCTGGGAGGGGGGGTGGGCATCTGGGGGACCCCTTTTTAAAGGGGACTCCCAGATTCCACCATGAACCTCCCCCCCAGGAAATCGCGGCCTCCACCTCCACCGCCCATCGGAGGTGGAGAAGAGCCCCTTGTCCTTGGATTGGACAAGGGCTCGGAGGGGGAGGGGAAAGCTTGGCTGCCCCTCCCCTTCCGAGACCCCCCAATCCATGGACCATGCGGGCTGGTATAGTCAGGGTGCGGAGCCCCACGCGGCCGGTGCTCCGCATTCTGGCTATCCCAGCCTGCATGGGGGACAAGGGGTTAAAGAGGTCTGGGAGGGGGGACCCCACGTCGTTTTTTTTTTAAATATTTCCCACACTCAGAACGAAGTAAGTAAAACTCTTCCCACTTGGGGGAATCTATGAAAATAATACACTATTGTTACCTGTGCAAAAAAAACTGACATTTTCTGCATTTAAAAGACATTTTCGCCCTTGAAACTTAAAAATCGATTTTCTCAAAAACTATAAGGTCTTTTTGAAAAAAAATGTTTTCCTCTTATTCCCACTGATCCCCTTAATATACCCTGGGAATTTGGTGTTCCTAAACTTTAAGCAGGCTTTGCTATTAACCTTAAAGTCGGCGGGTTTTTAAATGTTTACATTTTTCCTTTGAAACTTTAACATCAATTTTTTTCAAAAACTATAAGGTCTTTTTGAAAAAAAATTTTTCCTTTTATTCCTCCTGATCTCCTTAATATATTCTCCAAATTTGAGGCTCTTAGCATTTAAGGGGGCTTTGCTATTAACCCTTAAAGTCGGCGGCTACCTAACATTGATACATGCGTCAACTTTTCCGCTTCAGGAGCATGACCATACGCATTAATTTCGTAATACCCGTTGCAATGCGAAAATTACGCGAAAATTACGCTTACGCGAAATTTCGCGAAATCCTTCTTCATTACGATTATGTACTTACGGCCATAAACGTAATTACACTAATTACGCGAAATGACGTGAAATCATAATTACTCCATTACGCTCATCTCTAGTAGTCTATTCATCAATCTCTTTTTCCTCTCCTGCGTCCCATTTGTCCACTGTGATCGTTAGAATTATCTGTCCTCCATTTTAAAAAAAATGACCATTACCCCATAGCAGCTTCCTGGCTAGCACACTGTTAAACTGTACAATTGCCCACTTGAGCCATAGGGAAACATGGACATTACCTTGCACATTCAGTTGTGCTGACAGCTGATGATATATAACTGTAGTGTAACTGTAACTGTAGTGTAATGCTCTATCTAAGAAACACATGAGTGAAGGGAACAGATAAAAAAATCTCAATGGTTCAAGATTTGTTTGTGTTGAAGTTAAAATAAAATAATAATAAAAAAAAATGTCACCATTCACCTGCAACATTAAAAGATTGAAACCAACATTTTATATCTTTAGGTACAAAATAAGACTAAAAGTATTTACACACGTCCTGATTTTCCAACCAACTTGTCGTTTGAACAACAAGTTGGCCGTGCGTATGCGCAGTCGAGCGGCTGATAACAACCGGTTTGCCCGATCTGCTTGGTGGATCACTTGGACCAACTGTCATTCAAAAGACTGTCAGGTTCATATGTGCATACAAACGACCAGCACTTGTTTGACCAACTAATAAGTCACAGAGAGTTGGACAAGAGTTGGATAAAGAGAGTTGGACAACATCCAATCTGTCAGACGGCATGTAAATTAGTTTGTCGGACGCTTTGTTTGGGCGTGTGTACAACTTGCTGTTTGCCTGACAAGTTGTTCTAAAGACTGATCCAAACGACAATCAGGTGTAATGTTGGATGTGTGTACGCACCTTAAGGAATTCTAGGAAAGTTCTATTTAAGATTACAGCTATAAATACAATTGTTCATCTAATTAGACTTTTTTTAAATCATCTTTTCTTTAACCTCTTGAGCCCCAGAGGTCTATGCCCCTAGTGACCAGGCCATTTTTTTTATAATTTGGCACTTTGCAACTTTAACGGTTTATTGCTCGGTCATACAACTTCGCACCCAAATGAATGTTACCTCCTTTTCTTCTCACAAGTAGAGCTTTCTTTTGGAGGTATTTGATTGCTGCTGCTATTTTTAGTTTTTTTTTTTCTATTAATAAATAAAGACCAACATATGCCTATGGTAGGGATTAGATTGTGGGCACTCTACGTGGGGCTCCACACCTTTAGCTATACCAGCCCCCATTGTCCATGGTATGGGGTTTTCCCCCAGAACCCTTGTCCAATCTATGGACAATGGGCTCTTTTCCACCTCCGATGCCCCAGGAGGAGGTGGGGGCTGACAATGTCCTGAGGGGATCATGGTGGCATCTGGGAGTCTTTTTTTAAGAAGGGGATCACCAGTTGCCCACCCCCTCCCCAGGGGTGAAATGAGTATAGGGGTACATAGTACCTCTTTCCCATTAACATAAAGCGTGAAATATATATATAAAAGCAACAATGAAAAAAGTCCTTTAATGTTCTAAACCAGAATTACTTTAATGTTCTAAAACAGAACTAATCCCAAGCTAGTATCTTCAGAAGTGATCCCACACCAATATCATCTGAAGAGATGGGTGTGGCTTACCTCAAGCATGATCTGATAAGCAGGGGTGTAACTACATGGACCTGCCCCTCCCCCCAAAAAAATACCTCAGCCAAGCCCCCGATTCCCCCCTCTATGGTATTAGCTTCCATTGTGGTGGGGAACAGCGGCTGGAGGGGCTCTGCTCCTGGATAAATACATAGCAGCGGTGGAGGCATACATTGCTGGCTTCTGGTTGTAGGACAGCTCCTCCATGCACCTCTTCACTGTACAAGTATGCCTTGCGGCACTATGTGACTCTGCCCTGCATTTCACATGAAATACAGGGACGGGAGCCGCATGGTGCTCTATGGCCTTATACACTGAAAAAAAGGAGTTGGGGGGGGAGGACTGTTCCACTGTCCCGCCACCAGAAGCTGTTAATATATGGCTCCACCCCTGTTCTGCATTTATACAGGAGCACTGCCCCCGACAGCGGGGATCATGGGGGCTGTTGTTATGCCCTTAAAGAGACACTGAAGCGAAAAAAATATATGATATAATGAATTGGTTGTGTACTATGAATAATTACTAGAAGATTAGCATCAAAGAAAATATTCTCATACTTTTATTTTCAGGTATATAGTGTTTTTCTAACATTGCATTATTCTATAATATGTGCAGATTACACAACACTCAGCATTCAAAATGAGTCTTTCAGAGCAGTCTGTGAAGTAATGACCTCTCCTCTAGCAGAGGAAAAGTAAATAGTCCAGGAACAGTTGAGATAATAAAAGTCAGATAACAGCCCTCTCCACGACTAACTTAGTCGGAGAGCTTAATGGCTTGTTTGCATAGAGATAACAACTGGAGTTTCTCAACTCTTCCTGTACTGGAAACAATTAGACTGATGTATCTGATCTTAATGTTTTATTTCTTAGCTGTACCACACATACAGATCATAATATCATAATTTTTTTTTTTCGCTTCAGTGTCTCTTTAACAATAAGTTGTACAAGAAAAACTTTAATTATACTATAACAACATAGTTAGTGGGACTCAGAGCCCACTTCCTTAGGCCACTATGCAGTGCCAACTGTAACAATAGCTGAGCTTTGAGGCTCTTTGAGGCATGTTGTGCAGTAACTGAATGATGAGCATGGTTATAGCTGCGCTGAAGCATACTTCTATGCACTATATGCTTCACTTTGTTTGCATCACACTTATAAAACGCAATACAACTATTCTCCTATTTTCCTGGATGTGGAACACATGTATAGTGTGAAAGTAACTTAACTACTCTTCTATCTGAGATTACCTTTGCCATGGAGAGATTTATGGTCTTAAACAATGTTTAGATATGTGGTGCACGTCAAATGTGGAGAGTTTGACTTACTGGTGCAATCCGTCCACTCACAGCATTCTGTCTTCCTCATAGCTCCCTTTGCTGTCATGGTTAAATGGAACACTGATGCGAAAGGCTGCATTCACCAGACATCATTTCATGGGTCATTTGTATGGACAGCAGTCCGATCCATCAGCAGGTATGTGGGACAGTTTAGGAAATATTACTACTTGACATTAAATTACCACTATTGCGAAAAATTGTAAAATTGAAAATACGTGAAAACACATGCAAATAAGAAGTATGTTTCTCCCAGAGTAAAATGAGCTATGCATTACTTTTCTCCTGTGTAGCTGTCACTTACAGTTGTTATTTAAAATATGATAAAACTGACAGGTTTTTGACTAGTCCATCTCTTCATGGGGGATTCTCAATATTTCATTTATTCTTTACAAAAAGCACTCACTGCAAAGGATCTACACAAAGATGCAGGCATCCCCCTTCCTCTTTGCACTCTATTCTGGCAGTTGGACTGAGCACCTGCCATTCACTTAGGGCCCATTCACAGTAGAAGTGCTTTTCTGAGCGTTTTGCGATGGATTAGCATTTTTTTTAAATCGCTCCCATTCACATTCATTAAAATTGCGGTAAAAATAGTGGAAAAGTTGCAGCGATTTCACGAACGCGTACGTGAAAATTGCCACGTTTTTTCAGTGATTTTTACTGTGATTTTCATGAAAGTGAATGGGAGAGATTTTAAAAAGCGCTAATCAATCGCAAAATGCTCAGAAAAATGCTTCTAATGTGAATGGGCCCTAAGTGTGTTTTGATAAAAAAAGAAATCCCCATGAGAAGATGGGCTAGTCCAAAACCTGTCAATTCTGTCAGATTTCTACAACCTACTGTAAGTGAAAGCAACATATTAGAAAAGTAATTTATAGCACATTTTACTCTAGGAAAAATGTACTTTTTATTGTTGAGGCAATCCGTACACAGTCCTATGCCTACAAGTCATAGGACTGTGGCAGGGATTAGATTGTGTGCGCAACTGAGGGACAGTTACTACGCTGTTTCCATTTAATTAACCCGCCATAACTATGATCAGAAGCATGCCAGTTGCGATCGTGTGCTGGCAGGCTTATCGATGTGGCTGCTTCTCTGCCCTTTCAGGGAACAGCATTGAGCAAGCGCTCATTCCCTGCAAATCTTGTGCATCGCGAGGTGACGCAATTCCACATTAGGTGGTCCTGGGGGAGCCACTCTGCGGCCGCAATTCTGCGTTAGGCGGACACAGAGTGGTTACATTTCACAAACTTCTTGGATTTCTGACTAAGGCTATCATTTATAAAGCATTTCCGCATGCGGAAATGCTTAAAACAGCCGACTTTACCGAGCACATAGCAAAATCTCCATTCATAAAGGCTCTTTCCGCATGAAAAGCTGACATTACCGAGCAGAGCGATAAATCACCGCCTTGTGCAGTGATTATCGTAAAAAATGTAACAAAATGTCAATTCATAAATATTACCACAAGCTGTATGGGGAAGGGAAATACCGCTCCCTTGGATGTGGCGAGAACCATGCTGAGTTAATGGAGACACAGACCTCCCAGGCAGCTGCAGTAGAGCGGAACACGGACAAATGTATCAACTTGGCAGCTTCCTGTGTTTCCGCAACCCTACCGCCTGCCTACCGCCAGCCTAGTTCGGGAAATCTCCGCACTGCTATTGCATCTGTGCACTTTTTCATGAATGACCACACAGAAGTGTAAAATACCGACAGCAGTGTTTTCCCACACTGATTCTCATTACCGACAACACTTTTATGAATGATACCCTATGAATTAACATATTTACCTTTGCACGGAGTCAAGACACATTTTTCAAAAATCCATTTTCAAAAAGCTCCCAATGTTCACGTAAAAATAAGGAAAATGCATTTCTTTCTTCTGCTTATGCTTTTCTTAGTGTATAACTAGACTAAAGGGACATCCACCTTCACATCTGAATGGTACCGTTATATTTTTGCCTGAAGCGTCACTTCAAATGTGCACTTATTCTTTAAATAACTTTTGGTAATTGATTTTGCTATTTATTTGTGAGAAAAGTCAGTTGAATGTTATGACAGCCACATTCCATTACATTGTTCATCTTCTCCACTCATCTACCTGCTCCTGCTTATCTTACCCATCAGCCTTCGTGCCTCATGCACAGCCCATGTTTAATCCTATGTAGCCTTTTTCCCCAGGGAACGTGGGATGAGAGAGATGACACTCAGTCAAGGAGTCTCCCAAGTTAAACCATGCGTGAGTTTTACATTTAAATCACATATCTGTTCACATGTGACAGCTCCTGTCAACCTGCAGGTATTTCAGTTTTCACTTTTGCCTCACATCAAGTAGAAACATTTTTATGAATGTATTACAAGCGTGAGACAAACATTGCCCTTTGAACAATAGCTGATTTGATTTTTAACATGAAATATTGCCCTCAGATTTTGAAAAAGAAAAACAAACAAATAGAAAGCATTTTTTTTTTTCAAATAGAAAGAGTAAACATTAAGGCCTCATTCACAGTGGTGCGTGGCGGTGCGGCATAATGGCCGCTTTGTGACGCACGCAAGGCACCACCATTCACAGTGTGGGGAGTGCATTGCAGTACAATGGCGTGCAGAATGGTAACACACTGCATGCAGTGTGTAACTGCAAAACATGTGTCAACAGGTACAGTGAAGCATACTTTTCACATATGTTATGCTTCACGCTATGCGGACTGTATACAACACAACACGGCCGTTCTGATGTCCTGTGATTCTGTTACACAGGGAACACATCCTAATGTCACGTTGTGAACATAACCTAACAAATGCATTGTAGCCTATGCAGCCTGTACAGTGCAGCATACAGTCATAGACTTTATGCTTGCACTGCGCACATTGCCCGGTAATACACTGCATGCTGGCAAATAGTCAGTCAGTCATTTAGCTGATCTAGGGCCCCAGATAAATCATCCTTGTTTAGTGCTGAGGGGCAGTACGTCTGTAGTGTGTGCAGGCAGTTAAAAGCAGACCCAATCAAAGCACCCGCCCTGACCATGCTATCATTAACCATGCTGCATTGCTGTCTGCTGCACTCTCCTGTCTCCTCCACGCTCTCATGACCAGAAGCCACAAGCCAGCCAGCAGGCAATGTACTCATGTTGCTGGCTGCAGCTCAGCTCACAGTCCTCCAATGTGCACCACTTTCCAAGTCCAACTCTGCCCTCCCCCTTTACTTCCCAGCTGCATGTTGTGTGACATAATCCTCTTTTCGCTGCTGGGAAATTCAAGGGCTAATGCCACTGTCTGGAGAGTGCTGGGGAGTCGACAGAACTTTCACTCACAGTGGGAAGTGACATGGGAAGTAGAGATGTCCCAAATGGTTCGCTGGCGAACGGTTCCCGGCGAACTTCGGTGCTTCGCGTTCGCCTGCAAAGGCGAACTTTCCCAGAAGTTCGATTTTCCCCATATTGCTCTATTGAGCAGAACTTTGACCCTCTACATCACAGTCAGCAGGCACATTGTCACCAATCAGACTGCACTCACTCATGGAGCCCCCCCCCCCCTTATAAAAGGTAAGGCAAGGTCCTTGTGCCATTTGACTCACTCGTCTACCTACACTAATTAGTTAAGGGACAGCTGCTGACAGACTCTGCTAGGGAGAGTTTAATTAGCTTGTAGGCTTCCTTCCTCCTCCCTCCACCCTCCTGCTGGAGGGACTCATCTGCCAGGGAATTACAGTATTTCAAAAGCCAGCTTACATACCGTGGCTGGGAATTGAACCCAGGTCTCAGTATATGGTAGGTAACTAACATATCCTATATACCACCAACACTACTAGCTGAAAGAATCCAAAAGAAAAATCAGACAAGACAAATAACATTTATATCATGCTTTTCTCCTGGCAGACTCAAAGCGCCAGAGCTGCAGCCACTAGGGCACGCTCTATAGGCTGTAGCAGTGTTAGGAAGACTTGCCTAAGGTCTCCTACTGAATAGGTGCTGGCTTACTGAACAGACAGAGCTGAGATTCGAAACCCTGGGCTCCTGTGGCAGAGGCAGAGCACTTAACCATTACACCATCCAGTCAATGCTTGAGGATGTGTAGCCAGGCATGGCCTTGCCTTTTGTGTTCAACAGTTGTCCAAAGAGAACCCCAGATAGCCAGGTAGATTCATCTCTCTCTCTCTCTCTCTCTCTAGTAGGGATGGTCACCGCTTTCCTGCGGAATTGTATTTTTGAGCATAAATGGGTTGAGCATAAATGGTACATGCTAGGCTGGCTTCAGCATGTAGTGTTGGTGGTACAGTGGCACTGTACCACCAACACTACATGCTGAAGCCAGCCTAGCATGTACCATTTATGCTGATGCTGATGCTAAGCTGTGCAGAGGCGCCAAAAGAATAAAAGTATACGGGCCCGTGAAACACGTTGCGAATTAATTGTGGAGTATTAAATTAAATTGTCTGTTTCTCAAGTGACAAAGTTCGTGTCCTTTTTGGAGTGACCGGTCCACCACCGCCACCCGAATATTTTAAACTTTTTAGTATACTTTTATTCTTTTGGCACCTCTGCACAGCTTAGCATCTGCCTCCTTTGATGACTGGCAGTATTAAGAGCTATGTTTCCCAGAGTCCTTGGCTGGTCATAAGGGTTAGTCCTGTGAAACACTCGGTGGAGTGTCAGCCTTGCTCATTGTTGAAGATTAGCTTAGAGTAATTCCTGGAACTGCACTAGGCAGTTTCCCTAGTGCAGTTAGGATTGCATATCTGTTTTGTTTGTCTGTTGTGATTGTCCTGTCCCAGCGGTGGTCGACAGGAAATCGTTCTGTGTGTCTGGGTGCTAACCGGAACAGCGGTTGTTACTGGTAGCCCCTTCTGATCTGTCTTCCTGGATCGCACTTGCCTCTTGCACTAGTGCTGTGGATCCTATCTCTCGCTTATTACTGTTTTCGTGTATCTGTCTTGTCTGCTACGAACGCTTGCTGGAGGCTCGGTGAGGTAACCGTTTAGCAAGCGCTCGCGTCCTCTGTTTCATGTTTGTCTGTCCGTGGTTAGTTAAGAGTGCTTGTCTCTGTTGTGCTTATCACGCGGAGACCGCGCATAAACGTGTGCACTGATGCGAAGGCATGCGGTGTTCGCGTTTAGCTAGCGTTTGTAATTTTCCTTATCTTCTCATTGTATGATTTGCTGTGCCTTTGCTACTCTCGTGCTCTGCCTTGCTGTAGCCGTGTGTCACCTCTGGCAATCGCCTCTCTCGCGATTGCGTTCCTACTTCATATCTACTGTTGTGTATGCACCGTCGTGTGTTGGTGACTAGTTTGGTGCACACACATACAATCTGTCCCTGTGCTCATTCTCTTTCACAATCGCTTCTCTTGCGATTGTGTTCTCACTTGGTTTCCTTTGTTGTGTGTCCGCCGTCGCAGGGTGGCGGCTAGATTGGTGGACATACATACATTTCTCATCTGTGCTTATTCAGTCTTGTGTCGCTGTTAGCAATTGCCATCTCTGGCGATTGCCTTCTCTCCTGTTCTTCATGGTTGTGTATGCACTGTCGCGGGTTGGCGACTAGATTGGTGCACACACATACCCTCTGTCGCTTTGCTCTCGCTCCTTCAGGGCTATCTTGCCCTGCGTTTCTTCCCTTCGTGCAATTCCTGTCTTGCATCTGTGGCAGGATTTCCGCAGTGTCAGCGCACGTCTTGTGAGCTAATCACGGAGATAATTCCACAATCGTTACAGTATGACCAGCCACACCGAAATTCCCAGTGTAGAGGGAATTTCTGATTTGTACGATTTGGTCAAATATAGGTCCTGTGTCTTTAAGAGGTTTAAGATACTGGCCTCTGAATCCAGAGATGAGTTTATATCAGAATGTTCCAGATTCTTGGCAAATCCTGAATTTCAGGCCACCAATATTTCCACTTGGAGTGGCCAGATTGCTTACAATCTCTTCCAAGGGGATCTGTTTGTGTGGGCGGATGAGTATGCCAGACACGAGAATCTGAGACATAACCCTCGCAGATTTCTGAGTCATGTATTTTCTCGTAAGCTTGGAATTCCCTTGCCAGGTTATTTCTATGAGTTTTTTCCTGCAGTGCATGATGCTGATCAGATTGGGTTATGCAACATTTCCGTGTCATTACCATATGATAATGAATTGGTGCTTGCAGGCCAATCTGCTGATTCGGCTGGTCAGCCAAAAGATCCGTTGCCCCTAGCAACCACAAAAAAAGAGGTTACTTCTGTCAAGTCTGAAATGTGCAAAACCATTCAGTATGATAATGATGTTGCTCAGTCTCCAGGTTTTTTGCCCCAATCCAAAGCTTATGTGGATCCTATTATAGGTAGGATTGCACACTATATTAAAGCAGTTAAAAAGTCTGTTCTTGTTCCTGAACTCCACCCATATGGAGATTATCTGGATACTGGCCTGTTTGAACCTCCATTTGCCTCATGGGACATTGGGGCCTTGATGGAGGAATTTGATTTTGATTGGAAAGCCTTTTGCGATTTTTTACATCGCAAAAATCAAAGATGTCTTGAATGATTGTCTCGATTCTATGTACCTTTTGATTGATTCTGATGAATGTGACGAGGGTGATGTGGATCTGGTGATTTATGTATGGCAGACGATTTTGGATGAGTTGCACACACACCAACCAATTGATTCCAATAAAGAGACATCGTTGTCGGATGATTGTTCCTGCCTTTCTAGGGTAAAGCATGTGAGTCGTGACATTGTGCGATCCGAAATGAGTGGGTGTGCCACTGTGGTTGATTCGTGTGCGAATCCTGGAGGATTCTCTCCTGACTGCGTGCAGTTTGAATCTGTGCGATCTGATGCCTGTTTCTCTGATGTTCCTGCAGATTGTGATCAGCATGAATGTGTCAGTTTTCTCAAGGATGTGTGGGACCCCTTTTCATTTAGAGACAGATCTTTAAGATCTTCCATCTGTGACCCTGCTATGGGGAAAATTCCTAAATTATGCAGCATCAAAAGTAAAATTAATATGTCTAATAAAATTTTTCCTGATGTTGTCGCTATTTCTACTGCAAATGGGTCTTTGTCTCACCCTGTTCACATCTGTAAGGGCCCGTTGCCTGGTGACAGTTGCTCCAGTGTTTCTGTCCTGAACGCCTTACAGTCTGCCCTGCAGATCGCGGAGGTTTGCGCTATGGAAGCGTCAGTTTCACAACCTAAAGCGATTTTTGATTCGCAAGTTTTGCGTTCTGACTCCTCGGATTTGACATTGTTAGCCAAATCTAAGAGTGAGACAGCGCTTCGGTTTTGCGAATCTGATGCTGAAGCCTCTTTGCTTTGCCCAGAGAAGCTTTCTCTGAATCTGCCCTGTACCATGCATGAAAACATGATCTCCACTCGCACTGACATTTGTGAGTCCCTTCCTTGTTCTGAGGAAAATACTGATTCTGCACCCTGTACTCTGGATGAGTTAATATGGCCTTGTTTAGAGTCTCCTGCAGTGTCCCTAGAGGCTCGTCTAGGTATTGCTACTATACTCACCTGTTTTTCTGCAGTTCTGGAGTTGCAAGCTAGTTTGACTGCTACGCAGAATTCTGGGTGCAGTGAGATTAAAGTTAGGGAGTCAGTGTGTGTTCCAGTAAATATTCCTGTGCATTCCGCTCATGATGATGAAATTCAGTCTCAGTTTTTGGTGGAACCTTCCCTGGAACATATGCCCTGTCCACAAAATAAAGTTCCAGTTTTGCCCTGTAACATGGATAGTTCAGAATCCTTCTTAGAAAACTTTGAAAATGGTGTTCCTGAGGTTTTGTCTGATGTCCTGGAGACCTTCGAGTTCCTCCCAAAGGGTACAGAACTTGTAGGAGATGTCTCCTGTCCCCCAAGTCTTTCTGAGGTGTTGCCCACTTCAGTAGGTATTGTGTTGTGCTGACTACCTTTGCAGCTCTGGTGGAGCTTCACTCATATGTAATCAATGATGATATTACAGTCACAGAAAATTCTGAATTTAATTCCGAGTCTTCTTTTGAAAGACCAGTACCTGTGACCTCCACTCATGATGATTTCCTGCCCGGTACTGGTTTTGGTCTTGTCGTGTCGGACTCTGAGGTTGGCAGTTCCCCGACATGTTCTGAGGTTTCTCCTGTGCTGGTGTACCCCAATGTGCTCTGTGACCCAGAAAGCCCAAGTGTGCCTCGGTTACCAGCATGCTCAGATGCTTCCTCGGTGGAGACATGCTCTGATATGGCCTGCCTGCTTGCATGCCCAGAAGTGGTCCCTGAAAGTCCTGATCTTGATGGGTGTCCTCGTAATTCTGAATCCAGAATAGTCATTGGTTCCATAGAAGGGCTTGATAGTTCTCCATGTGAGCCTGGTGATTGTTCTGCCCTCTTGGGATCTCTGTGGAGCTTCAAAAGGTTCTGGGAGATTCCGGGAGAAATTTTGCTTGGCACCCTGCCTGGATAAGATCAACAGTGGCTTTTGTATTGTAAGGGACACTTCAAACAGGTATTGTGGCAGGTTTGGTATTTTTGGACGCTCCCTGGAAGGTGGTGGGTATTGTCTAGAGGGTGTCCGATGAGGTCGGTTTCGGCTGGACTGACTCTGGAATTGGGCCTTGTCGGGCTGTTCTGACCTTCATGAGTCTTCAGTTAGAATCTTTTGCAAATATCAGTTTAGAGGCTCGTCTGGAATCCGACCCTAGAAGGGGGGGGGGGGGTACTGTAATGATCCGCTCAGCTGGATGCACTGGCAGACAGCTGTTTGACCATTCCTCTAGTCTGTGGGCTGCAGGTCTTTGCAAGAGAGACCTGTCTTTCCATTACAAGTTTCTGGTCTGTTTTGCTGCTGAGGAATTTGCATACACTCGTTATGCAAATCCCTTACCTGCCTCCTTTGATGACTGGCAGTATAAAGAGCTATGTTTCCCAGAGTCCTTGGCTGGTCATAAGGGTTAGTCCTGTGAAACACTCGGTGGAGTGTCAGCCTTGCTCATTGTTGAAGATTAGCTTAGAGTAATTCCTGGAACTGCACTAGGCAGTTTCCCTAGTGCAGTTAGGATTGCATATCTGTTTTGTTTGACTGTTGCGATTGTCCTGTCCCAGCGGTGGTCGACAGGAAATCGTTTTGTGTGTCTGGGTGCTAACCGGAACAGCTGTTGTTACTGGTAGCCCCTTCTGATCTGTCTTCCTGGATCGCAATAGCTTCTTGCGCTAGTGCTGTGGATCCTTCTGTCCTGTGTATCCTGGATCGCACTAGCCTCTTGCGCTAGTGCTGTGGATCCTATCTCTCGCTTATTCCTGTTTTCGTGTATCTGTCTTGTCTGCTACGAACGCTTGCTGGAGGCTCGGTGAGGTAACCGTTTAGCAAGCGCTCGCGTCCTCTGTTTCATGTTTTTCTGTCCGTGGTTAGTTAGGCGTGCTTGTCTCTGTTGTGCTTATCACGCGGAGACTGCGCATAAACGCGTGCACTGTTGCGAATGAGTGCGGTGTTCGCGTTTAGCTAGCATTTGTTATTTTCCTTCTCCTCTCATTGTATGATTTGCTGTGCCTTTGCTACTCTCGTGCTCTGCCTTGCTGTAGCCTTGTGTCACCTCTGGCAATCGCCTCTCTCGCGATTGCATTCCTACTTCATATCTACTGTTGTGTATGCACCGTCGCGGGTTGGCGACTAGTTTGGTGCACACACATACAATCTGTCCCTGTGCTCATTCTCTTTCGCAATCGCTTCTCTTGCGATTGCGTTCTCACTTGGTTTCCTTTGTTGTGTGTCCGCCGTCGCAGGGTGGCGGCTAGATTGGTGGACATACATACATTTCTCATCTGTGCTTATTCAGTCTTGTGTCGCTGTTAGCAATCGCCATCTCTGGCGATTGCCTTCTCTCCTGTTCTTCATGATTGTGTATGCACTGTCGCGGGTTGGCGACTAGATTGGTGCACACACATACCCTCTGTCGCTTTGCTCTCTCTCCTTCAGGGCTATCTTGCCCTGCGTTTCTTCCCTTCGTGCAATTCCTGTCTTGTGTCTGTGGCAGGGCAGAGGAGCTGTTCCTCTGCACTCCACAGCTCCACCTGCCGACAGGAATTTCCCTCTACAGGTGCATTGCACCTTTTGCTGGGTTCCCTCAAATTACACGCTTGTGGAGGATTTCCGCAGTGTCAGCTTGTGCGCTGATCACGGAGAGAATTCCACAATCGTTACAGAGACCTTAGGCAAGTCTTCCTGCTACTGCCTATAGAGTGTGTCCCAGTGGCTGCAGCTCTGGCGCTTTGAATCTGCCAGGAGAAAAGCGTGATATAAATGTTATTTGTCTTGTCTAATTTTTCTCTTGACAACTGTTGAACACAAAAGGCAAGGCCATGCCTGGCTACAAATCCTTAAGCAGTGGCTGGATGGTGTAATGGTTAAGGGCTCAGCCTCTGACACAGGAGACCAGGGTTTGAATCTCGGCTCTGTCTGTTCAGTAAGCCAGCACCTATTCAGTAGGAGACCTTAGGTAAGTCTTCCTAACACTGCTACTGCCTATAGAGCGTGCACTAGTGGCTGCAGCTCTGGTGCTTTGAGTCCACCAGGAGAAAAGTGTGATATAAATGTTATTTGTCTTGTCTAATTTTTTTCTTGGATTGAGCTTAAATGGTACATGCTTCAGCTAGTAGTGTTGGTGGTTTAATGGATATGTTAGTTACCTACCATACACTGAGACCTGGGTTCAATTCCCAGCCACGGTATGTAAGCTGGTTTTTAAAATACTATAATTCCCTGGCAGATGAGACCCTCCTCCCTCCGGTACGAGGTAGAAAGGTAAAAGGGTAGAGGGTGGAGGGTTCGCGAACCGAAAATCGGATGTTCGCAACATCACTAATGGGAAGTTCCCTGTCTTATCTCCTATCCCATGCTCCTTGTTTTTCCCTGTCCAGTGCCCCCTGTCTTTCCCTCTCCCATATTCTGCTCCCTGTCTTTTCTTTGCCATCCTCTCCTATCCTGTGCCCCCCCCCCACCCTTTCCACTTCCCTTTCCCGGTGGTGCAATATTGTGTGGGTGATCAAACACAAGGTTTTTCGTGTGTGTGTGGTGGACCGTTCACCCAGGGCAGTGAAGAATAGAAATCTGGTCCTGATGATTGCATTGCATTGTGAAGCTATTATATTGTCTGTTGTGCCATGATGCAATGGACGCAGTGTGAAAGGAGCCTTAGTCTAGAGCTGGTCAGAGTATTCTGGAACTCCTGCAACTTCTGCCCATCATTCTTGGATTGCAGTGTGCGTGATCTCACTCCAAACTTTGTTGTGACTTTTACTGCTCTCTCTGCTGTAGTCCACAATGCTGCCTGGAAGTTCGGATCAGGTCTAGTTTGTGAAGTCTAGACATTTTCCTCTACAGAACCAGTTCTCTCTGTTCCCTCAAAGGTATGCAAGTTGCAACATGGCGTGTATCAAAAAAAAAGGAAAAAAGGGCGCCGATATAGCCGAATTAAAAGTTGTAATGTAAACCAAGATTTTTCGTTTATAGCTTCTAAACGAAAATGTAGTGCTAAATAGGTTGAATAAACGGAAATTAAATGGCAAAATACCGTCTATAACAGTGCTGTCCAACTGGCGGCCCGCGGGCCGCATCCGGCCCGCCAGGCCACCTGCTGCGGCCCGCTCGTCTCCCTGGGATGCAGGCATGGCTTGCGCTATGGGCGCCATGCCTGCTCCCTCTTATTGTGTCCCCGCTGGCCTCTCCGGTGTCCCCGCTGGCCTCTCCTATGTCCCCCTGCTGCCGCTGCCTCTCCTATGTCCCCCCGCTGCCGCTGCCTCACAGATCAGACCTCACAGATCGCGGCGACTGATGTAAACAGAGGGCGCATGGTACCCGCACGGAGTACGTCACATGCGGAAGTGAATCATTAGTCACTACCGCATGTGACGTTCTGCCGCGCGGGTGTCATGCGCGCGCTCTGCTTGCTTCAGTCGCCGCGATCTGTGAGGTCTGATCTGTGAGGCAGCGGCAGCGGGGGGACATAGGAGAGGCAGCGGCAGCAGGGGGACATAGGAGAGGCAGCGGCATCGTCAGCGGGGACACCGGAGAGGCCAGCGGGGACACCGGAGAGGCCAGCGGGGACACAGGAGAGGCCAGCCCCAGAGGTAACGGGCTCGCTACTGGTGGGGGCACCTGTCACTAGCTGGGGGGGCTCCTGTCACTATCTAACTGCTGGGGCACCTGTCACTATCTAACTGGGGGGGCTCCTGTCACTATCTAACTGGGGGGGCACCTGTCACTATCTAACTGGGGGGGCTCCTGTCACTATCTAACTGGGGGGGCACCTGTCACTATCTAACTGGGGGGGCTCCTGTCACTATCTAACTGGGGGGGCACCTGTCACTATCTAACTGGGGGGGCACCTGTCACTATCTAACTGGGGGGGCACCTGTCACTAACTGGGGGGTCACCTGTCACTATCTAACTGGGGGGGCTCCTGTCACTATCTAACTGGGGGGGCACCTGTCACTATCTAACTGGGGGGGCTCCTGTCACTATCTAACTGGGGGGGCACCTGTCACTATCTAACTGGGGGGGCTCCTGTCACTATCTAACTGGGGGGGCACCTGTCACTATCTAACTGGGGGGGCTCCTGTCACTATCTAACTGGGGGGGCACCTGTCACTATCTAACTGGGGGGGCACCTGTCACTATCTAGCTGGGGGGCACCTGTCACTATCTAAGTGGGGGGCACCTGTCACTATCTAAGTGGGGGGCACCTGTCACTAAAGGGGCATTCTGCTTATTTATGTGAAATGCTGTCTATTTATGTGCCTCATGACTGCTGAATTTGTCTTGTTGGGGGCCTCATGATTTGTTGGGGGCATCACGATTGCTAAATTTGTCTTGTTGGGGGCCTCAAGATTGCTGAATGTGTCTTGTTGGGGGCCTCATGATTTTTTGGGGGCCTCATGATTGCTAAATTTGTCTTGTTGGGGGCATCATGATTGCTGAATTTGTCTTGTTGGGGGCCTCATGATTTGTTGGGGGCCTCATGATTGCTGAATTTGTCTTGTTGGGGGTCACATGATTGCGAACTGTGAGACTATGGAAAAGCTGAATCGTCATCATGAGACAATAGCATTAAACCTACTTTTTTAGCTTTTTAAAACGGAAAATAAAACTGGGAGGTTCTAAAAAAAAACCCACATTTTTCAGGAGTAGGATGGATGAAATTGTTTATCTTCACAGTTTATTTTCAACTTGGATTTTCCATAATGTTCATGTATGAGTTAAAACGTTTGTATGTAGTTTAAATTGCTGTTGCCACTTTGCGATAAGTGACTTTTGGGTTGCAGTTTGGACACTCGGCCTCCAAAAGGTTCACCACCACTATCCTAATCTAATGTCCCACATTGCTAAGTTCATGTAAATTTGTCTCCACCCGTGGCCACACCCGCATTCTGGTCCATGGCCACACCCATATTTCGGCGCGGCGCGCTACGCGCGCCGCTCAATGGAACCCTCGTGTTTTCTGGCGCGCTATGCGCGCCACACAACTTCACCATTATTTTAAATTGCATTTTGTGAAAAGTGCTGCCAATCTAATTATCCTTTAATTGCATTTTTTCCGGGGGGGGGGGGGGGGGGGGGGCAGCGGCTCTAGCAAGAACCTTCGGCCCTCCACCATGGGGTCTGAAAAAAAAATGGCCCTCCATGCCCATGAAGTTGGACAGCACTGGTCTATAACAACAAACAAATTCTGAAAAGAAACATCAAATAGCGTCTATAACATAAAACAATATTTACACTTTTATTAAGCATAGTATACAATGGTAGATTTTACAAGTATTTTACTGCAATTATACCTAACTGTAGGTTCACACAGATCTCTCCCTATCCCTATCCCTAACCCCTAGATCCCCCTTTGTGTAAATATACATCATTTAATAATGAACAATGAACACATCCGCCACTCTCCCACCTTAGAAATCTTTAAACGCTTCCTCAAAACCCACCTTTTCCGACAAGCATATTCTCTAGCTTAGGCCATGCACCCACTAAATAACCTAATTACGCACTGCCTGTACATATACTGTATACTTCCCCACCTCTTGTGTCCACCCCATTCCTTTAGATTGTAAGCTCGCAAGGGCAGGGCTCTCACCCTTTTGTGTCCTGGAAGGTTATTAATTTAATTGCTTGCACTCTGTTAGACATTTATACATTTTAGTCATCATGTTAAATCAAATTGCAATCAGCAGTGCTGTATCTTGTATCAGTGTTCATATTTGATGTATATCATTGTCTGTATCATTATGTATCCCTTGTTTGTTTTCTTACATTGTACAGCGCCATGGAATATGTTGGCGCTTTATAAATAAATAATAATAATAATAATATATTACATATATTGTGCAGTAACTATACCTCACCCTACTCTCACACAGAACCCTCCCTGTACCTATCCCTAACACCTAGACCCCCCTGGTAAAGCCTAACCCTAACCACCCCTGGTGATGTATATTGTACTGTAACTATACCTAACCCTACTCTCACACAGAACCCTCCCTGTACCTATCCCTAACCCCAAGACCCCCCTGGTAGTGCCTAACCCTAACCACCCCCCTGGTGGTGCCTAACCCTATGACCCCCCCTAGTGGTGCCAAACCCTAAGACTCCCCTGCTGTTGCCTAACCCTAACCACCCCCCTGGTGGTGCCTAACCCTAACCACCTCCCTGGTGGTGCCTAACCCTAAGACCCCCAAGGTGGTGCCTAACCCTAAGAACCCCATGTGGTGCCTAACCCTAACCACCCCCCTGTTGGTGCCTAACGCTAACCACCCCCTGGTGCTGCCTAACCCTAAGACTCCCTCGATGGTGCCTAATAGAGATGGCCTGAACCTCCGATTTTTGGTTCGCGAACTTCCGCAAAAGTTTGGTTCGCGCAAACTTTCGCAAACCGCAATAGACTTCAATGGGGAGGGGAACTTTGAAAACTAGAAACACTTATTGTGGCCACAAAAGTGATGGAAAAGATGTTTCAAGGGGTCTAACACCTGGAGGGGGGCATGGAGGAGTGAGATAAACACCAAAAGTCCCGGGGAAAAATCTGGATTTGACGCAAAGCAGCGTTTTAAGGGCAGAAATCACATTGACTGCTAAATTGCAGGCCTAAAGTGCTTTAAAACATCTTGCATATGTATACACCAATCAGGGACAGGGAGTGTAATTAGAGTAATTTGTGAAATATAACGCTCTAACACCAGCCAGATATAGATCAACAATATTGCATAAGTGCTCTTAACACACCAAACAAGTCCACTCTAAAGATATAAATCAAAAATCTGGCACAAGTCCTCTTAGCACACGGAACAAGTCCACTTTAAAGTCCATAACCACAGGCCTCCATATCAGTAGTAAGTATAGCGCTCACCAGATAGGATGGCTGATTAATTATGATCAGCATATACAGCGTATAATAGATGTCATCTGACACTCCTTTAGACTTCTTCTTGTATACACCTCAGAGCAAAAAAACATAGCATAGAGTAATACAGTTTAAAACCGGTAGGAACACGCCTTCACCCATGCAAACTGGTCACCCGTGCAGAGTTACTGATCACCACACACCCAGTGTGTATAACTAGTGTGGTTGCTGGCTCACCAGATACAGTTGCTGACCATATGACAGACCAGCTAACAACGCTTTGATAGATAACCTCCTTTAATCCAGATAAGTCTTCTTCCTTAACCCATTCAGGTTCCGTGGTTTTCACGTGAGAAATGTTCACCTCCCATTCATTAGCCTATAACTTTATCACTACTTATCACAATGAACTGATCTATATCTTGTTTTTTCCGCCACCAATTAGGCTTTCTTTGGGGGGTACATTTTGCTAAGAGCCACTTTACTGTAAACGCATTTTAACAGGAAGAATAAGAAAAAAAATGGAAAAATTCATTATTTCTCAGTTTTCAGCCATTATAGTTTTAAAATAATACATGCCTCCATAATTAAAACTCACCTATTGTATTTGCCCATATGTTCCGGTTATTACACCGTTAAAATTATGTCCCTATCACAATGTATGACGACAATATTTTATTTGGAAATAAAGGTGCATTTTTTTCCATTTTGCATCTCATCTATCACTATTAACAAGTTTAAAATAAAAAAAAATAGAAATATTTCATCTTTACATTGATATTTAAAAAGTTTAGACCCTTAGGTAAATATTTACATGTTTGTTTGTTTTTTTATTGTAATGTTTTTTTGTTTTTTTTTTATAGTAAACATTTTATTTGGGTAGTTTTGGGAGGGTGGGAGGTAAACAATAGATTTATAATGTAAATGTGTGTTCATTTTAATTTATTTTTAATTTCAGTTGTAGTATTACTTTGTTTGCATGACGTCACTCTAAGCGTAACACACGCTTAGAGTGACGCATCGGGTAGGGAACGGCCAGAAAAGGCGCAGCTTCCGAGAGAAGCTGTCGCTTTTTCAGCGGGGGAGAGGAATCAGTGATCAGGCACCATAGCCCGATACATTGATTCCCTGGCTACCGAATCCGCGGCTGGGAGTGCGCGGGCACGCGCGCGATCGGCCGCGGGAGCACGCGGTAGCGCGCATGGTTCCTGGACGTAGTTTCTACGTCCAGGAACCAAAATAGGTTAAAAAGACTCAAAGCGGAATCGCCATAGTGTAATAACATTTATTAAATGCGTGGCCTTGCAGCGTGGTGTGGAGACGCGAGTTGGCAGCAGAGAGGACGTCCGTAGGAGTTTTATATTACATGCGCATATACGTACTGTGAAATGTGAGTGCACTACTTGATTTTAAAGCTTTTTAATAAATGTTATTACACTATGGCGATTCCGCTTTGAGTCTTTTTAAGGAAGAAGACTCTTCTGGATTAAAGGAGGTTATCTATCAAAGCGTTGTTAGCTGGTCTGTCATATGGTCAGCAACTGTATCTGGTGAGCCCACAACCACACTAGTTATACACACTGGGTGTGTGGTGATCAGTAACTCTGCATGGGTGACCAGTTTGCATGGGTGAAGGTGTGTTCCTACCTGTTTTAAACTGTATTACGCTATGCTATGTTTTTTTGCTCTGAGGTGTATACAAGAAGAAGTCTAAAGGAGTGTCAGATGACATCTATTGTACGCTGTATATGCTGATCATAATTAATCAGCCATCCTATCTGGTGAGCGCTATACTTACTACTGATATGGAGGCCTGTGGTTATGGACTTTAAAGTGGACTTGTTCCGTGTGCTAAGAGGACTTGTGCCAGATTTTTGATTTATATCTTTAGAGTGGACTTGTTTGGTGTGTTAAGAGCACTTATGCAATATTGTTGATCTATATCTGGCTGGTGTTAGAGCGCTATATTTCACAAATTACAGCATTATAGGGTGCCAATACTCACCCAATCATATAGCGATCCATCTAGCCAGGTTTAAACTTTGTATGTTTTATTGAGCTTTGTCAGCTGTGTTTCCGGAGAGGAGCGAATATACCACTCGGCTTCCAAAAGTGTAATTAGAGTACTGCTTCACACTGACACACCAAACTCACTGTGTAACACACCGCAAACGGTGACGGCCGTGCTGGAATGGTGCGCACCATGGCGAGAGATGCAGGTGATGGCGGCTTTCCAGCCCATATGGTCTCTGGGCTGTGGTAGCTGAATGACAGAACAGTGACTGTCCAGCTGATAAAATTTGGTCTGTCCACAATGACCTTATTATCGTGGGTGTGCGCTCCCCCCCCCCCGAGACACTCATATAGCCGGCAGTCATTGCTTCATTGTGATACGCAACCTCCTTCATCGCGGAAAGGTAATGATCACGAAGGAGAAATGGCACATGTACATGCCTTTTGTTTTGTTGCTGCAGCTTCAGTGCAGCAAGAAAAATTTAGGCAGGCATGTACACACACGAGAAAAACTATTATAGCGGCCGCTGCTGGCAGCGGCCTTAAAAATTCAGGAATCCACCTGGAGTCCTGGATCCTGTTGGTGGTGGTAAAGAAGGCAGACAGGCGGAGGTGCTGTGTGGGGAGCGAATTAGTCTTGGGGCAGGCAGTCACACGGCGTGCAGGCAGAGATGCTGTGTGTGGGGACGGACTTAGTCTTGGCACTGCAGTAGGCCTCCGGGCTCCATGCCTCATTCATTTTGATAAAGGTGAGGTACTGAACACTTTTGTGACTTTGTGATTTCTCTTCTCAGTGAAAATGCCTCCAGCTGCACTGAAGGTCCTTTCTGATAGGACGCTTGAGGTAGGGCAAGACAGAAGTTGGATAGCAAATTGGGACAGCTCTGGCCACAGGTCAAGCCTGCGCCTACCTGCCAGTCCAGGCGTTGGTGGAGGGTGGATCCGGAAGCGCTAAGGCGAGGTTTTGGACTAAAGAATGTCCGCATGTCTGACATCACCATGAGATTGCTGGAGCGTCCTGTCCTTGCCTGCGTGGACATGGGAGAAGGATTACTGGCAGTGGTACCTTTATTGCATTGTGCTGTTACATCACCCTTAAATGCATTGTAAAGCATATTTGCCAGCTTGTTCTGCAAGTGCTGCATCCTGTCTGCCTTCAGGTGAGTCAGAAACATGTTCGCCACTTTGTGCCTATACCGAGGGTCTAGTAGCGTGGCCACCCAGTACAGCTCATTCCCCTTGAGTTTTTTTATACGGGGGCCCCTCAACAGGCTGGACAGCATGAAAGACGCCATCTGCACAAAGTTTGATCCAGATGTACTCTCCATCTCCTCTTGCTCTTCCTCAGTGATGTCAGGTAAGTCCTCCTCCTCCCCCCAGCCACGAACAATACCATAGAAATGTTGAGCAGCACAAGCCCCCTGCGATGCCTGCTGTGGTTGTTCTTCTGCCGCCGCCGCCTCCTCCTCCTCCAAATAAACACCTTCCTCATCATCCGAGTCTGACTCCTCTTCCCCACACGACTCTTCCTCTTCCTCCTCCCCTCTGGGCTGCCACAGATTTTGAGGAAACATTTGGTTCTGATCAGAATTGATCCCACAACACTTCCTCCCATAACTGTTACTCTTCACGCTCCACCACAGCTTGATCCACCACTCTACGCATGGCACGCTCCAGGAAGTAAGCGTATGGGAACAAGACGCTGATGGTGCCTTCACTGCAACTCACCAGGTTGGTCACCTCCTCAAACAGCCCCATGAGCCTGCATGCATTTCGCATCAGTGTCCAGTTTTTGGGCCAGAACATCCCCATCTCCCCAAATTGTGTCCTTCTACTGAAATTGTAGAGGTACTGGTTGATGGCTTTCTCCTGTTCTAGCATGTGAGAGAAAATCAGGAGGGTCGAATTCCAGCGAGTCGGGCTATCGCAAATGAGGCGTCTCACCGGCAACTTGTTTCTCCACTGAATCTCAGCAAAGTGTGCCATGGCCGTGTAAGATCGCCTCAAATGCCCACATAACTTCCTGGCCTGCTTCAGGATGTCCTCTAAGCCTGGGTACTTTGACACAAATCTTTGAATTACTAGATTCAGCACATGTGCCATGCAGGGTACATGTGTCAGCTTTCCCAAATTCAATGCGGAAATGAGATTGCTGTCGTTGTCACACACCACGTTGCCGATCTCCAGCTGGTGCGGGGTCATCCACTGATCCACCTGTTTGTTAAGTGCAGCCAGGAGAGCTGGTCCAGTGTGACTCTCCGCTTTGAGGCAAGGCATGTCTAAGATGGCGTGACACCGTCATAGCTGGCATGCAGCATAGGCCCTGGGGAGATGGGTCTGTGTAGCTGGAGAGGAGATCGCAGCACCAGTAAAGTTGAACTGCCACTCAGCCAAGGAGAAGGAGGAGGGAGACAGCGAAGAGGATGTAGCAGGAGGAGAGAAGGTGGCAGGAGGCCTGCCTGCAAGTTGTGGAGGTGTCACAAGTTGATCCGCTGCACAGCCACATACTCCCTGTTTGTCATCGGTAACCAGGTTGGCCCAATGGGCTGTGTAAGTTATGTACCTCCCCTGACCATGCTTGGCAGACCAGGCATCCATATTCAGGTGGACCCTTGACCCAACGCTGTGTGCCAGAGATGACACCACTTGCCTCTCAACTTTACGGTACAGTTTGGGTATCGCCTTTTTAGAGAAATAATTACGGCCTGGCATCTTCCACTGCGGTGTCCCAATGGCCACAAATTTACGGAAGGCCTCAGAGTCCACCAGCTGGTATGGTAACAGCTGGAGAGCTAACAGTTCCGCCAAGCCAGCTGTCAGACACTGGGCAAGGGGGCGACTGGCAGAAATTGGCCTCTTCCACTCAAAGATTTCCTTCACAGACACCTGGCTGCTGTGGGTAGAGGAGAAGAAACCGCTAAAGGTCAGAGGCGGAGTGGAGGAGGGTGGTTGTGAAGGTGCAAGGGAGAAAGCGGCTGAAGATGATGCACCTGAAGGAGGAAGAGTAGAAGGAGGGTGGCTTTTCTTATGTGTGCTGCTTTTGCTCAGGTGCTCTTCCCATTGCAGTTTGTGCCTTTTCTCCATGTGCCTTTGTTAGGCACTAGTCCCTACGTGAGTGTTGGCCTTTCCACGGCTCAATTTTTGGAGGCAGATAAAACAGATGGCATTGCTCTGATCTGAGGCAGACACACTAAAAAATTTCAAAACCTCTGAGCCCCCTGGGGTGATGGCACTATGGTGGCATCAGCAGCTGACGTTGAAGGGCATGTTGGCTGGCTGTACATAGGTGGCAATACATGCCTCCGGACACTGCCACCAGCTGTTTCTGATGAAGAGCTCCCCCTGCTTCTTTCAGGAACTTATCTCCTCTCTGACTCCCCCTCTGAACTGTCCCCCTGTTCATCTCCTCTATTGTGAACATACGTGGGATCCATATCATCGTCATCATCATAATCATCCTGCCCAGCTTTGTTTGCCTCAGACACCTCCAAAACTGCACCAACAGCAGGTACTTCATCATCCCCCTCCGCACACGTTACGTCCATAGTGTCGCCAAACTCAGACATATGAGGTGGTGTAACTTGCTTAGCCCCTTCATCTAATGGTGACAATAATGGCTGGGAATCAGTGATTTCCCCACCAAATAACTCCTGTGAAGTGTCAAATGTAGTGGATGTGGTACTTGGAGTAGCGCTGGTGGCTGCTGAAGATGAGGTGTTCTGTGTTAAATAGTCAACCACATCCTGACAATCTTGGGAGTTGATGGGACGTGCCTTCTGAGCACTGTACGTTGGTCCAGGGCTGCACAAAATCACATCACCACAGCCTCGCACAGACCTGCTGGGTGGCCTTCCTCTGGGTCTGCCTCTACCTCTGCCTCTACCTGTTTTGTCCATTTTGTCCATATCGGGGGGGGGGGGGGTGAAGTGAAAGGTATGCACTGACTTGAGTAATGCAACGTTCAGTCACACAGGTGCAGTTAACAGGTATGCATGGAGTGGTATATCACACTGGGTGTGCTCACGTAGGTAGGTGGGTGCACTGAAGTGAACAACAGGTAGGCATATGCAGTGATGGGTATTACAATGTGCACCTGTCACACACAGACAGGTACCAGACAGGCACAGTGACACTGCGTGCGCTCACGTGGGTGGGTGCAGGGTGAACAACAGGTAGGTATATGCAGTGGGTATTACAATATGCACTTGTCCCACACACAGGTAATAGTCACTGAATGTGCTGGGCCTGGCAGTGGCACACACATTAGAAATTACCAAGGCTGTCTATGCAACACAAGTGTCAGTGGGACACACACACACACACACACACAAAATAGATCACAAGAACAAGATTAGCTCTCAAAAAAGCTGTTTTGGGTGCTTTTTTAGCAATAAGAATCGGCAAGGAACAAGCTAAGAAGCCTACAAGAGCCTAACTAAGCTTTCCCTATGAGAGTCTGCAGCAGCTATCCCTTCACTAATCACTGCAGGCACACGAGTGAGTAAAAAGCCTGACGTTGCCTGCGTTTTATAAGGGGGGTGGGGCTCCACGAGGGAGTGTAGCCTAATTGGCAACAATATGCCTGCTGACTGTGATGTAGAGGGTCAAAGTTGACCCTCATGATGCACTATGGGGGCGAACCGATCTTCCAGAAAAGTTTGCGGTTCTCCGCAATCGCGAACCACTGAAGTTCGCCAGGAACCGTTCACCGGTGAACCGTTCGGGCCATCTCTAGTGCCTAACCATAAGACCCAACTGGCGGTGCCTAACCCTAGCCACCCCCCTGGTGGTGCCTAACCCTAGCCAACCCCCTGGTGGTGCCTAACCCTAACCACCCCCCTGGTGGTGCCTAACCCTAAATCTCCCCTGGTGGTGCCTAACCCTAACCATCCCCCTGGTGGTGCCTAACCCTAACCATCCCTACTGCACAAACACCCTAACACACATATAAAGAACAATATATTTAATCCTTAAAAAGCTTCACTATAAATAACATGAATAGAATAATGTATATATTTGTAATATAATAAATAGTCTTAAAATCTTGTACACATTAATAATATTATAAATAGAAAAAGGTATATATATACAGTGGCTTGCAAAAGTATTCGGCCCCCTTGAAGTTTTCCACATTTTGTCATATTACTGCCACAAACATGAATCAATTTTATTGGAATTCCACATGAAAGACCAACACAAAGTGGTGTACACATGAGAAGTGGAATGAAAATCATACATGATTCCAAACAGTTTTTTTTTTTTACAAATAAATAACTGCAAAGTGGTGTGTGCATAATTATTCGGCCCCCTTTGATCTGAGTGCAGTCAGTTGCCTATAGACATTGCCTGATGAGTGCTAATGACTAAATAGAGTTCACCTGTGTGTAATCTAATGTCAGTACAAATACAGTTGCTTTGTGAGGGCCTCAGAGGTTGTCTAAGAGAATATTGGGAGCAACAACACTATGAAGCCCAAAGAACACACAAGACAGGTCAGGGATCAAGTTATTGAGAAATTTGAAGCAGGCTTAGGCTACAAAAAGATTTCCAAAGCCTTGAACATCCCACGGAGCACTGTTCAAGTGATCATTCAGAAATAGAAGGAGTATGGCACAACTGTAAACCTACCAAGACAAGGCCATCCACCTAAATTCACAGGGCAAACAAGGAGAGTGCTGATCAGAAATGCAGTCAAGAGGCCCATGGTGACTCTGGACGAGCTGCAGAGATCTACAGCTCAGGTGGGAGACTCTGTCCATAGGACAACTATTAGTCATGCACTGTACAAAGTTGGCCTTTATGGAAGAGTGGCAAGAAGAAAGCCAATGTTAACAGAAAAGCATAAGAAGTCCTGTTTGCAGTTTGCCACAAGCCATATGGAGGACACAGAAACCATGTGGAAGAAGGTGCTCTGGTCAGATGAGACTAAAATTGAACTTTTTGGCCAAAATGCAAAACGCTATGTGTGGCGGAAAACTAACACTGCACATCACTCTGAACACTCTAAACCTTATTATGTAAATGAAAACTTTTGTTAACACGATCCCTGCAACCGCTATTTCTTGGGTGTCCAAATTTCCTGTTGGGCGCCCAATAGCCGATATTTTGCATTGTCCACTAGTCAATTATGCGCTCTTTTTTTACTGCCCCCTGCAACATGAGTTCTTGTGTTGCACATCCTATCTACTGATGGAAAAATTAAACCACACACAGAACTTTTGTGTACCTCTCAGATCATTAACTGAGATTCTGTGTTTAACTTCCCTGGCCGTAACCTCGATTTAAACTTGGCATTAGAAATCCGCAGCTCAGAGCCAGGGGCAAACGCAGGATTTTTAAGGGGGGGGTTCCTGAAAGGTCCAGAAGCACGTATGTCCCGAGTGCTTCCGAATACAGGTGGCTCCATACTGCCCATGCACAAAAGTGCGCTGGCGTATTACGGAGCTGCCTATCTTTGGAAGTACTCAAGGACACTAGTGTTTCTGAGGGCTTCTGGTAGCAGCAAATGTGAACGGGGTACAGCGCTGGAACAACTCCCCAAGAGAGGAACAGGAGATAGACTTAGTTTGGACAATTCAGTGGAATATGCTACATAGTTTCACATAGCGCAAGCGATACCCATATGATGCAGGGATATATGCATCTGCGGAAGATGTCGGCGCTACATAAATACTAAATAATAATATTTTGCCTCACCAGGATTGCACTTTTATTTAGCTTTCCTGTAAGACAAGAACACACAGTCAGCTCTAGGGGAAGAGGGAAACAAAGGTGAATGAGGGAGGGCTGGTGCACACCAAGAGTGCTTCTGAGCGTTTTTCAAATCAACAGTGATTTGAAAAGCGCTTGGCTAATGT
Organism: Hyperolius riggenbachi; assembly: GCF_040937935.1. Lineage (NCBI taxonomy): Eukaryota > Metazoa > Chordata > Amphibia > Anura > Hyperoliidae > Hyperolius > Hyperolius riggenbachi. Next base: position 67,995,615 of record NC_090656.1, on the reverse strand, counting down.
TACCCTATGTGGGTGTTCCCACAGCAGCGTTGTGATTTTTTCAAAATCGCAGGTATACTGCATGTAGCATGTTTTTGAGCAATTCATTCAAAAATCGCTCTGAAAATCACTTCACAAAATCACACTCACAAATTGCTAGCGATTGCTATTGTCATTTTGGCGTTGCACTAGCCCAGAGAGAGGAGTGGAGAAATTGAGAATAGCCTGAGATGGAGTAGAGAACTTATCTGTATTGAAGTCCCACATCACACAGGCTACTTGCCTGTAATCGGACTCCTGTCCCTGTCAGTCTCTCACACAAGTCAGAAAGAAGCCCTCCTGGAGTCTAGGGACTGTCAAAAACTTTTCAGCTTGTTATCCACACCTTATCCACACATGCAGTCATTATAACAATGGGGAGAGACCAGACAGATGTTTGCCCACAGACCCTGAGTCCAGGCAAGCTCTGCATCATGCTGTGCATATTTACCAGCTTGCCTGCACTCTAATTTCATCATGTCTGACACTTCTGTGCTGTGGAGAGTCCAGGACTCCATAATCAACATTCTCTCACTGCAGGCTGCATCTTCTTGTGAGGGTTGTGAGGGAAGCTCGGCTGCCTAGGGAGGGAGAATGAGGCTGTTTATATTATGCGGGCTTCCCTGGCTGAATACACAGCTCAGTGCAGGGGGGAGGTTCCAGACACCCGGAATAGCCCCTTGAGTTCGCCAGTGAGAGCGGTAGCGAGACTCGTGGTGACGGCCGCGGTACTGCTGAGTATAGTGCATAGTGGGCATTTCTGCGCACCTCCCCTGCAATCCAGACTCTGGCAGCCACTCTTCTCCCTGTCTTCCGAGGCTCTGCATCCCTCTGGTGAGAACGATGTCATGATCACCTCGACAACAGATAGTGATCTCTCTGTAACATTACATTTTCATGAGCTCTAAATTTTCTTGCTCCCCTGTTCATAAAATCATAATACGAAATAGTCATAGTTAGTTGAACATTCTTAGCTTTTTTTTTTGTCAGATTTTGCATAGATTGCTTAATTTTATTGAAATAAAATGCCATCAAACAATCATAGATTGAATGTGTGTGGCCAGCATTATCCATTGTGCTGGAACATAATCTCTTCCGTTACGTACATTTACTTTCTTTTGTGTGTTCCTAACAAATCCTTTGATATGTCAATAACATTTAGTGGATGGATATCATTAAAGCGGATCCGAGATGAAAAACTAACTATAACAAGTAACTTGTCTATATATCTTATCTAAAGTTTAGATGGTTTACACAGCAAATCTAACTGCAAACAACTTTAATAGAATATGATTATGTCTTCCTGTGATACAATGACAGCAGCCATGTTGTTTGTAAACATTACACAGAGGCAGGCTTATCTGTATCTTGAGCACTCAGCCTGTGAAAAAAAACTAATCCCCCCTCCTCCTCCCTCCTCCCTTCTGCCTCTGAAATCAATGGCTAGTAACACCTCCCCCTCCTCCTGCCCAGACTGAGCTCCCATGAGCCCTTGCTACTGCCAAGGCTCTCTGAAAGCTTGTTTGGTTTATAGGGAATTAGAGTATTAAAACAAAAACAAAAAAGTGTTTGGCTTGAGGAATGCCGTATAAACAATAGGAAAGGAACACAATTATGCAATGAGTAAAAGTTCACCTCGGATCCACTTTAAGGAGAGGATATACCCAGTAAGACAGTCACTCAGCCTCACACTTCTTCTGACCGTCTTCTTTACTTCCAAACCAACCAGCACTTAAAAAGTAGTGATGAACAAAAATGTCTATAGTCTATTTGCATTCATTTTCACAAAAATGATGGTAAATTTACCTTTTGAGAGAAAAGGCCAATAAAAATAATTTTGTAATAAATTTGTGATTTTTCACATTTTTGCAAAATTATACGCTGAAAATAAATGATTTTACACTTTTTGGAAATTTTTGCAGTATAAATACCGTGTTTTTGAGAGTTTTCGCCATATTGCGGAAATGGAATGTATTTACATGAATATTTTTTCGAAATAGAAAATAGCCTTTTTTGATGCGAAAATGACTGGCAAAAATTTGCAAGCAATACTGCTAAAATGGACAAGGAAAATAAGCTGTAGAATACAGCACATAATTATTCATTACTGGTTTTCTTTAAGCCTTTCTTGACTTCGCTATCATAGCAATGCTAATGAACAAATTCAGCAGACCCCAGATGAACACTTCTTTTAATTGTTCATATATGACACATTATTGAAATACCAACTATAGAAAAGCCTGTGAGAATCCCCTTGATATACTGAAACCAAAGAACACAATATAATTGATTTTTTTCTAAGTACTGTCCAGGTGTCACTGAGTGCCGACATCCCTTAAGATTTGTCTGCTGCAATGTAGATTGGACACAATCTGTAATACATTTTAATACTCTTAACACTCAAGTTTTGATCTCAACACAGCCGGTTGTCAGGACTTGAAAAAAAAAATATATAACATTTAAAGTGCCTAATTTATTTCATGTCATCTTCCAGTGTAGAAAGAGGAAGAAAAAAATCCAATAAATATGGAGGACAGGATTGATCTTACTTCACAAATGTTTAGCTGCTTCTCACCGATAGCCTTCATCAGATATTAATGCAGAAGTAACTTGTCTCGCAGTGATGGAGAGTTGGAGAATACTGAAAGGGGAGACCTCCGTCGATACATTTTGTACTGAAGATGAAGAAGCTGTGAGCTTCAAACCTAACCCTGGTGATTTACTTACCGCATGGAGTATGGACTAAATGTATTAACATACAATATAACCATGAACCTTGAAGTTTACCATAGCAGATGATATCTTGCTCAGCTTTAAGAAAGTCATTGTTATTATTATTTTTTTTCCCTCTTCCCTCCTGCGCAGTTCTGCTTTTATTCACCTGTAGAAGCGCACTAGCACACCGTTTAGTGATGCAGTACAGACTTCTCGACTGCTGAGAAAAACTGCCAGAGAGAAAAGATTAGAGCGCAAGTCTCTGTGTTCGCCAGGGCTGACAGTGCAGTTCAGAGAGGAGCACTGAGCGAATCTGACAGTGAGTTTTAGAGGAGCTGAAGATGATAGAGAGAAAGCATGAAAAAAAGAAAAAAAAAGTGATGGCTGAATCACAATAATGTCAGCAGTTGGGAGAAGTATGTAGTGTACTTAAAGGTGGAAAATATAAAGAAAGAAAAAGAAAAAAAAATAATACTATGAAAGACTATGAAGAGGGACTCATGTGATTTTAGGAACTGCTCAGGTTACCATGAGGTGTGTGTAACCCCCATACCAACCACAGGCAATAGATTGCCAATAGATTGCACATCCATGTTTCTAGATTGCATGCAAAAAATAGGTCTGAAGCCAACAAAGCAAAACATTGCTGATACTTAGCTGTGAAACAAGCAAAAGGGCCAGGCTCTCCCATAATGCCCTTGCCCTAGTTTATCCAGATTGCCCTGGTTCACCAATTAAGGCCAGGAGGAAAAAAGAGAGAGTTCATGATATAGTATAATTATTATTATTATTTATAAATATATTTACTTGTCAAGTATAATTCCATCTCTTGAAGAAGTGAACTTTGTTCACAAATGCGTAGAGATAAATTCTTGAGATTGAGGATCTGGAAACATCTTTGGGTGAAACAACTGTAGGTTTATTTCCTTTCAAATAATGCCAGTTGCCTGACAATTATGCTGATGATCTACCTATCTAATACTTTTAGTCATAGACCCTGAACAAGCATGGAGATCAGGCTAGAGCAAGTAGGAGTTCAGGAGAAGGTTACTGTGATGCAGAGGTTAAGATAGTCATTTTAGGCATGGGTCAAGGAGATAAGTTTAGTGCACAATATGACTCTAGGGTGAATGTAATGATAAGAACACCTTGGGAGGATTACAATCGTACTGTCTGTTGGCAAACTCCACTTCCAGCTGTACACCAAAACTAACAGTTACTGTGATATTGTGGATATAGTTGTAAGGATAACTTGGGAAAATTAAGAGAAGAGTGCACAAGCACAATTACTGTTACCTGCAGGGTTAGCACTTGATCCCTTGGGCTACAGTTCAGCGCCAAGTAACGTACAGATGTGTTGGTAGCCTATAGGCTAGCAATGCATTCTGTTGTCATGGAGAAGGCAGTAGGGATGGTACCACAGCACATAACAGGGAAGATTCCATCAGGTAGGTAGTGAGGGGAACAATGTATTCAACCACGGAAATCTATCAGCAAGACATCAGGGTAGCTGTATACAGTGTTCTGAGTTGGAACCAACCCACCCTTCATAGAAACATATGTGGTCCCTGAAGGCCAGACCTTTAACATACATCTTTTCTATATGCTAATGAGGAGAAAAATTCATATATGCTATTAGTGATGGTCAAGTAGATGCAAATAACTTTGAGTTGATGCCAATGTATGCATTTTTTATGCAAATGTATGCCACTTGAAAATGAACCAATCAAATCCTGCTGAGGTGAAATTTGATTCTTTCATTTTCAAGCTGCACAAATTTGCATAACAATTTGCATAAATTTGCATCAACTCAAAGTTATTTGCAGATGCAGTTATTTGCATCTACTTGACCATCACTATATGCTATAGTATAGAACTGGAAAGCAATATAAACTACACTATTCATCGCCCGTCATTTTGTTTTTATATAGGAGGGAAAAAAACAAATCTCTGGGATGTTATTACTGTATTTTTTTCACTATAAGACTCACTTTTTCTCCCCCAAAAGTGTGGAAAAAGTCACTGAGTCTTATAGTCCAAAACAGGGAGCTCCTGACTTGTGAACGCCTGCCAATAAGAACCTACAACCTGCCGCAATGTACTGTGCCCATGCAGAGGAGGACACAGGGTGACAAACAGAGGACGCTGGGGGACACAAAGGGGCATAGAGGAGGTCACAATGGGCACACAAGGGGCATGGGGAGGACACAAGGGGGGCACAAAGGGGCATAGAGGAGGACACAAGGAGGACAGAGGTGGACACATGGGGGACACAGGAGAAAACAAGGTGGACAGAGGAGGACACAGGGAGACACAAGTGGTACAAGGGGGTATGAGGTACAAAGGGGGCATAATACACAAGATGCCCCTTTACCATGGATGCACCAGGTTTAGTATCAATATATTTTTTCCCTGGTTTTTGTCCTCTAAACCTAGGTGCATCTTATGGTCAGGAGCGTCTTATAGTCTGAAAAATACGGTAAATGGAAAATATGGTGAAACTCAAATGCCTTGAATGGGACCTTATGAGAGAAATCATGCATTACAGAGTCTAGACGAGTGGATGTATGCACCATTAGAGTAGTTGACTAGAATTGCCAATCCAGCCTCAAATGTTAAGTAAAATAAGGTTGGTTGCATTGGGCAACTGCTGCAACTTTGCTCTTTTACCCAAATCCAGCTGAGCAATTATCTCAATTAACAGCCTGTGTGAACAAGGTTAGAGACACACAATTCTTTTTAGCATGTGCTAGGCTTGTAAGACTTTTTTGTGTGAAATGCTAACAGCTCTGTCATACCCACAATAGTCATTTTGTTGTGTGCTTACTGGGCCTTCACAAAGCATAAAACCATTTGGCATGCACAGGGTTAAAGGAAGTGAGGAAAATGAACATCTTGCTCTGCAGTGCACGATTGTCTCTCATAAGGTCCCATTCAAGGCATTTGAGTTTCACCATATTTTCCATTTAATAACATCTCAGAGATTGAATTTTTTTTCCTTGCTATTTGAAAACAAAATGACGGGCGATGAATAGTGTTCTTGATATTGCTTCCCAGTTCTGTGCTATGGCATGTATGAAATTTCCTCCTCATTAGCATATAGAAAAGATGTATGTGAAAGGTCTGGCCTTCAGGGAGCACATATGTTTCTATGAAGGATGGGTTGGTTCTAACTCAGAGAACTGTATAAGGACACTTTGCAAGTATTATTATGAAACTGTGAGGCGCCTTCCACCAACTGCAAGCAGCACTTCAACGCAGAATCAGGGGGATAAAAAGAGTGTGTGTATAGATAGATAGATAGATAGATAGATAGATAGATAGATAGATAGATAGATAGATAGATAGATAGATAGATAGATAGAGACACACTGACACCATTAGGTGCTTGTCACTGATGTCTTTTGGTTACTGAAGGATAGATTGCAGCTCTCTGTGTGGTAATTCTGTAACCTCAGGGTTTTAGGAAATATGCATATGCATCTCTGCCTCCCTCTCTATACACACCTTGTGACTGAGGAGAGGCCTGCTCTATGTTGTTTAGAAACATACAGCAGTAGTGTTCTGAGGGAGCATAAAGGGGAAACAAGGTAGGTTAAAGCCAAACTAAAGTCTTAAAGCAGACCTGAACTTAGAACTTTCTCTCGTTTTTTAAAGCAGTAGGAGAACAGAGGCGCCAGCAGGATAAAAATGGATAAAACCTTTAAAATTTGCTTGGAGGAAGTGGTGGACTTACCTCCATAAAGCAGACACGAAAGACTGAATAGTAGCAATCACATTTATTATATAGTGCCCCAAAAAAGTGCAGTGCAACGCGTTTCGCAGGCCAAGCCCGCTTCATCAGGCAATAAACGTGGGGACAAAACAGAATTGCGGCTATAGCAGGTGTAGCGCCTCCTTTTTAAAAGATAGGCAACACCATACTAACCTTTAAAAAAATAACTTTTCTTTGTTACAGCTGAAACAAATTCTGCAATAAATCTGCGGTGTGTCTACTTCCTGCTTTAATAGAAGCCTGACATAGAGTTAACAGCCTGTATTTACCAATTAGCTGCTCTGCTGTGGCAGCCAGCTTACTCAGCTGAGATCAAATTACAACTTGTGATTAGTCACAGGTGTGGGGGAATTAGTCAAGCTAAACTCTCTAAATACACACAATGAGCATTTCTCTGTGTTTTCCTTCCATTCTGTGCAAGTGTTTCAGATCCACATTAAAATGAACAAAAAAAACATTTGCTAAGCCATGGGATCTCTGTGAAGAGAAACACATCCGTATGATTATCCATAATCACCTATACCATTTAAATATATTAAATACAACGAAGACCTTAAAGTGTACCCAAACAAATGTAACATGATGAGATAAACTTGTCTATGTACAGTGTAAAGCCTATTAATAATAACTAAGTTTTTCTAGGGACTGTGGTAGGAAATTTGAGCAACAGGAGGAATTTTGAACATACATATTCCAAGTGAAAAAAAAGGTGAGATTGGAATTTAGGACCCAAGAGATTAAAGCCAAAGCTAATAATCACTTAACTGGCAAATACTTGAGCAGTGTTATTTTAATGCTGTATTTCTCTACGAAGCAAAGTGTAATGACCTTAAGTGTTAATGGCTCACACCTAGTGTCAACACCACCAGGATTACTGTAACCTGAAGTAAAAAAAAAAAAAAGCTGATAGTCCCATTACTCGAGTAATGTCACACGGAGTCAGGACCTTGCTATAATAACCAATAAGCAAGACACTCATTAAAACACTGACCTGTCATCACCGTGCTGTGAAAATGTGAACTCAATGCTCTTTTCACATGCAAAATAATTCAAGTTATTCTTCCTGATTCACTGATTCTCATTCTTCTGCATGAGTAACTGCTTCAGGAAACAGGAAGTCATCTTTTAGTCCCCAAGCCAAAAATCTGTGGCTTCCTGTGGACAGTATTTAATTTATTTAGGTAGGGGATTTGTGTGTCTGAAAGGGATGGCAGAAACTTACATTTCCATTTCCCAATCTTCGGCTTCCAAGTATCTCTTTATTTCACCATCTGACTCCAGTCACTTATCTTAAAAACTCACAGAGAGGAGATAACAGAAATAAGGAAACTATTATACAGACAAGTGGTCTGTTAGGGCCCATTCACACTTAAAAAAGCGCAAAATGGTACCGCTTAGCGCGGTAAACTCACTGTACACTTCCACGATTCCCGACGATTGCAATCAGCGCTTGTAAAAGCACACTACTGCGATCGCTGTATGACTGATATTGTGGTGAAACCCCTCCCACAAGAAACTCTGAGGACCATGGTACTCCTGGCAGTTTCCTGTCTGTGAACCTTGTTGCATTGTGGGAAATAGCTGTTTACAGCCGTTTCCAACTGCCAAAAAAGCATGCAGCAGCTACATCACCTGCCAACAGTAAAAATGGCACCATGTAATAAATGTCAGAATGTAAATCAGGGATTTAAAAGATTTTACAATGGGCAAACACTGACTAAATCATTTATACATAATTATTGTAAAAATGAAGCACTTTTTTATTACATTATTTTCACTGGAGTTCCTCTTTAGGGCCCATTTCCACTATAGAGTTGCGGAATCGCCGGCGAATCACCGCAGGCAAATCGCATGCGGGTGCGATTCCGCATGCATTTTTTGCCGCGATTTCGCATGCGATTTCGCATGCGATTTCGCATAGGTGGGGTGATGCAATTTTAACCATGTCACTGCCTGTGTGAATTAACATGGGTACCTATGCGAAATCGCATGCGAATTCGCGGCAAAAAACGCATGGGGAAAACGCATGCGATTTCCCTATTAAATACATTGCGTGCGATTCGCCTGCATTCCACACGCAGGCGAATTGTGAGGGCCCTAGCATGCAGATTTTTTCTGCACAGAAAAACGTTCAGGAAAACGGACAAGTGGAAACAGTCCCATCCACTTGTACTGGCTATGCGAATTCGCATGCGGGCAACGCATGTGAATTCGTGATAGTGGAAACGGGCCCTTGAGAGCTTCAGTTAATCCTATATAATAAAACCCCTCTGTCCCTGCGTCATCCTCCTGTCCCTGTGTCCCTGCTTCCAGACTTGACAGTTGTTGCTGTCTAAGAACTTCATTGCATTGTGGGAAATAACAGCTTTTTCCAACTGCCAAGCAAGCAACGTCTCCCTGTGTGAATATACTTCGGACAGTGGTGGGGGATGGGTGAGCGGGAAGCGTCAATATGCGCTTTGCCGGAGTTTAGCATGGCCTAGCTCCCGTTTTTTAATGGGTGGGCCTTTTTACTAGTGTTATCATAAAAGGCTAGAAAAGGATAAGATGCTAATCCTGACAATGTTGAATTTTACTGATTGTTTTGACCTTGACATGATTTTTTTTTAGTATTTCCGTAAATACTGATTTTCTGGAATCTTAATGCACAACAGTCCCACAGTTTAATCAGGAGGGTTCATAAAATGAGAAAGGAACTGTTCTGTGAATTGAAAATGTCATTCCAATAAGTAAGGCCATAGGGGAAAAGACTTACTGGTTCAAGCTGACAAAAAGGCCAAAGTAACTCATATAACCTCTATTCACAACTGTGTTCAACAGGAAACCATCTCCAAATGCACAGTACATTAAATGTTGAGGCAGATGGGCTACAAAATTGGGTTCCCTCACATTTAGCAAAGAACTGAAACCTAAGGCTGCAGTAAGCACAGGCTCACCAAAACCAGACAGCTGTAGACTAAAAAAAAATAGGCTAGTCTGTAGTCTATTCATTGAATCTCTTTTTTTTTCTTTTTTTTTACTGAGGCTCACTGATTGTAGGGTCAGTACTGGACATCAACAGCATGAATTAAAATTGTTGGTAGCTTGGAATGTGATATAAGATACAATTTATATTATGAATGTGCACCTGTGGAATCCAGACTATGAAGAACTGTTTTGTTTGCAGTCCTAACAAGTATAGTATAGTAACTATACTAATATAGTTATATAAATGGGAGAACCGAGAGCCCAATATAGTGTAGTAAGTTAGGTCAAAATTGGTATAATGAAAAGTAATGTATATACTCACAAACCAGGGTTACCTCCAGACAACCACTGTATAGGCAGGTGAGGAGATTGGCCTGTCCCCACTCAGGGCTAAGAAGTCGCTCTCTGTAGACGTGAAGAAGTATAGTGTTCGCAATAAATGCTCACTGGGTGTAAGTATACTAACTCATATCCAAACACTATCTTAGCTTAAAGCGGTATAAAACACTTACATAATATTCAATAAAAACATGTTGTCCTACTCTTTATATGCTATATGGTTGTCATATTTGCTTTTGTGCATAAGTATTATTATTCATTTAGAAATCATATGTTCCCAAAGTACACTTTTTTTTCTTTGAGAACTGACTCTGCATTTTATTTATAACTGCTCTATTCATTTTCTAACATAAGCAGAAATGCTTTCTGGTTGTCTGACTTTGTTCAGCAGAGCCTGCAAGAAGTGCTTATTTACATTCCTCACTTGATACAATTAAAAACAAGATAACATTATCTGCACCTTGGATGTGTCCAGCTTTGCTGGCAGGGAACCTCTAAGTCCTGTGTGTAACCCCTTTAATGCTGTTCTAGTAAAAAAAAATTCTGGTTGTATATAATATGCTATACATAATCTATTAGAGCAAAGAAGAGATGCTGAGTTTCATTCCACTTTAATCTAGGCTTCTTGCTTTAGCTATGTGAGCACAGTACGTGTATGTGTCTATTCTTATCACATCTCCATTGTTGGCATTTCTCCATGCAATTGGTTGATTCGTGATCATCCGTGTCCCATTCACATATATGGGCTACAATAGGACAATGATCAGTCATGAGCTTTATGAGGAACTTTAGTTCCTTTGATTATGTTACATCCCAGTATTTTCTTGTTACCTCCTCTGACACATCTCTGGATGCAGTCTGGTCTCTACTTAATTCCAGCTACCGCTGAAGATTCCAGATATGGGTCATTCTTTTATGCCCTCAGACCCATTAATTGCCCATATCCAATTAACATTTGCTCTCGACCTTTCTCCTAGGTGATATTTTCACAGCTTGTCAATTAAATGCTTTCTAAACCACCAGCAAGCAAGAAAGTACTCAAAATAATTTTGATAGTACTTTTTTACCTTCTTTTTGGAGCATTTCCAATTGTGAAGTGCTCTTTAAAATCATTTTAAAGAGAAGATGAACAATGATCTAGGAGAAAACTCAAGAGAAAAACTTAATTGCCTATAGGCCATTCTTTATATGAAGGCGTATTGCATTTGAACAAGAAACTATGTTATTGGCAATCAGCAGGTTTATTTAATGTTGCAATATTTAGGGAACAAATGTTACTCTTGTTCGCTCAATGTCAAACTGCTACTCAATGTTCTTCTATTGTGGTTTGTCCTATTCTTTAGTTGTTGACCCAACTTGTCATGTATTCTTTCTCTCTAACTCCAGTCTCCTTATCATCTGAAAGCTCCATTTGATATCCTTTGCCTGTGCATGCTTTTATTTGACCCAGAAAGTGGCATGGCAACAGAGGTCAGAGAGGATGCAGCGGCCATTAGGCGACAGCTCCAGAGGGCCTAAGCTAATCAGTGCAGGCAAGCATCACAATAACTAATATGGCACAGTGACCTGTTTGATGGGCCCTCTCCTTAAGCATGGCTATGAACATCTAGTGACATGTGTTAGTGATGGCTAACCTTGCACTCCAGCTGTGGTGGAACTACAAGTCCCATGAGGCATTTCAATACTCTGACAGCTCTAAGCATAACTCGGGAGGCAGAGGCATGATGGGATTTGTGGTTTTGTCACAGCTGGAGTGCCAAGGTTAGCCAACACTGTGTTATATGATGCCTCATGGTGCATGCCGATAGTTGTTCATTGGTTGGCTGTAGAATTAGTGAGGATTCACCAAAACCTCATCAGATAATTGTTCCCATTTTCCAACATTTACACTTCCCTGCACTAAGAAACAGTGCAATATGCATAGTCAGTCATCCCCTTTATACTGGCATTCGCTCTGCATACTGACCGCTATACAAGGTTTTGTCTCAGGACAGGGAACTGTACATAAAATGAGTATAAATACAACAGCTGAAGAAGACTTGAGGAATAGTTTCTACTTTAGGCATGTTTAGGTGAGTTATGCTAAGAACAGACATCACCATCCTTAAATCTTTGCCAGCCAGATGTTGAAGAACAGCCTTCAGGCAGGCAGAGTACTTTGTGGTGGTTGACTTGTTTCAGTGGAACAGACATGAAGATCATTTACTCTACTTGTTTTTCAGATTCTGAGCTATGTTGTTATTTTATATTCTGTTACAGAGCAGCTATATAAGTAATCTCAAATAACTGAAAGGTGCAGAGCCTGAAAGTTGAAAGAGCCTGAGCCCACTGACGCAGTTGTATCCGCTTCTATCCGCTTTTCAGCTTCTGTAACATTGCTGTGTAACTGAAAAGTGGACACAACTATGTCCGTGGGCTCAGGCACTCAGGCTTGGTTCACACATTAAAAGGTGTCCCAGTCCTGTCCTGCCAGTTTTAACTGACAGGACTGGACCGGAAATGTATCAAATATATGTACATTTCCAGGCCGGTCCACTCCTGTCAGTTTTGCATCAAGGTAACACAGTCTGTTAAAGTGAACCTGAGGTGAGGGTGATATGGAAGCTGCCATATTTGCTTCATTTTAACCATTTCAGCGTGCAGGTATTGTTCACCTTATGAACGAGAGAGGAATTTTCCCATTTCAGTGATCCTCCCTTTCATTCCCCAATAACTTTATCACTACTTATCACAAAGAAATGAACTATATCTTGTTTTTTACTGCCACCAATTAGGCTTTCTTTTGGGGGGTACATTATGGTAAGACTTATTTTATTGTAAATGCATTTTTATGGGAATAATTTAGAAAAAAATGGAAAAAGAATCTATATTTCACAGTTTTTGGCTATTATAGTTTTAAAATAACACATGCTACCGGAATTAAAATCCACACATTTTATTTGCCTATTTGTCCCGGTTATTGCAACATTACAATTATATCCCTAGCATAATGTATGATGACAATATTTTATTTGGAAATAAAGGTAGGTTTTTTCAGTTTTACATCCATCGCTAATTTTTAGCCCATAAATCTATATATATAATAGAGTAAGTGCCTCAACCTTCAAGCAAGAAGAAGAAGTACTTTGCATGAGAAAATGTATGCGTGCTCAAACACCAAGTTTAAGGCCTTTTTTCCATGGACTGTTGAGCTGTGTGCTCAGCAAGCAGTTACCAGACAGCAGTGAGCAGATACCAGGCAGCGACAAGCAGATACCAGGCAGCAGTGAGCAGTTGTGAGAGTTTGAGAGGCATTTCACTGCCTATCAACAGTCCATGGAAAAGAGGCCTTACCCTAGCAAGTCTGGCTTTGCAAATCTGGCCTAATTGGCTATTCATGAGGCAATGCTCATGCAAATGCATGCACAAACCAATACCGCAAAGCAGTCACCCTGCTACATGCTACATTAGCACTATCCAGGAGCGCCACAGGGAGGATTCCCAATGCCCCCTTTTTATACAAATGGAGGGAACCGCAGGGTCCCAGGCTCTCTCACTGCCTGGGAACCACAGCCGGAGGGGGAGGCTGGGTGGTGCAGACGACCCCCCCTCCCCCAAGTGTGGCCAGCGCCGGGGAGAGCCGTCCGCACCCACCTCCCAATATTAAAATCAGGCACTTACCTTAACGTCCATTGCGTTCTGCTACATGCGCATTAACTTGGGGGCACCACATGAGAAAGGAGAGAAGCATGGGTCACCCCGAGCTTTAGAGCTCAGGGCTGGCTCACATACAGCACTCCAGAGGGGGGGAGGACAGGCGCAGACAACTCACTCCAGGGTTCACACCACCGGAGCAAGCCATCCACCACCTGCTTCCAAAGGATACAAACTGCACAAAATGCTTTCCATGAGAAAATTAATGCGCATGTAGCAGAACGCAATGGACGGTAAGGTAAGTGCCTGTTTTTAATATTAAGAGGTGGGTGCGGACGGCTCTCCCCGGCGCTGGCCACACTTGGGGGGGGGGCATCGGCTGCGCCACCCAACCTCCCCCTCCTGGGTGCCGCTGTGGTTCCCAGGCAGCGAGAGAGTCTGGGACCCCGCCGTCCCCCCGGTTCTATAAAAAGGCGGCATTGGGAATACTCCCCGTGGTGCTCCTGGATAGTGCTAATGTAGCATGAACTAATTCCCGCAGGGCGACCGCTTTGCGGTATTGGTTTTTGGACCCTGCATAGTTTGGCATGCGAAAGCAAATGCATATTTGCATGAGCATTGCCTCATGAATAGCCAATTAGGCCGGATTTGCAAAGCCAGACTTGCTAGGGTTAAACTTGGTGTTTGAGCATGCATACATTTTTTCATGGAAAGCCTACTTCTTCTTCTTGCTTCAAGGTTGATGCACGTACTCTATTAGATAGATAGATGCGGCGTATGCTACGACGCGGGTTGGCTAGTTTATAATAATATGCCCTCTTGACATACATATTAATTTGTATTTAATACCTAAAGTCAGTAGGTGTAATTTTACTATTTGGCCTCAAGATGTCCCCGCTGAGCAAATCCTAAGTAGCGTACAAGTCTGCTACATAGGAAACAATGTGTTGCTACATTGTAACTAGGGAAGTGACGCAGGCTTAAATGGAAGCCTGCATCATGGGTGACCTGCGGGGAGATTATTAAATGGGAACTTTGTTCATAATCATAAATCTAATGATCGGAGGTGGAAAGCGGCAGAAAGCGGTGGCGGAAGGAAGAGCGGCGGCTCTATTTAAGAATAAACACTGTTTTTGCACAACAACAGTGTTTATTCTTGGTGGACATGTACAGATTGGCACAGGGGCCTTTTGTCCCCTGCAGCCAATATCCCCTGCTACCAGCAACATCGCGATCATGAGCATCTACCTGCACGATCACCTGCAAACCCCCCCAAACTGCAGGGATGGGACTAGCGCGTCTCTGAGGCTATAGCAGCTGCAGCTGCGGACATGAGGCTCACGTCCACGCGGCATAAATGGTTAAACAATACCATTTGCCTGGCAGCCCTGCTGATGTATTTGGATGCAGTAGTGTCTGAATCACACAAGAAACAATCATGCAGCTAATCCAGTCAGTTCTGACAATATAACATTTTTAACTTTGAAATAACCAGGACAAATGGGAAAATAAAATGTGCGGGTTTTAAATACAGTAGCATGTATTATTTTAAAACTATAATGGCTGAAATCTGAGAGAAATAATATTTTTTTTTCCCATTAGTTACCTATTATTCCCGTTAAAACACAGTTAGAATAAAATAACGCTTAGCAAAAGTACCTCCCAAAGAAAGCCTAATTGGTGGCAAAAAAAACCAGATATAGATTGTTTTGTTGTGATAACTAGTAATAAAGTTATAGGCGAATAAATGGAAGGAGTGCTGACAGGTGAAAATTGCTCTTTTTTTTTATGAGAAAAACCTTTGGAGGTGAAGTGGTTAAATTTTACAGTTTTTTGTGATCGGGGTTCTTTAAACAACAATATTTTTAAGTATACAGGTGCACCAGTATCTAATATTCCTAGACTATTGGACTTAAAGAGAAACTCCGACCAAGAATTGAACTTTATCCCAATCAGTAGCTGATACTCCCTTTTACATGAGAAATCTATTCCTTTTCACAAACAGACCATCAGGGGGCGCTGAATGACTGATATTGTGGTGAAACCCCTCCCACAAGAAACTCTGAGGACCGTTGTACTCCTGGCAGTTTCCTGTCTGTGAACCTTGTTGCATTGTGGGAAATAGCTATTTACAGCTCTTCCAACTGCCAAAAAAGCCTGCAGCAGCTACATCACCTGCCAACAGTAAAAAAAAACGAAATCATTTATACATAATTATTGTAAAAATGAAACACTTTTTTTATTACATTATTTTCACTGAAGTTCCTCTTTAAGTTTGGCCATATGGAAGCATAACTGTTTTAAAGTGTACCAGAGACAAATAAAAAAAAGTTGTATGCATACCTGGGGCTTCTTCCAGTCCCATCCGCACAGAACGCTCCCACGCCGTCATCCTCCACTCCCTGCAGCTCCGGTATCAGGTCCTATTAGTTCTGCCAGTAGCGGCCAGTCTGCGCAAGAGGAAGTGCGATCTCTACGTATATCTCTCCGGCAGGCCAAAAATTGTCTGTTTTGCTTTACATGTCACTAGAAGATATCTACTGGCAATTTTAGGAGCAGTGCTAACTTGCAAATCATTTTCTATGTTTGGGGAAAAGAAATGTTTTGCTATTCCGTTTTCACTGATGGTAACCTCTAGGTATTTCCTTCATCATCTTTATGTTTTATTTATATTTACATTCCTCAGGTTTTGTTTAGGATCAGTGGCATTCTGGCTATATCCATTATGACCAAAAGGAAAGCCTCACCGTAAGGTAGAATTACAGATCACAGCATTACATAACCTAGCTATCTACTCACCCATCTCCCTCCCCTTTCCTGTTGTTATCCCTCCTGTACCACCTTGGTCTTTTCCAGTTATGATGTATTCTTTTTGTTGAACAGATCCAGAGAAGCTGATAAAAAATTCTTTGTTGCATCAGGAAGCGTGCTGTAGGTTCCATCTATTGATTGACATGATTGATAGTTGAATCAGTCAGTCAGAATGTTGAGCTAACAATACATTTCCAAGCACAAGGATACATGTTTGCCTCCCTATAGGGAATAAACAGGAATTTAGATTATAGGCTGATAACTCTTTCTCTGCCAATTGCAGCTGTATTTTACGTTGCTTTTTCGCTAGGGGGTCCCTTTCCCTCTTTTGGCCTTCTAAAAGAATTAATCTGCTCCCCATAGCTCAAAGACTATCCACACTAATCCCCTTACCCCCAAAATAAGCATACACACACTAAGGAGGGTCTGCCTCCCAGCCAACACTTTTAGTTATACTCAAGTTTCATAGTAATCAAGGTTGAAAAAGATGCCCTTCAATGCAAGGAAAGCATCCAAGCTTCTTTAAATGCAAATGTGGGATTTACCATAACTACCCTTCACATCTTACCTGCCTCTTCCTACTGAGAACCCATTACTAATACTCTATCCTCCAATCAAAGTTCATGTACTCTTGTCCTCCGTGGAGCCCTAGGGATTAAAAGCTCATCTGCTAAGCTTTTGTATAGTCCTTGGATGTATTTATACATGACAATAAGGTCACCTCAAAATCACTACAAACTAAATAAATCTAGTTTGTTTAATCTTTCTTGGTAAGTGAGACCTTCCACACATTTAATTCATTTAATTGCCTGTTTTTGCATCTGTCCTGAGACTCCAATGTCCTTCCTGTAGTGAGGTGCCCCAAACTGTATTCCATGTTCCAGATGTTGCCTCACAAGTGATTTATATGAAGATAGTACACTATTGTCTCATTTTTTTTTTGTTTCCCATTTTATACACCCCAGAATCTTAATAGCTTACCCACACAGGTATGTGGTCAAGAAGATCCTTCAGTAGTATGTCATCGTGTTGTGGGTTCCTGAATTCCCTGTGATGACATGTTGGGCTTTTAATTGGCCATTTGGGTATCCTGCAGCTTATGGTGGGTCATCGCAGTGGCCCAGACTGATGCTTTCACTATATTCAGTTACAGTTAATAGGATTCTCTCAATTTTAGGCGCCCACACTCGTGACCAAAAGCTCTGAAGAAGCAGGCCAGGATCTGTAAAACAAGTTGGCTATTGTGCATGAAAAAATATATATTTCCCATTACTAATGGTTTGTTCTTGTGAGAAGATAAGAAGTGACACTTCCTATTTATATAATATTTTGTAGTGGTATATCATTAAGGGTTCCTCAATCAGTGATTTTTGGATTCTCTCAAAATAATGTTTGTGGTTATAAGTACAAGAAAACAATAGGTTGGCACTACTATGATTTTAGTCACAAACGGTATCGGGGATGGCCCAAGTATACTCCTTCCTTAACCACTTTAGGACCGGCTGATTATTATGTGATCTGTGCTGCGTGGGCTCTTCAGCCCGCAGCACAGATCAGGTTTTAGGCAGGGTGATCAGACTTCCCCCCCTTTTTCCCCACTAGGGGGATGTCCTGCTGGGGGGGTCTGATTGCCGCTGCTGCCTACTGCCAAGCGGGGGGGGGGCTCCTCAAAGCCCCCCTCCGCAGCACTATTCTTCCCTCCCTCTCCTTCCCTCCCTCTCCTCCTTACTAAGGGCAGCACAGGACGGCGATCAGGCCTGTACTGCCTCTTATAGGCTTCAGCCTATCAGATTCTGGCGATCTCCGGCCAATCTTTACGGCACTGCTACAACAGCAGCGCCGTGCGACGTAAACAACGGGGATTTCTTCCCCGCGTGTTTACATTTCGCCTGATCCATTTATCCTTTTGACTGCAGTGGTCCCAAGAGACACTGGGACGGGATTGTGGCACACCTCCACATGCTAAGGTGCTTCTCACTTCACTTACATTTCGCCTGCGAGCTGCAATCGGAGGCTCGCAGGCTGTTCACGGCGACTCCCTCCGTGAACTGACATGGAATGTTTCCATGGAAATACCACTGCGACCAGCCGCCGCCTGCAAAGGGAAGAAGAGATGGATGTACATGGATAGATAAATGACTAGATAGATGAATGGATGACAGGTGAGTGGAAGGGTTTTGAAGGAATGGTTAGTTGGATGAATGGATGGACAGAGAAGAGAACCAGGCACACAGATGGATTTACACAGATAGGTGGTGAGTGAAGAAATGTGTTTTCATTTGCTCTGTTGCTCTGCTGATAGTATTCCAGGTAACAAGAGATGGTTGTTTTAACCGTTTTGTTTAACATAAATCCGGCAATGTGGAATGTTGTCAATATGCATGGAATTAGGCCTGTCCTGCTGCTTCATTTAATTAAAACTGCTCCAAAAAACAAAACAAAAGTTTAACATTTCTCTCTGAGCCCACTAGGTGCTGCTGGCAGTATCTCTACATGGCATCTCCTAAAAAACTAAAACAAAAGAAAAGCTTTTAGTCTCACTTTGATTTTCTTTTTTTGGGCTTTCCCGCTGACATTGTCCCAGCACTGCTGCCGCTGCAAGGAACAGAAAGGGGTGACATGTGGAAACTCAGTGGAGAGCCTTCTGTCTCTCTGCTTCTCCAAGTAGGACAAAGAGCCCTAAATACTCAAATAGTTGTAACATTTAGGAGTTGCATATTTCAGTTTACACGTGCAAATAGAACAGATTCATCGAGAAGCAGAATTTAAAACCTACCTGAACTCAGAACAAATCCTTCAATACATCTTCACTGTGTCTACTTCCTGCTTTCACAAAAGTAGACATAGTTAACATCCTGTGTTTACAAATGAGCTGCTCTGCCGAGGCAGCCAGCTGTCACAGCTGAGAGATCAAATTACACTGTGATTAGTCAGAGATGAGGGGAAATTAGACAGGCTAAACTGTCTAAATACATACAGAGTGCATTTCATTTTCCTTCTGTCCTGTGCAAGAGTTCAGTTCCACTTTAAGAATTTTAAACAATTCCGTTGGGTTCATCAGGACCCCCCACAACTATACTTCGTCTGTCCTAATAATACAATATGACAGAAGGAAAATCACTTTAACCACTTCAAACCCCTTCATTGAGGGGTTAGAATGGGTTCTTATGTGCACGTGTGTGTCTGTGTGTGTGTGTGCACATGCTCCCAAGCACATTTTAATAAATGGAAGTTTATTAAATGTCCCATTTGCACTAAATAGAGCACAAATGGGACATTTTAAAACTTCAATTTTGTCTTAAGTGGTTAAGCGATCAATTTACAAACTTTTCTTTTGATTTATCTTACCTTTCTTAAGGTACGTACACATGTCCAACTTTTTCGACCAACTTGTCTTTCAACTTGTCGTTTGTACGACAACTTGGAACGTGTGTACACACTGTTGAGCGACTGATTACAGTCGGTTTGCCCAATCTGCTCAGTGGACCCGTTGGACCAACTGTCGTTTAAACGACTGTCAGGTCCGTAAGTGTGTACAAATGACTTCTAGTCGCTTGTCCAATTAATAGACATTCAAACATACAGTTGTTTGATCAGTTATTTAATCTAGTCCATTGTTCTATCCAGTCGATTGTCCATTACAAGTTGGTTAAACAACATGTAAATTAGGTAAATTAGCATATCAGCCGCTTTGTTGGTCAGTGTGTACATGATGTTTGAACGACTTGTTGTTTGCACTTTAAGTCGTTCAAACGACCAGTTTAACTGACATTCAGGCGTAAAGTTGGACGTGTGTATGCACCTTTATTTTCTACATTAAATATAAATAAGGAAAGCTAGTTATGAGATAATCGGATATGAAGCCCAATTGACTTTTCTTAGACGTTTTCACCTTTCTCTCAATATACTGTATATACAGAAACAACATTAAGGAGTGGGACTGCCCACAATT
This sequence comes from Hyperolius riggenbachi, assembly GCF_040937935.1. Lineage (NCBI taxonomy): Eukaryota > Metazoa > Chordata > Amphibia > Anura > Hyperoliidae > Hyperolius > Hyperolius riggenbachi. The sequence continues at coordinate 67,975,405 of NC_090656.1, read as the reverse complement.
AGTGAACTATTTCCATGGCTGCAAAAAACCATAATTGTATAATTTGTATGTTTCAAAAAAAACAACAAAAAAAAAAAACAACTGGCTACAGAAGGAATCGGAATGTCACATTCTGTATCATCACACTAAGGGCTGGAACCCACTAGAAAATAAGCATAGCTATCACAATCATTGAGCACTTTGGTGGGGGACTTTTGTGGTTCGAGGTTTCTGGTGTTATTGAAGTTATTTAGGATTAAGTTTGGTAGTAAAAGTGCTTCAACATTGTTTTGCACAGTAATTGAAAAGCCTATTTGCAGCACTCCTATACTTTGCATTGAAGCACAAATGCTCCAAAAATGTTGCCATTTTAGGAAATAGCAGTTGCTACTGTGGGATCACCTCCATTGACTTTCATTAACCTAGCACTTTTGAAATCACCATGAAAATGCCACTGAACAATCTCTAGTGGGCCCCAGGCCTAGCAATTTTTAAATTATGTTGCATGTAAACTTTAAATGGGAAGTATAAGAAATAAAAGTGCCCCTATGCGCTACTTACCTCGGGAGAGGGAAGCCTTTGGATCCTATTGAGGCTTCCACCATCCCCTTCAGCCTCAGAGATCCAGCTCTGGCAGCTCCCGAAAATCCACCAACAAGCTTGTCGGGAGGCAGCGCAGGCACAGTAGGAGCTTCAGTGTGCAGCAATATTTACCTACCCACGCTCCTGCGCAGGCACAGTACAAGCTTCCCTTTGGGTCCCAGCAGAAACAGCTGAACCGCTCTACTGAGCAGGTGCAGGCAACTTGGACCTGTGCAGTAGAGCCGACCCGATCGGGCTCAGCTATTCATGCCAAAGCTTGGCACTGCACCTGCGCAATAGGTAAATATTGCTGCATGCTGTTTGAGGGCTTCCAGCGCTGATTCCCCGATGTTGAAGAGGACACGGGGAGCCTCATTAGGATCCAGAGGCTTCCCCCTCCCGAGGTAAGTACTCCCCGGGGCACTTTTTTCCTTACAGGGGTACTATAACATTGAGACAATCCTATTTCTCTTTGTTTGTTTGTTTAGAGCACTTTCTACCAAAGAGGTTTCTGCCCTTTAGTTTATCTCATAGTACATTCTTAAAAATGAACAGTGGTTTTATTTCTGCTTTTGTAGGTAATGGCAGGTATCTATTTCAGAGTAATACAGACGACTCTCTTTTTCTTCTCCAGCCTCCTCTCTCTTTCTTCATACTAGCAAAGGTAAGGTCAGCTATAAATATTTACTCTTCTTCCCGATTGGCAACGCTCTCCTGTTATTACAGCCTGAGAACATCTAAATCTTTAACTACACATCTACGCTCTAAGTAATGAGAAGGCTCTTTAATTTAATTTGCAATGACAAAACGTTGCTTTGCATGTCTGTTAATTTACTTAACTAGGGGAAACACTGCCTCTACCTTGATCGCCTGCACGATGATAGACGATAATGCTCGTCAGTGATGAAAATAAGCCAAATGTTTATTAACAAGTAAATCACAACTCAGATATATTGTTTCAATAAATGCTACGGAGAGACAGTTCTATTCCTGAGTCGCGGTTTAAATCTGTTAGCTGACGAGTGCTGTGAGTTGAAGCCTCGCTGTAATACACAACAACACACACACACTCCCGAGTTTGATGAGATTGGATCTAGCTTTAGGCTCTAGATGTAAAATTACTTGCAAAGTTTGGCAACTTATTTGCTTTACTGCTGCAGGCTTGACAAATTAGATTGTAAGCTTTACACGGCTGGACATCCCAGCGCTGAATAAATTCAATCTGCGGAGTGGAGTATATTGTAATCTCTATATTAAAATTCATAGTAATATTCTTGAAGTCAACATTAACTAGCGTAATGTAGCTCTGAAGGCGAGAGGTAGTTATATTGTGGAGATGTCACATGATTTCTGGGGACGCTTGAAAGGAACTGCGATCAAAGTCATATTTTTATTGGTTTGATGGTTTTATATTCATATAGTTTTAATTTGCGTAGGGTGAATCTGGTTGGGTCCTCTGTTTACAAAGCTTATTATTTTTCTGTGCCGAGTTAGAAAATCAGCCTTATAAAGAGATTAGTGCAATGAATGAGTTTGCTTCTCTCGATATTTTGCAATAAAAGAGCAAATCGTATTACACAATGGGTTTGGGCAATTACAATAACCACTGTTAAAGACTGTTCTGTAGAGATGATCAGAAATGCCCATTTCCAAATTCCCCGGAAATTCCAACTTCAGCCAATGCCATTTCAATTTTTTTTCGATTTTCCATTTTACCACTTTCAATTTCTCCAATTTTCCATGTTTCCAATTTTCCAATTTCTTAGGAGTATTTTATATTTATATTTTTTTTTAAAAGAAAATCGGAAATTGGAAAATCAGAAATACGGAATCTTCTGATTGGTCTAAAATGTTCACAGTAATGCCCTTCTTTACAGAAAAATTCTGCATTCTCTGATTGGTTCAATGCTTCTGAGCTCTGTGATTGGGATAAAATTACTTGCAGTAAATCGGATTTCCACAGAATTCTGTTTTCCAATCCCCGAATTCTGAAATGCAAAAATGTAAATTCTGTCTCATCCAAATGAGCATTCATAGTGTTCTCTGTGGCAGGCTTTAAAGTAAACTAGAGACAAAAGGGTTTAAAGATTTATTCACACCTGGGGCTTCCTCCAGCCCCCTCCACACAGATCACTCCCTTGTTGCCGTCCTCTGCCTCCTGGATGCTCCTGTAGAAGCCCCATTAGTTTCATCAGTTGGGGCATACTGCGCATGCATGGCTCAGCAACGTGCATGCTCTTTGCCACTCTTTTAGCCATGGTGGAGTGATGGGGTACTGTGCGGCAGACTGCGACTGCACCGACTGGCTGAACATAAGGGACATGTACCAGAGCATCCAGGAGGCAGAGGACGGTGGCGAGGGAGTGATCTGCATGGAGGAGGCTGGAGGAAGCCCCAGGTATGTATAAAACTTTTACACCCTTTCGTCTCTGGTACACTTTAACACTCATATAGTGTTTTACAATTCCAATATAATTACTGAGGACCGCAGTAAGGACTACTCAAGCCAGTTTCTAAGCTGCAAAGTATAAACAAAAGTTGTAGCTGCATTTACAAATACTAATATTTTTAAAGAGCGTTACTAAGCAGCTCGGGGTGACCCAAACCACTAGGAATGTATAGGGGGCTAAAAGAGACCGAAAAGCCCGCCTACTAATAAGCAATGCTTGGTGTGATTTGCCTTTTTAAAACAGAAGTTTTAGAAGCAAAACAGAAGCAAGTTTCCTTCTGTTTTAAGTCTGCAGCCAATCTTGTCCAATCTGTCAATAATGTCAGAATCACCTGATCTGGTGCATGCTTGTTCAGGGTCTATGGGTAAAAGTATTAGAGGCAGAGGATCAGCAGGACAGCCAGAACACTGGTATTGTTTAAAAGGAAACATGGAACATATGTCCGCCTCTATATTCTTCTCGCTTCAGTTGTCCTTTAAGTTAGCTTGTAAGAAATCTCAGAGTACTATGTTTTCTCAGAGTCCATAGACCAGGACCGTACAGCTCAGGCTAGTTATTAAGCATGAAATCCATAACGCAGACTTCAGACTAATAACACCTTCTTTTCACAATGCCAGTGTTTAAACATAGCTTGCAGTGCACCTGATATGTTGACACTGCACCAGTGCCTTCTCCTATTCAGACTTCCTGTTTGGAAATAAAATAGTGTGGACCTGGGTGGAATGGGAAGGTCCAGTTAATTCCTTCACTGGCATTTTAGAGTTCAGGTCCTAAGTGTGGCTCTTCACTAGAGTGGCAGTGGTGCTCAGCAGAGCTCGAATATTCGAGTAGCTCGAATATTCAAGCTCTTTTTCAGCTATTCGAGCTCGGTATTCGAGCTCCGAATAGCTGGAGCTATTCGAATGGGCTATCCGAGTACACTCGAATAGCCCATTCACTATTCGAGCTATTCGAGCAACCCGGCGCTATTCGAGCTCGGTACCGAGCTCGAATAGCGTCATAGCCCAGATTGATGTCCTTAGAGCCAATCAGAGGGCTCCCAGGCCCTCTGACGGCAGCCAATCACAGAGGGGGACCCTGGCCAGCCCCTACCCTATAAATAGCGGCCGCCATGTTCCGTTTCTCCGTGCTTGCCTGAGACTTGTACAGAGAGAGAGTTGCTCCTTTGTGCTTTGGCTTAGCAAGAGCTCTATTGTGGTCATTTACCTAGCGTTTTTGCTCACATACACCTCCTATACACACCTATATTGTTGTTAGTTATTTAGACATTGTATTTTAGTTAGTAGCTTGTGTGTTACATTAGAGACAGGCAGCTGCTGCAAGCTTACAGGTTTAGGCCTCAGGGGGGCCTTGCCTCTGTGGGCAGCTGTCCTCTGTTTATTTCTCTAATCTATACCAGTATTTCTGCTGTCCTTTACTAATAGTATTGTAGTTATACTGTACTAGGAGTAGGACACTCACTGACTGTCACTGTTTATAGGCTACTAGCTAGCTCCTGCGTGTGTGCACTCACTCACTGTCTGTGTGTACACACACTCTATTTCCTTCTGATTACTGATAGATTATTGTTAGTTAGTTGTACTTACTTACTACTTACTCTTACTGTACCCGTAGGGACACTCACTGTCACTGTTCATATAGGCTACTAGCTCCTGCGTGTGCGCACTGCACTCACTGTCTGAGTGTACACACACAACACACACTCTATTTCCTTCTGATCGCTGATTGATTATCGTAATTAGTTAGTTGTACTTACTGTTACTACTTACTCTTACTGTACTAGGAGTCTAGGACACTCAGTCACTGTCCATAGGCTACTAGCTCCTGCGTGCGTGCACTCACTGTCTGAGTGTACACACACAACACACACTCTATTTCCTTCTGATCGCTGATTGATTATCGTAATTAGTTAGTTCTACTTACTTACTGTTACTACTTACTCTTACTGTACTAGGAGTCTAGGACACTCAGTCACTGTGTTCATAGGCTACTAGCTCCTGCGTGCGTGCACTCACTGTCTGAGTGTACACACACAACACACACTCTATTTCCTTCTGATCGCTGATTGATTATTGTAATTAGTTAGTTCTACTTACTGTTACTAATTACTCTTGCTGTACTAGGAGTCTAGGACACTCAGTCACTGTTCATAGGCTACTAGCTCCTGCGTGCGTGCACTCACTGTCTGAGTGTACACACACAACACACACTCTATTTCCTTCTGATCGCTGTTTGATTATCGTAATTAGTTAGTTGTACTTACTGTTACTACTTACTCTTACTGTACTAGGAGTCTAGGACACTCAGTCACTGTCCATAGGCTACTAGCTCCTGCGTGCGTGCACTCACTGTCTGAGTGTACACACACCACCCACACTCTATTTCCTTCTGATCGCTGATTGATTATTGTAATTAGTTAGTTCTACTTACTGTTACTACTTACTCTTACTGTACTAGGAGTCTAGGACACTCAGTCACTGTGTTCATAGGCTACTAGCTCCTGCGTGCGTGCACTCACTGTCTGAGTGTACACACACCACCCACACTCCATTTCCTTCTGATCGCTGATTGATTATTGTAATTAGTTAGTTCTACTTACTGTTACTACTTACTCTTACTGTACTAGGAGTCTAGGACACTCAGTCACTGTGTTCATAGGCTACTAGCTCCTGCGTGCGTGCACTCACTGTCTGAGTGTACACACACCCACACTCCATTTCCTTCTGATCGCTGATTGATTATCGTAATTAGTTAGTTGTACTTACTGTTACTACTTACTCTTACTGTACTAGGAGTCTAGGACACTCAGTCACTGTCCATAGGCTACTAGCTCCTGCGTGCGTGCACTCACTGTCTGAGTGTACACACACCACCCACACTCTATTTCCTTCTGATCGCTGATTGATTATTGTAATTAGTTAGTTCTACTTACTGTTACTACTTACTCTTACTGTACTAGGAGTCTAGGACACTCAGTCACTGTCCATAGGCTACTAGCTCCTGCGTGCGTGCACTCACTGTCTGAGTGTACACACACCACCCACACTCTATTTCCTTCTGATCGCTGATTGATTATTGTAATTAGTTAGTTCTACTTACTGTTACTACTTACTCTTACTGTACTAGGAGTCTAGGACACTCAGTCACTGTGTTCATAGGCTACTAGCTCCTGCGTGCGTGCACTCACTGTCTGAGTGTACACACACCCACACTCCATTTCCTTCTGATCGCTGATTGATTATTGTAATTAGTTAGTTCTACTTACTGTTACTACTTACTCTTACTGTACTAGGAGTCTAGGACACTCAGTCACTGTGTTCATAGGCTACTGGCTCCTGCGTGCGTGCACTCATTGTCTGAGTGTACACACACTAAATTTACTTGTGATTACTACTGATTATTGTAACTGCTAGTTGTACTTCCTGACTGTTACTACTTACTTACTGTACTAGGGGACACTCACTCAGTCACCTCACCAACCAACCCACTCCATTAAAGTACCCCACTTTTCACCCGCCCTTTTAAAAAACTTTTGTCTATACGCCCAAAACATTGAAGATGTCTGGAAGTGGCAGCCAGCGCGGTTTGGGCAAGGGCAAGGGCAGCAAGGGAATCAGGAGGAGAGGGAGCAGCATTGTGGCAAGCCGCGGCCGCGGGCGCGCCACCATGCACAGTTCCGCAGCAGCAGCGTCAGTGGCTAACATTCCTCCCATAGCCACTGGCCGTGGACGCCTTGGGCGCCGCCCAGCAGGAGCATCTGCAACTCACGCTGCAGAGACACAGCAGCAGCAGCGTGTAGCACCTGCTCCCATTTTCCTCCAGCCGGGTCGGAAACGTCCCATTGAGGAAAAGGATGCAGACACTGTGGTGCAACTCATGACGGAGGATGAGCAGCCCGCCATCAGCTCTGCATCCGAGGCCTCCACCCTCACCACCACCACCACCACCACCACCACCCCTGTTCGCAGCAGCCGCCCAGCAGGGCCTGGGGAGGAGGCCAGTTCACCATCAGTCGCCGACCTGTCACTCAGCAGTCTTTTTACCCCAGGCACCATCAGGGTATTGTCTGCTGTTGTTGGCGATTTTGAGGAGGAGATGCTGATGGGCACTTTGGGGGAGGAGGGATTGGACAGCAAGACTGTGGCGACAGTCAAGCGTCCCATCCATGCATCAGGAGAGGAGTTTGGGCGGTCATCATCCCAGCAGGACATGTTTCAGGAGGGGCATGATGATGATGACCCGGTGACAGACAGAGACTGGGTGCCACCACCTCCAGGGGATGTCGTCCTCAGCAGCTCTGAGGAGGAGGAGGAGGATGCGCTTGTGGGCCTTGCAAGGAGGCGCATCATTGCAAGCATTGGCAGCGTCCCACAGCCTGCTGGTGTCTCAGGCTCAGCAGCAGCAGCAGCAGCATCAGCCAGTACCACCACCAGCCGCACCCAAGCCCCCCCCCTTAACCACCACAGGGAGACAGGCAGCAGCGCTTCCATGCCGTAGGGGGATGTTTCTGTCACCAATCTGGCGGTTTTTCACCATGCCCACTGTGTACAGCAAGTACGCCACTTGCAACCACTGTCAGCGGAAGTTGAGCAGAGGTGCAGACCCCTTAAAGTTCAGCACCAGCTCGCTCATCAACCACCTTGCGGCTAAACATTTCCACCAGCATGAGGAGTTCCAGAGGCTGAAGGCATCTGGTGCTGGCAGTGGCACCACACCCATCACTGCACAGCCTTCAGCAGCAGCAGCAGCAACAGCAGCCACCCGCCCTCCTGCTCCTCCAGCAGCACCAGCAGGAGTGCGGAAACGCACTGCTCCTCCCCCCTCTGCAACTCCTGCCGCCGACACTGAGGCCTGTTCTGGCAGCCAGTCCTCAGTGGCCTCCTCTGCTGTGTCTGCTGATTCCCGTGTCAGCAAAAGGCCACGCCAGAGCCTTTTGAGCGAGTCCTTCCAGGGGGTGGTTAGGGCTCTGCCTCCCAGCAGCCGTCGCGTGCGGCAGCTGAACGGCTTGCTGGCACGGGCCATGTGCTCCCAACTCCTGCCGTACACACTCGTGCAGGAGGGGAGCGACATTCGTGCGCTGCTTGCTTGCGCAGCCCCAGACTGGCAGCTCCCCAGCAGACACTTCTTTGCCCGCAAGGCCATTCCTGCACTGCACCGCTTTGTGATGGCCAATGTGGAGCGAGGGCTGGAGCACGCGGTTGGTGAAAGGGTCCACGTCACCATGGACTCCTGGAGCAGCCGCTTCGGGACAGGCCGCTACCTGTCCTTCACTGTCCACTGGGTCAGCTTGGTGGAAGGGGGTGAGGATGGGAGAGCAGCAGCGGGCACAGCAGCAGCAGCAACACAGTGGGTGGTGCCACCCCGCAGGGTCAGGGGAACTGCAGCAGGTTCCTCCGATCCTCTGCCATCCTCCGGCACACCTGGCCAAACCCCCCGCCTCAGCAGCAGCGTGAAGGCCCGCCACTGCCAAGCGCTGCTGCACTTGGTCAGCCTTGGGAAGACCAAGCTGACGGCAACCCATGTGTTGGCCAAACTCCAGGAGCAGGAGAGGATTTGGCTGACCCCCAGAGGCCTCAGAGTCGGAGAGGTGGTGGCCGACAATGGGGCCAATCTGGTTGCCGCAATAGACAGGGGAAACCTGACCCACATCCCCTGTCTTGCCCACGTGCTGAACCTGGTGGTGCAGAAGTTCTTGCGCACCTACCAGGGGATGGGCGAACTGCTGGAAACGGCAAGGAACGTTGTGCGTCACTTCCGGCGCTCGGCTGCAGCCTGTGCGAGCCTGGAAGACGTGCAAAAGGAGCTGGATCTGCCACGCCATCGGCTGATCCTTGACGTTCCGACTCGCTGGAACTCCACCCTGGCGATGTTGGAGCGTCTGGTTGAACAGAAGCGCGCTGTCAAACAGTACCTTGCCCTGGCCACTGTTTCCGCCGCTCAGAGAAGGGACAAGACCAGCAACATCCCGTCCATCGTCCCCGATGATGACTGGAGGCACATGCAGCAGGTGTGCTTTGTGCTGGCTCCCTTCCTGCAGGCCACAAACATGGTGAGCAGGGACCATGCTATGGTCTGCGAGTGGGTGCCCCTGGTTTCTCTGCTGAACAGGGCCCTCGATGCTTTGCTGGAACAGGGAGCGGCAGCCTTGGACCAGCAGGAGCGGCAACCAGCTGCGCAGTCCACCTCTGAGGGGGAGGAGGAGGAGGACTTGGTGGAGGTCCCTGACCTGGCTGCTGATGAGGGGGATCAGCACAGCGCAGCTGAGTTGGTGCGGGGGTGGAGAGAGGATGAGGCGGCAGAGGAGGAGGATGAGGACAGCACTGACGTCGATGTGCCAGCAGACGTGGCCCGCCTCTTCCCAATGGCAGCGCACATGCTGACGTGCCTGCGCAGGGACCCCAGGGTGATCCAGATGAAGCAGAGGGAGGACATCTGGATCAGCATGATGTTGGACCCACGCCTCAAGGGGAAGTTGAGCCAGTTCCTGCTGCCTGCAGGAGGAGACCCAGCGCAACAAATAAGGAGCTTGCAGCAGGCCCTTGTTGAGCGCTTGGAGGAAGCCTTCCCCCAGCCTTCCACCCCCACTGTCCAGCAGCCAGCACAGAGGCAGCAGCAGGTGCCTGCATCCAGCAGCAGCAAGCGCCCCACAGACCTGCTGTCTCTCAGCCACGAGCTCTACAGGACTGTAGAGGCTCCGGCAGCAGTGACTAGAGAGGAGATGCATGCAGCAGCATCCTCCTCCGGTCACAGCCAGCGCCTGACCCGCATGGTGGCTGACTACATGGGGTCGTACAGCGGGCTTGACAGCGATGCCCCTGTTGATCCCATGGAGTATTGGGTCAAGCGCATGGAGATCTGGAGCGAGCTGGCGCAGTACGCCCTGGAAGTGCTGTCCTGCCCCCCTTCCAGCGTGCTGTCCGAGCGCTGCTTCAGTGCAGCTGGTGGCGTGGTCACCGAGAAACGCTCACGTCTGTCTCACAAGTCTGTGGACAGACTGACGTTTCTCAAGATGAACCAGGCGTGGGTGGAAGGCGAGTTCCTGGCCCCTGTTGTCGGCGAGAGGGGGACATGAACTGGCTGCCGGAACCATCGTTAATGTGCCTTACCACCCTTTACCACCTCCTGGCTCCTGCTCACTAAGCCAGCCTGGTTCACTTTGACTATTACGTCGCCTGCAGCCACACATTTTACACCTACAGTGGGCTGCTGTGTACTGCCCTTCTGCTGTCTGTCTGTGTTTCCCACTGCCAGGGTACACAGAATTACCTTCTTCTGCTGCCACTCTGCCACCAGCTATTACGTCAAACAATAGCTATATTGGTTGCAAAACCAAAACCAAACAAACCATTAAAAAAAAAAGGTTTAATTTTTCTGAGGTGCCCGGGTTGAAAACTGTGTTGTTCCAGTTGTGTATTGGACACAATGTGGGCTGCATGACCGCTGTCTGGGACCTCCTGTTGTGTTTATTTACAGCCCTGGTATCACCGCTAGGTACCAGGGCTATTATGTCACGCTGCCTACCTGCTGCCACACTCACACTGCTCCTCCATACCTCCTCCTGCTGCTGCTGCTGCTGTCTGTCTGTGTTTCCCACTGCCAGGGTACACAGATGATTTACCTTCTGCTGCCACTCTGCCACCAGCTATTACGTCAAACAATAGCTGCTCGCCTACTCCTCCATTCCTCCTCCTGCTGCTGCTGTCTGTCTGTGTTTCCCACTGCCAGGGTACACAGAATTACCTTCTTCTGCTGCCACTCTGCCACCAGCTATTACGTCAAACAATAGCTATATTGGTTGTAAAACCAAAAACCAAAAAACCATAAAAAAAAAAAAAGGTTTAATTTTTCTGAGGTGCCCGGGTTGAAAACTGTGTTGTCCCAGTTGTGTATTGGACACAATGTGGGCTGCACGACCACTGTCTGGGACCTCCTGTTGTGTTTATTTACAGCCCTGGTATCACCGCTAGGTACCAGGGCTATTATGTCACGGCGAGCTGCCTGCCTCATTGACTGCCTGCTGCCACACACTCATCCTCCTCCTCCTGCTGCTGAATTTACCTCCTGCTGTCTTTGTGTTTCCACTGCCAGGGAGCACATACAATGGCGCTTCCAACATGCGTGCGCCCACCAGCTATTTGTTACGCTCAAAAATAGCTGCATTTCTTTAAAAAAAAATTGAAAAGAGAAATACGTGAAGAAGAAGAAGACGATATTGAAAAAGAAGGAGAAGGAGAAGATGAAGATGAAGAAGAAGATGAAGAAGAAGATGAAGAAGATGATGAAGAAGAAGATGAAAAAGAAGAAGAAGATGAAGAAGATGAAGAAGATGAAGAAGAAGAAGATGAAGAAGAAGAAGATGAAGAAGATGATGAAGAAGATGAAGAAGAAGAAGAAGATGAAGAAGAAGAAGATGAAGAAGAAGAAGAAGATGAAGAAGAAGAAGAAGAAGAAGATGAAGAAGAAGAAGAAGAAGATGAAGAAGAAGAAGATGAAGAAGAAGAAGATGAAGAAGATGAAGATGAAGAAGAAGAAGAAGAAGAAGAAGATGAAGAAGAAGAAGATGAAGAAGAAGAAGATGAAGAAGATGAAGATGAAGAAGAAGATGAAGAAGATGAAGATGAAGAAGAAGATGATGAAGAAGAAGAAGAAGATGATGAAGAAGAAGAAGAAGAAGATGATAAAGAAGAAGAAGAAGATGAAGAAGAAGAAGAAGAAGAAGAAGAAGAAGAAGAAGAAGAAGAAGACAATATAGAAGAAGAAGAAGAAGATATAGAAGAAGAAGATCTAGAAGAAGAAGAAGAAAGATAAAGAAGAAGAAGAACAAGTATATACAGTAACACTACTGAACAAAATTAAGGACACAACTTCTCTTTCCACATTTTTTTTTAAAGGAACATCCCCACATAATCACTTGCTGTTGTTACTTGGAAAAAAAGATGTTTCTTGCATCATTCACCCTCAAAACAAGTGTTGGAAGCTATTTAAGGCCAATTCGAATAGTCAGCTCGAATAGTGAGCTCGAATACCGACTCGAATAGTGAGCTCGAAGTCCGAGGTCGAATCGAATAGTAAAAATTATTTGACTCGAATATTCGACTGACCTCGAATAATTTACTATTCGAATTCGACCAAACTCGAATTTTAAAAAGGGGTATTTGAGCACCACTATAGAGTGGTAATGACTAGTGTTGGGCGAACACCTAGATGTTCGGGTTCGCGAATGTTCGCCGAACATCGCCGCGATGTTCGGGTGTTCGCGCCGAACTCCGAACATAATGGAATTCAATGGGGACCCGAACTTTCGGGCTTTGTAAAGCTTCCTTACATGCTACATACCCCAAATTTGCAGGGTATGTGCACCTTGGGAGTGGGTACAAGAGGGAAAAAATATTTGAAAAAGAGCTTATAGTTTTTGAGAAAATTGATTGTAAAGTTTCAAAGGAAAAAATGTCTTTTAAATGTGGAAAATGTCATGTTTCTTTGCACAGGTAACATGCTTTTTGTCGCCATGCAGTCATAAATGTAATACAGAGAAGAGGTTCCAGGAAAAGGGACCGGTAACGCTAACCCAGCACCAGCAGCAGCACACGTGATGGAACAGGAGGAGGAGGCGCAGGAGGAGAAGGCCACGCTTTTTGAGACACAACAACCCAGGCCTTGCATGAGGACAAGAAGCGTGCGGATAGCATGCTTTTTACGCCATGCAGTCATAAATGTAATAAAGATGAGAGGTTCCATAAACAGGGACCGGCAACGCTAACCCAGCAGCAGCAGCAGCACACGTGATGGAACAGAAGGAGGCACAGCAGGAGAAGGCCACGCTTTGAGACACAACAACCCAGGCCTTGCATGAGGACAAGAAGCGTGCGGATAGCATGCTTTGTACCACCATGCAGTCATAAATGTAATAAAGATAAGAGGTTCAATAACAGGGACCGGGCGGCAACGCTAACCCAGCAGCAGCAGACGTGATGGAACAGGAGGAGGCGCAGGAGGAGAAGGCCACGCTTTCAGGCACAACTCAGGCCTTGCATGAGGACAAAAAAATGCGTGCGCAAAGCAATGCAATGAGTAGTTTTCAGGACACAATGGGCTATTCGGAGGAGCTATTCCCACCCCCACAATCTTCTACCTGTGAAAGGTCAATGGAACAGCCACAAATGTTGTGCCCGGATTCACAACCTTTTTCTGTGGAAAATGCACCTCGCACTGAAATGCAAGGCGAGGCCGAGGATGAACATGACGTCAACAACTCAACATGACGCAAAATGGGGGCGGAACAGAAAGTTGCTTTCAATGTTTTGAAGGCCTTAATTGCCTCCGGTGGCCAGTTAGATGCATCATTCATCACACCCAAATCCCAGAGCAATGTGTGCAGGAATTTGAATCGCAGGAGGTGTACCGAGATCATCTGGACAAGTGACCAAGTGACCAAGTGACAAGTGACCAAGTGACAAGTGACAAAGTGAAAAGTGACAAAGTGACCAGTGACAAAGTGACAAAGTGACAAAGTGACTGACAAAGTGACAAAATGACAAAGTGACAAAATGACAAAGTGACAAAATGACAAAGTGACAAGTGACAAGTGACAAAGTGACAAGTGACAAGTGACAAAGTGACAAAATGACAAAGTGACAAAGTGACAAAGTGACAAAGTGACGAGTGACAAAGTGACAAGTGAGAGGTTGTTCTGGGGAGCTCTACTCCACTGCACACAGTCACATATGAGGAGAGGTCTTGTCGGGACTGCTGATCCTCCTCAGCTTGCTCAAAGCCTTGAGGGTTCCTGAAGATCCTCTGCTTGGAGTTCACCGGGGTTCAGCTTGGTGTCGGGGTCGGCGGCGTCCTCCTCACTCCAACGTGGCAGATCTTCTGTTGAAGGAAAAACAAACAAACATTTTTTAAAGTCCAGTACCGCTTCTGAAGGACTCACCAAGAGATGCAGGAGCGCTTCAATCTAGCGCACCATCGCTCGCTGGGTGATGTCCCTCCCTACGCGCTGGAATTCTACGCTGCACATGCTAGCACGCTTTTGCGCAGTGCCGAGGCGCATTCCAGCAGCTAGCTACCAAGCTTCTGTGGATCTGATTGGGCCACCATGTTGGATCTCTGCCAAGTCCTCCAAAATTTTGAGCAATCCACGTTGCTTGTGACTGAGCAGTGACAACTCTACAGTCAGCATTACAATACCACTGCTGTGTTTACTGAAAAAATCAATGTTGAAGATGGAAACCGCTGGCATGATGCAAGTGGGGGAATCTGAAGATGAAAATGATCAGCGTGATGATACCAATATCAGGCAACCTGCCTCAGGAAACGCTGGTCCCAGCTATGACAAAGAACAGGACGAGGAACAGCTGGAGTTGGAGCAGGAATTGGATGCCCCCACTGCCGAGGGACAGAGCGGTGCACGTTGGACTTCCACAATTTAGCGGGAATGGACAGCAGAAGAGGAAGAAAGTGATGCTGGTGACGAATATGGTGCATCACAACAATCACAACGCTCACAAGAACATGAAGACAGAGGAGTCTGGCAGGATTCTCTGGCACACATGGCTCAATTCATGCTAGACTGCATTGAACGCGGCCCGCGCATTATTCACTATTCATTATTATTCATTATTCTGGACAACACCAATTACTGGGTTTATACCCAGTTTATACAAACACAATGTTAAAAAACTGATTGAAGAAAGTGTCAGACAGGTCAAAAATGGAACAATTCCAGCAGGCCCTTGAGGATGGAGACTTTAGAGAGGAGATTGACATCCTCCTCCTTCTCTAGCCAGTTGTACGCCGACAGACTGACTTCAGCAAACCCAGGAGGACCAGGAGGGCAGCAAAGAACACAAGCTGCTGCTAGTGCCCAAAAGGGAATGGTATTGGCAGTGTCCTTGGAGTGGGAACATTTTCTGACACCCATGCAGCAGCCCACAGAACAGCAATCGGGCAGTTCCACGTCCTCCAACACCAATCGCCTGGAGAAGATGGTCAAGGACTACATGTCAGATGGCGTAGCTGTTGAACAATCCATCTGCAGACAGACGGTGAGTGTGACAGCACAGAAGGACCATGGCAACTCACTCATAGTACCACAGTTTGATAGTGCTGCCCAAATAATTATATGGATCCGTGGACCCGGGCAGTACTGGGAAGTGGGAACGCAGATTTTAGTACCTAAACACACGATACAACATGTTTTCCGGGGTCGGACTCTGAGGCACATACAGATGGTCCCGATCATCATCCTCATCATACAACTCTTCTCCTGAGTCTGACCCACCCACCACCTCTGCCACCCCAACATCCCCAGACACAGACCCCTCATCGTCCTCAACATTAACTTGGGATGCTGGCCTGAGCCCGACCTCCTCCTCCACATCAGGCCCCATCATCTCCTCAATGGCAGCCCTCAATAATCGCTCTGGCGCCGGACCAATGGACACAACGTTCTCCTCCGGGGAGGGCTGCTGCTGACCACTGGCTGCTGGGGTGGATGTTATAGCTTGCGTGGGGCGTTGGCTGTTGCTGTTGTTGGGAGTGCTGCTCACAGCGGAGGTCTCTGAGGAACTCATGGTGAGCTCATATAGTGGTTGACGTTGAGTGGAGTATTACTGATCCCAGCAATATACACACTGACTGGCAGAATACGCAATGCTATATAGTGGTTGAAGGTGAGTGATGTACTACAGATCCCAGCAATATACACAGTGACTGGCAGTACAATGGTATGGGTGGGTGAGCAGAGTACTACAGATCCCAGCAATGCTATATAGTAATGGGGTGACTGAGTGAGCGGCAGTGTACTACTGTTCCCAGCAGACACAGAGTGGCAGTAAACACAATGCTATATAGTGTGGCTGAGCGAGCGGTGTACTACTGTTCCCAGCAGACACAGAGTGGCAGTAAACACAATGCTATATAGTGTGGCTAAGCAAGGTACACAGAGTGGCAGTAAACACAATGCTATATAGTGTGGCTGAGCGAGCGGTGTACTACTATTCCCAGCAGACACAAAGTGTCAGTAAACACAATGCTATATAGTGTGGCTGAGCGAGCGGTGTACTACTATTTCCAGCAGACACAAAGTGGCAGTAAACACAATGCTATATAGTGTGGCTGAGCGAGGTACACAGAGTGGCAGTAAACAGAATGCTATATAGTGTGGCTGAGCGAGCAGTGTACTACTATTCCCAGCAGACACAGAGTGGCAGTAAACACAATGCTATATAGTGTGGCTGAGCGAGGTACACAGAGTGGCAGTAAACAGAATGCTATATAGTGTGGCTGAGCGAGCGGTGTACTACTGTTCCCAGCAGACACAGAGTGGCAGTAAACACAATGCTATATAGTGTGGCTGAGCGAGGTACACAGAGTGGCAGTAAACAGAATGCTATATAGTGTGGCTGAGCGAGCGGTGTACTACTATTCCCAGCAGACACAGAGTGGCAGTAAACAGAATACTATATAGTGTGGCTGAGCGAGGTACACAGAGTGGCAGTAAACACAATGCTATATAGTGTGGCTGAGCGAGCGGTGTACTACTATTCCCAGCAGACACAGAGTGGCAGTAAACAGAATGCTATATAGTGTGGCTGAGCGAGGTACACAGAGTGGCAGTAAACACAATGCTATATAGTGTGGCTGAGCGAGCGGTGTACTACTATTCCCAGCAGCGACACAATGACTGGGGGGACACTGGCTAGCGTGGCTGGAGCGCGAACTACCCTGCCTGCCTACCCAAAGCTAAACCCACAGACAAATGGCGGAGATATGACGTGGTTCGGGTATTTATTTACCCGAACCACGTGACAGTTCGGCCAATCAGAGCGCGTTCGGGTCCGAACCACGTGACCCGTTCGGCCAATCACAGCGCTAGCCGAACGTTCGGGGAACGTTCGGCCATGCGCTCTTAGTTCGGCCGAACTCGAACATCACCCGAACAGGGTGATGTTCTGCAGAACCCGAACAGTGGCGAACACTGTTCGCCCAACACTAGTAATGACACACACCAGCCCTTTGCAGAATACCTGGAGTTGTCTCCCTGATGGGTAGCTGAAGGTTACACACCATAACAGTCCTTCAGAGACTGTCACAAGGTGTTTCTCTCTGGAGAATAGCTGCCATTTGTCCATTTGTACCATGGTACTCTGAGCATTTAGGCAATATGTAGAAGAGGTGGCGTGGTTCATAAGAGCACAGTGGAGTTTCTTCCTAAGTGTGCATGTTGGCACTCTGACATATATTTATTTCACAATGATACTTAGTTAGGGATGGAGGAGGGGGGGGGGGGGGCAAGAATTTCAAGTTTGGTCTCTTAGTGAATTGTGCCATTTTCTTAGAAACATTTCTGTTCAATTTCCAAAGACTGCGCCATTGACTTCATTGTAATTTGTAAAACTGGTTCGTTGAAATTTTGCGGACCCACCGGAAGATTGAGGCAATTAACACGAAAACTTCAGACACATTTTCGCTCATTCCTATTCTTGCCCTCCCCCTGTGTCTGGGATGTGGTTGTGGACAGGGTTGCACATAAGGGCTAGATACAGCCATGGTGCACAGTGCCTTCTCCTTGTTGATGTGTGTTTGAGTAGCTACTACCAACTTTACTGTGTTTTTCCTGTCCTGTTCTACCTCTAGAGATGGCCTGAAGCCCTGAACTGTTCACCGGCTAACGGTTCCCAGCGAACTTCCATGGTTCGCCATCACGGCGAACAGGGAAATTTTCCGGAAGTTCGGTTCGCCCCCATAGTGCATCATGAGGGTCAACTTTGACCCTCTACATCACAGTCAGCAGGCACATTGTAGCCAATTAGGCTACACTCCCTCCTGGAGCCCCACCCCCCCCCTTATAAAAGGCAGGCAGCGTCAGGCAGTGGACTCACTTGTGTGCCTGCAATAATTAGTGAAGGGATAGCTGCTGCAGACTCTCATAGGGAAAGCTTAGTTAGGCTCTTGTAGGCTGGTTAGCTTGCTCCTGGCTGATTGTTATTGTTTAAAAAAGCACCCCTCAACAGCTCTTTTGAGAGCTAATCTTGTTCTTGTGATCTATTTTTTTTTTGTGTGGCCCACTTGCATTATATACAGCCCTGTCAGTCAGTGTCACTGTGCCTGTCTGTGTGTGACAGGTGCACATGTAATACCCATCACTGCATATACCTACTACCTGTTGTGTTCACTTCAGTGCACCCACCTACCTACGTGAGCACATGCAGTGTCACTGTGCCTATCCAGTCTGTGTGTGACAGGTGCACATGTAATATCCATCACTGCATATACCTACTACCTGTTGTTCACTCAGTGCACCCACCTACCTACATGAGCCCACGCAGTGTGATATACCACTCCGTGCATACCTGTTAATTGCACCTGTGTGACTGACTGCACATTGTATTACTCAAGTCAGTGCATACCTTTCACTTCATCCCCCTCAATATGGACAAAACAAAAGGCAGAGGCAGGCCACCTGGCAGGTCTGTTCGAGGTTGCGCTGTCGTAATTTCATGCGGCCCACGACCAAAGTACAATGTTCAGAAGAAGGCATGTGCCATCAACCCCCAATATTGTCAGGACATAGTTGACTATTTAACACAGAACACCTCATCTTTCTCAGCTTCCGCACGGAAGCGTGACATATCTTCCTCCTCCTGCTCTGATTCTGGCACCCCACTTAACACTCAGTCGGCCGCCACCACCAAAGTGCCATCACCCCAGGGCTCAGCGGTGTGGAAATTTTTGTGTGTGTCTGCCTCAGATGAGAGCAATGCCATCTGTACTCTCTTCCACTGAAAATTGAGCCGTGGAAAGACCAAGACCCGCGTAAGGACAACTACCTTACGAAGGCACATGATTACAATGCAAAAACTGCAATGGGATGACCACCTGAGGGAAAGCAGCACACAAAAGTAAATCCACACACTGCAGTGGAAGATTTGCAATTATTTCTCAAAAAAGGTGATACCCAAACTGTACCGTGATGTTGAAAGGCAAGTGGTGTCATCTCTGGCACACAGCTTTGGGTCAAGGGACCATCTGATCACGTGGTCTGCAAAGCACGCTCAGACCTCACCGAAGACTAAGTCAGTCCCCACACACAGCATCTCTGCCTGCATGCCGTGTGACTGCCTGCCCCAAGACTAAATCGCTCCTCACACAGCATCTCTGCCTGCAGGCCGCTTGACTAGCTTTTTCCGCCGCCACCAACAGGGTCCAGGACTCCAGGCGGATTCCTGAATTTTTAAGGCTGCTGCTAGCAGCAGCCACTATAATAATTTTTCTGGTGCATGTGCATGCCTGCCTAATTTTTCTGGCTGCACTGCGTCTGCAACAACAAAACAAAAGGCATGTATATGTGCCAATTCCCCTTCATGATCTTTACCTTGCCGCGGTGAAGGGGCTTGTGTATCACAATGAAGCAATGACCGCCGGCTATATGAGTGTCTCAGGGGGCACACCCAAGATAATAAGGTCGTTGAATTCATTTTGGACAGACCAAATTTTATCAGCTGGACAGTCACTGTTCTGTCATTCAGCTACCTCAGCTCGGCGACCATATGGGCTTGAAAACCACCACGGCCTGCACTCTGGCCATGGAGCGCACCAGTCCAGCACGACCGTCGGCCATCACTGCACAAACTGCTGTTTGCGGTGTGTTACACAGTGAGTTTGGTGTGTCAGTGTAAAGCAGTACTCTAATTACACTCCCTGATTGATGTATACACATGCAAGATGTTTTAAAGTACTTTAGGCATGCAATTTAGCATTCAATGTGATTTTGGCCCTTAAAACGCTGCTTTGCGTCAAATCCAGTTTTTTCCCCGGGACGTTTGGCGTCTATCCCACACCGACATGCCCCCCTCCAGGTGTTAGACCCCTTGAAACATCTTTTCCATCACTTTTGTGGCCAGCATACATTTTTTTAGTTTTCCAAGTCCGCCTCCCCATTGAAGTCTATTGCAGTTCGCGAAAGTTCACGCAAATTGAACGTTCGCAGGTGGTTCGCGAACCAAAAATTGGAGGTTCGAGCCATCTCTATCTACCTCTCTGTTTAGCTTCCTGTCTTTTTCTGCTTGCATGAGTACCACTTAATCTGTATAATGCCCAGTGTCTGATTCTCAGAGTTCTAGTGTACAAACTGCAGCTTGCATCATTGTATCAATAGCCTTCAATACCCTTCCAAAAGACATATTGGGATAGTAAAGCACTGGGGTGTTTATTTTTTAACCTCTGCTGTAAAGCTGTGCAAATATTTGGCAATGGCATACAATATAAGTATTTCAAGCCTCACCTGCATAGAGCAAAACAACCATAAAAATGATCCTTACATGTGCATTTCCACTGACTCAGGAAGGGAAAGAAAATTAACCAATCAAAGCAAGCAGCTGCTGTTCATTAAACTGGAAGCTAGATCATTAACTGTGAACTTGAAATTTTGATATGATATATTGAAATCATTCCAGGGTCATTAAAGGGACTCCGAGCAGTGCAGAAACTATGGAAAGATGCATATCATTTTAAAGCTCTCTTTCTCCTCTTTCCAATGATATATAAACCGCCGCCCTATGCCTTTTAGTTTTCGCTATTTTCGTGATTGAAATTGCCGCGGCCGCGATTTCAATCGCGAAACTAGAGAAAACTAAAAGGCGTAGGGCGACGATTTAGGTGTCGCCAGAAAGAGGAGAAAGAGAGCTTTAAAATAATATCCATCTTTCCATAGTTACATTGTATTACACAGGAGGACACTTTCCCCAGTGTCAGCAGCTCCATTCAGCAGAATGGTGCTGCTGACTTTAGGAAAAAGTCGCCCTGTGTAATACAATGTAACTATGGAAAGATGGATATCATTTTAAAGCTCTCTTTCTCCTCTTTCTGGTGACACCTAAATCATCGCCCTACGCCTTTTAGTTTTCTCTAGCTTCGCGATTGAAATCGCGGCTGCAGCAATTTAAATTGCGAAAATAGCAAAAACTAAAAGGCATAGGGCGGCGGTTTATATATCATTGGAAAGAGGAAAAAGAGAGCTTTAAAATGATATGCATCTTTCCATAGTTTCTGCACTGCTCGGAGTCCCTTTAAAGAACATCCCATTAATACATACTGTAAGTCAGCAGTACTAACTGCAGTCACAAATTGGTCTGGTTAACCCTGGCTGCCAAAACCACCAGGCAGAAAACTTTACTTAAAGCCAGTTACACGCCTAGTATTATAGTGACAATGGCATTGCCTTATTATTTTGATTATAATATTGATATTTTTTATGGTACTAGAATATTCCATCCATGGCACCTTATAATTACAATAGCCCACTCAAATCATAGACACAGTTACGTGATACATACAAGGGTAATACAAATGATGCACAGTCAAAGTGGCAATGGCATAACTATAGCCCCACCCAACCCTACAATTGTTGTAGAGGCCTGCTCAAAATCTCAGTTGATCTTCATTTGTGAATAGCTCAGAAGATATGTGGCAAATCAGAGATACTTGAAAATGGCAAACCATCATACAGTGTGATTGTTTATCTATTTCTGAGTAAGCTCCAGAGTATCTTCACCCACAAATCCTTTATGTTGTACCATAACTTTATCATTTCTATCTAAAATATTCCAGAATGTAGATAAACTGGATTCAACAGTATGGGCTTGATTCACAAAACGGTGCTAATTGTTAGCACATTGTGAAAAGTGGTACGTGGGAAATTTCGAGTGATAACAGTTTTCTTGTGCAAATTTATCACATTAAAGGTCGCGTTCACGCGAACGTTAACGCGCGAAAATCTTTTTTTCACGCAAAATCGCGGTAAAACGAGCAAAAACCCGTGCTAACAGCCGTGCTAACAGTTAGCACCGTTTTATGAATCAAGCCCCATGTGTGGCACCAATGTGAGGCTTTGGCACAGTGTTTTTTTAAATAGTTGTTCACCCCCACCATTTCCCTTACCTAAACAATTCACCTCAAACCAGGTGTTTTGGGTACACTGGTGGCGGTTGCATCTTGGCTACCCATTGACCACAATATGAGTTTGGGCGTCTGTATGTGTGTTACACTGGAGAGTTGGTTGCAGGGTAAGCCGAATGATGGCTCTCCCTGCTGCTGCAAAACTCCCCGGTGGCGTTAAATACTATTCCCCTCCGAGTTGTCGCAACTCGGAGGGAGATGTAATTCGGGGTCCATCGGAGCCCCAAATTACCCCTGAGCACCCCATGCAGCATATTGGTGATGATATGGCCACTGCTGAGGGGTTGTGGCAGTCAGACCAGGATGTGGGACGTTGCATGGATGCAATCAGTCTGTGTCACTGCTGAGGGGTTGTGGAAGACCAGGATGTGGGGCGTGGCATGGATGCAATCAGTCTGTGGCACTGCTGAGGTGTTAAGGAAGGCCAGGATGTGGGGTGTGGCACGGATGCAATCAGCCTGTGGCACTGTTGAGGTTTTAAGGAAGGCCAGGATGTGGGGTGTGGCATGAATGCAATCAGCCTGCGGCACTGCTGAGGTGTTATGGAAGGCCAGGATGTGGGGGTGGCATGGATGCTATCAGCCTGTGGCACTGCTGAGGTTTTATGGAAGACCAGGATGTGGGATGAGGCATGGATGCTATCAGTCTGCGGCACAAGCGCAGTTTTAGTGCTCGGCGCTGTGCTTCGAAAGGTGCAGAGGTTCTCAATTTTGGCATACAATGGTGGCGCTCTACTATCATGCAGCCAAACTCAAATTCGGCCTGCCTACACAGCTGAGAGATCGGAGCATTAGAAGAACCAAAGGCCCTTGGTTTAGCATTGAGTTTGACTAGACAAGACATGGAACATTTATATTGCGCTTTTATCCTGGCTCACTCAAAACACCAGATCTGCAACCACTAGAACACACTCTATAGGCTGTAGCAAGGTCTCCCACTGAATAGACACTGGCTTACTGAACAGGAAGAGTGGAGAACCCTGGTCTCTGTGTCAGAGGCAGAGCCCTTACCCAGTACACTAATCCAGCCACTAATCTGTAACAAACTCATAAATGGCATAGGGAATAGGGCAATGCGGAAGGTTTTTTTTACGAGAGAAGAGGGGGAAGTTATTGCTAGGAGAGGATAGAGTAAGGTTAGTGTTGGGGGTGCAGAGAAGGAAGGTTAGTGTTAGGAGTGAAGAGGGGAAGGATAGGAGTGGAGATGGAGATTAGTGTTAGGTGTGTAGAGATGAGAGGTTAGTGTTAGAACAGGAAAGAGAAAGGTAATATGATAGAGATATTGATGAAAAAGTAGCTTGGACAGTGCCAAAAAGAACATGTGATGGTAAGGAATGTACGCATCCCCCTGCCCACTGCCTAGCCTTGATCTATCTTTCCTAATGAAAACACCTGTCTGACACACCTACGCGTCTAGCCCTAACCATAAACCAACGTTTGTCTCTCTGATCTCTAACCTTTTATCAAAGCCGAACTCTGGGTTAAAGGGGCACTATGGCGAAAAATTGTTAAATTAAAAATATGTGCAAACATATACAAATAAGAAGAACATTTTTCCAAAAGTAAAATGAGCCATAAATTACTTCTCTCCTATGTTGCTATAACTTACAGTAGGTAGTAGAAATCGGACAGAAGTGACAGGTTTTGGACTAGTCCATCTCTTCATAGGGGATTCTCAGGGATGTACTTATTTTCAAAAGCACTTAGTGAATGGCAGTTACTCTGTCCAACTGATAAACAAGTGTACGGTGAGCAGGCAGGCTGGCCAGCATCTTTGTATACATCCTTTTTAGGGAATATCTTTATAAAGAATAAAAGCCCTGCCAAGAATCCCCTATGAAGAGATGGACTAGTCCAAAACCTGTCACTTCTGTCAGATTTCTACTACCTACTGTAAGTGACAGCAACATAGGAGAAAAGTAATGTATGGCTCATTTTACTGTGGAAAAAAACGTACTTCTTATTTGTATATGTTTGCACATATTTTAAATTTTACAATGTTTCACCATAGTGCCCTTTTAAAAAAAAAATTTCATTCTCACCTGATTCCCTTCCACCACTACTCTATCAACAATGTTTTCCTCCAAAACACTGATACCCAAATCACAGCTGCATTACTGATAATGAGGTGCAACCAAGTGCCAAAGTTCAATCCACCAGCTCCACTAAATCAGCCAATATTTGTACACTAAGAAAACTGCAAACCTTTCCTTGGAAATACTTTTCACGACTGTAAAACAGCAAGTAATGTATTTTCTAGGAGGGTTGCACTGTGCAACACACATCAAAAGAGACATGCTTGGGTCATATAGGATGGTATCGATTGTTTTACACATTTTCCTCTCTTTTACAACTAGTGCTGTTTGTTGCCTGTTTTTTAGAAGATAAGAATAACTATTAGCTGGTGCTGTTTGGGCGGTTTCTGAGCGGCGTTACAATTATTTGCTCACCAAGGGAAGGGATGAAACTGATAAACTTCAATTTTTCTACGGCATTAGACCCTGATGATAACCAGCAACTAGAATCCATGTATGGGGTAATGCTTTCAAAGCCAATATGGTAATTCAATCCTTTATATTATAAACAGACCTCAGGTGTTGAATATATTCCGTATTTCACACAGCAGCATACAGTACAATATCCTCGGTGGTGAAACGCTCATATCTCATCTAAATTATTTAGCCGCATTCTGCATAACACTGTGAAATTGATATAATATTGATCTTTTACAGATAGAAACACATTTTGTCTTGGAAAAATTTTTTATGCATCCATAATTCATTCGGAGTCTCTTGCACTTGGCACAAGGCTGGGGTCTGTTTGGGCATTGCAGCATGATTTCTGATTAATTTGGATACACTTCAGGTGCTTGCTGTGCTTTACAGTGCAAATAGCACAATGCTGCTACACAGTTTAGTTATCTTTATTTCCGAGGGAAAAAAAAAGTGTTTAGCTAGTTGGATAGCTCGGGGGTATACATCAATTCATGGAATCGAAAGGTGGTTGTCGGTATATGAGAAAATGAGATTTATGTCTGCTGAGGAATGGTGGAGTGGAATGTGTGTTGAATGGGATTTATAGTAGTCACATACAGGCAGATCTTTTTCAGAAAGTGACGGATGTGTATCAACAGTGGTGACAGTATTCAACTTGGGCAGCACCCAACCAAGTCTTTTTTTTTTTTTTTTTTAATTCTTATTTTAGAACCACATCCTCTTGTTCACCTTTTCTTCTCAATTGTCTTTTAAGTTTTTGTTAATTTTTTACATTATACTGTATTTATGCCTAAGTCCCGGAACGTAAGAAAAAATGGAGTTGATTCATAAAGAATATGTAAAGCAAACCCAAGGTCATCCATCAAAAAAAAAAAATACTTACCAAGGTAAAGGGGAAGCCTCTAGATAGTGCAGAGGCTTCCCATTTCCTCCTCAACCCTAACATTGCCATGCAGCGGCCCTCTTAGCATATTCTTCAAGAAGCTGTCGTGTATGTTCTCATGACCATGCTCACCACCATGTACATGCGTGGCCATACTGCATCTGCATGAGCAGTAATCAAAAGGCATTCATCCATCAGCCACAGTGCTACTGCACAGGCGCAACCTTACTCGCACAGGTGCAGTATGGCTGTGCTCATGCATGAATGGAAACTAAAAGAGCTACCTGGCCAGCGGTGGTTAAGGACATGAGAAGTCTCTGGAGCATTGTTTAGGCCCTCAGTAAATACAAAAATTAAGTTTGCTAGTACTTCTATACCTCCTTTTTAGTATTTTGTCAGTTGCCGGGTGCTAAAAATGATTTACTTGTTGACAGAGATGAAAAAATAATCTCCTGAGAGTAGAGAGTAGATCAAGGAGCCTTGATGTAAAAAAGACACAAAGGAAGTACAGGAGCCCAGTGTGGTGTAGTAGGACTAAGTGATGAGGAAGCGATATTAAATAATAGACAAGGTACTCGGGTTGCCACATGGCAACCGCCTTCAGTGCGTGAGGGAAATGAACTCTCAACGGACTGGTCACTCTCTTAAAACTGAGACAAATATCTTGTCCCTCCAGGAGAGGGTAGCACAAGTGTGGACAATGGAGTACTAGTAGTCAACCTGTACCTTCTGTACCTTTCGAGCCATGCTTATTTAGAAGCATACTAATAATTCTCAGCAACCATATCCGAGGTGATTGATAAAAACTAGCTTTACTTACCTGGGGATTTTTCCAGCCCCTAGAAGTGGTACGTTTTTGTAAATCTATCACTTGTCCACGTGACATGCCCATGCTTCTCTGCAGCCGGCTGCTCTCTACTTCCTGTGGAGAGGAAGGGAGGAATGATGTTGGCCCCCTCCCAACTTCTGCCGGGTGGTTGTCACCCTTTCCAAGCCCTGGAAGAGTGGGCGGCAGCAAGAAAAAAATTGGCTTCTGGCGGCAAATAGTGTAGAACTGGCCCTAATACACTGTCAATGTAAATGCATTAAGAAAGGAGAACTTTGCCCTTTCAAGTCCACATTCATATTTTGACCAATTATTTTTTTGGATTGATATTGTCCTTTCAAATAATTTAGTCTAGTAGGAAATAATGTTTGTTCTCTCAACAGGCAGCCATTTAGTCTCTTCAGTTTGGCAATGGGATTGCCTTTTTACGAATTGGGCTGCTGTCAGTCAGGAGTAACTACAAATCTTAGTTCCTCCAGCAAAACCTTGATAGGGTCCTCTAGCATAAATACTTTTTTCTTCCTCTACACATTGTAACTCCCATGGCCTCTTCTGCCGAGGTCTTAAATCAAGTGTAGCCACCACAAGTGCCATGACAGTGTGACCACCAATCTCTACTCCCACTCACAGCTAATGTGCTCATCACAACACCTTTTGTGTATGGTAGTTCCTGTGTCTGAGGAAGGAGTCCTTTCAGCACTGAGTCCTACTGAAGGGACTGCTACTCCAGTAGTTGTCATTCACAAAACTGGTATCTGGATAGAGTTGCTGAACTGTCATCTGGAAATAAGATAGGAGAAACAGGAGACAGGTGTTTGTGGGCTGAGACATCAGACATCTGTCTCATGAGGAATCACCCAGTGGTGTCCACTCCAGATACTGAACTTCTATCATGATTTGCATAGTAAGAGCAGTACATCTGTATGTATCTAATGTAGTAAAATCTGCAACCATTGATTTCTGGTGTTCAGAAATCAGGAGGGTTTGAAATGGTAACAGTTATGACACTAGGGAGACCTTGATAAAATTATTATTTGAAGTTGTATATACCAAAACAGACACTACCCACAACCAAACATGTATATTTATCATTTAAATTTTTAAGTTTAGTGCCCCTGGGAATCGGACCCAATCTCACTTATCTCAGTAGCCAATTTTGCTATGAAGCCTCGTTGGGCAAGAACAATCATTTTTCATATAATTTATCATAATTAGAAGTAAATTGCATGTCACATTGAAGTCAACGGCTTAAATTTTCTGCGGTTAATAGCAAAGCCCCCATACATGCTACCATCACCAAATTTACTAGATATGAATAGTGATGAGAGATTATCAAAAAGATCTTGTACAACTACTTTCTGTTAAAATGATAATGGATCTATGGACCCCTCTAGTTATGCACATTAAACCAGTTGTATTGATTTGTAACTGTAGGGAGATGATGACCATTGTGTGAGCTGCTCCACTTCTTTGCCTTCAAAGCTAGATCAGTTAAATTATTACAAAATGGAAACAACGATTTTACTGTACATAACTGGAAGGATCAATAGTCTCTTTTAAGCAATGTATTAAATATATAGTCCCTTTACAATCCTGTTCAGAGTTTGAAAAACAAACAAACAAAAAAACAAAAAAAACAAAAAAACCCGTCAAACTCTTTCTTAACCCATTCAGGTTCCGTCGTTTTCACGTGAGAAATGTTCACCTCCCATTTATTAGCCTATAACTTTATCACTACTTATCACAATACACTGATCTATATCTTGTTTTTTCCGCCACCAATTAGGCTTTCTTTGGGGGGTACATTTTGCTAAGAGCCACTTTACTGTAAATGCATTTTAACAGGAAGAATAAGAAAAAACGGGAAAAATTCATTATTTCTCAGTTTTCAGCCATTATAGTTTTAAAATAATACATGCCTCCATAATTAAAACTCACGTATTGTATTTGCCCATATGTCCTGGTTATTACACCGTTAAAATTATGTCCCTATCACAATGTATGGCGACAATATTTTATTTGGAAATAAAGGTGCATTTTTTCCGTTTTGCATCTATCACTATTTACAAGTTTAAAATAAAAAAAATATAGAAATATTTCATCTTTACATTGATATTTAAAAAGTTTAGACCCTTAGGTAAATATTTACATGTTTTTTTTTATTGTAATGTTTTTTTTTTTATAGTAAACATTTTATTTGGGTAGTTTTGGGAGGGTGGGAGGTAAACAATAGATTCATAATGTAAATGTGTGTTAATTTTAATTTTTTTTTTTTTTTACAGGTGTAGTATTACTTTTTGGCCACAAGATGGCGGCCATGAGTTTGTTTACATGACGTCACTCTAAGCGTAACATACGCTTACAGTGACGCATCGGGAAGGGAACGGCCAGAAAAGGCGCAGCTTCCGAGAGAAGCTGTCGCTTTTTCAGCGGGGGAGAGGAATCAATGATCGGGCACCATAGCCCGATACATTGATTCCCTGGCTACCGAATCCGCGTCAGGGAGTGCACATGCACGCGCGCGATCGGCCGCGGGAACGCGCGGTAGCGCGCATGGTTCCTGGACGTAGAAACTACGTCCAGGAACCAAAATAGGTTAATGATGCTGGATTTGGGGGTCTCAGGGTTAATTACTTATCTGTTTGGTCGTAATTCATTCAGTCAGATGCCATTGCAGGGCAATTTTTCAGATAGTTTTGTATTTAAGTAATAGTTATGCAAACAAAGTACAGTAAGTTTTCTGCTTCCCCCGGATGCAACAGAAGCTAGTCTGTAGTGCTGGGACAGCTTAGTATAGCTCAAGTCAATCTAATAATTTTAGTACAGCAATGTCAATCTCTTAGCGTCAAGCGTTTGAGAGTTAACCCTTCCAGTAACTTGGAAACCATGTTTATCTTTTTTTGCTATTAGTTTTATGTTCAGTTGTATTCTTCAGACCATGGATGATTTTTGAGTTTATTACTTTAAATGCCCTACCACGAGGGTTACGTTTTATAAAGGGAGCTGATTAATAGAAAATAGTACTGCCAGCAAAGAATTTAAAGGTGTAACTGATGTGATATTTCCAGTTGCAGTATCCCTATTATGGGAGTACAAAATACAGTACATCACTAAGGGGGTCTGATTCTTTTTATTTATTTGCAATTCTTAACTGCTGTCAAAGTGACTCCAACAATTTGCACATGTATATTTAATTTAATGTACGTGGGGCAGCACGGTGGCGTAGTGGTTAGCTCTCTCGCCTTGCAGCGCTGGGTCCCTGGTTCGAATCCCAGCCAGGGCACTATCTGCAAAGAGTTTGTATGTTCTCTCTGTGTCTGCGTGGGTTTCCTCCGGGCACTCCAGTTTCCTCCCACATTCCAAAAACATACGGATAAGTTGATTGGCTTCCCCTAAAAAATTGGCCCTAGACTACAGTACTTACACTACATAATATAGACATATGGCAATGGTAGGGATTAGATTGTGAGCTCCTTTGAGGGACAGTTAGTGACAAGATATTTATATACATTGTACAGCGCTGCGTAATATGTTGGCGCTATATAAATACTAAATAATAATAATTTTAATAATAATGTAGAAGCAAGAGAGCCACTGAGAGAACCACCAATGGTCTTAAGAATCTCGTTTGTGCCTTTTTTGGTTGAGATCCTCCAACTTATTGATATTTACCCAAAAAAATGGAGACTGCACAATTGAGTCCCATATAAAACTAGGTTCCAGCTTGAGCCAGACTCCAATATGCAGCAGGAATGGACATTGTAATGTTTCTCCGATGGTCCATTTGTGGTCTGGTTGGAGCCCAGAGACGATATGTTTCCGTCATAGGCCTTAGGCTATAGACATCTGCTCTACAGGTAAAAAAAAATATAGACAAAATTACAAATTCCACAGTGTGTTCTGCTTAACGTAACTGATCCATTGCAGATCATTATGCTTAAACATACATAAAAATGTATATTTTCCAATGTAGTGGGAGCCAAACCCAATGGAGTTGTGTCGCAGCTAAAACCTTGGCTTTAGGTGGTTCAAGGTGGTCACACGTTACATTTTTTTCTGTTCAATTTATCCTAAAATGATTAAATGATTAGTTGTACCAAAGGATTTAGGTTTTTATTTTTTCATCAAGAAATCCGATTGAAATTCCAGTTTTTCTCAATTTCTTGAGATTGAACGTGTTGGAAAACTACGACCAACTTTACCAAGAAT
Source organism: Hyperolius riggenbachi (assembly GCF_040937935.1). NCBI lineage: Eukaryota > Metazoa > Chordata > Amphibia > Anura > Hyperoliidae > Hyperolius > Hyperolius riggenbachi. The sequence goes on along the minus strand of NC_090656.1, from coordinate 67,945,022 downwards.
TGTATGGTGTGTAATGGATTGTCAATTTGTATTAAACCAGAATAACTTGTATATAACTATTCAGTGCCTGCCAAATAATGGATAGATAAAATTATGAAAGAGTGTGTATATATCTATTTAATATCTTTCTATCCAATCAACTTGGATTTACGATAGTTTTTCCTGGAATTGCAGCAATCTCGAACACACGCATGTGTTAAGTCTAATGATTTCTTGGAACCAGCAGCTCTGGATGCAAGCTTGGCTTTAGGGGCATAAAGAGATAATTTGCATATTCAGTTGCAGTGCATTGTGGGTAACCACTGATGTTACTTAAAGCTGAATTATCGCAACTCCCTTCGGTTTTAAGAAGGCAAATCACACCAAGCATTGTTTTTTAGTAGGGGTCTTTTCGGTCTCTTTTTTAGCCCCCTATACTTTCCTAGTGGCTTTGGGTCACCCCGAGCCGCTTGGTTACTCTGTTTGAAACTTCCAATCAACCAAAAAATTGGATCAGATTGGTTGAATTGAATAACAAATAAAACAAAAAAATGTAGTGTGTTTTTGTGGGCACCTTTCAGAGTTCTAATGCCCATATTATGCAATTTTATACAGAAGATTTCTACTTTCTTTCAGCTCTTAGCACATGACAAAAAAGGGCTGTATAAGATGAATGTATGTGCTCTCTGTCGTCAGAGAGTAACTTAAGTGTCTCAGCTGCATGAGGTTTTATCCTCGGAGACATGTTACATTAATGACGGAAAAGAGATGGAGAAAAAATGCTTCCTGCGTGTCATCTGTCACCTCGTGTACATTTTAATGCAGATGATTGCCTTGAGCAAACAATCAACTATACACCGATGCAACCTTTGAGGTCAGTATTCTAATTAGTAGACAAGTCATGCTGTCTAAGGAAAACAGTGTTACATGTTAATAAAGAAAAAAAAGGAGTAAATGTAATTATCCACCAGCCTTTGTCAAAACAAAGTAATGAACTGTTTAAGTAGCCCCCGGGTTTGCCTTTGGCTTTAAAGGGGAACTGTCATTACATAAATATACCTGTAAGTTCCCTTTTTTGCTTCTCATGAATGTAAATGTAGATGTTGGAGAGATAATGCTTCCATGGCACATGTACCTCCTCAGAACTAACGCTGGGAGTAGGTCTGGATTAAGGCTTGGGTCCCACTTGCGTTGGATCAGTGTTTGCAGACAGTGTAGTGTCCGCTCTGATGGTCCGGCTGTAGCCTGGGGCATATGTGCTACCCCCAATGGCTATATGAGGGAATGCCTGCCCGGGATTATCGAGTACTGCACAGAAGTTCTGCCCATTTACCGCAACAAATCTCATGGATCTGTTGCAGAGTGACAAGTGTGAATAGCTCCTATTTATAAAATAGGAGCCGTTCACTATCAGTTTAGCAATCAGCGGAGAACGGACAAAAAATGTCTGTTCTCTTCTCAAGTGGGAACAGAGCCTTATACTTTCTATTCCCTAAGGCATCCTTATTTTTGTTCAACCCCTCAGCCTCATGTTAAACATTTCTACTCCCATTTATATAAGTAGCATCCAATTTTCAATGTCAGCTAAGCTTGCTCTCCAATGTGCAATCCATTGTTGTACAGCCCTCCCTTCCCCATCTCCACTCCCTCGTACACACAGTTTAGGCAAAGAGTGAATACAATTGGATTAAAAACAAGATAAAATAAAAAAAAAATGAGGTGGCTTACCTCAATGATGAGATCTTTGTATAGACAAAGAAATATTTATTTAGCACAGGCGAAGCGCTTCACGGGTCTAAGCCCGCTTCCTCAGGCCAATAACAGTGCCAATTGCAAATAGCTGATCAGCAAAGGGAGCCTTTCACACACAATTAGATGCTAGTTACAGTTGAGCTACACATAATGGGTCCAGGATGGCAGGATGTGGAAATAAAAATAGTTCTGTTATGTTACTGATTTGCTGATTTGCCACCTCTTAATAAGGAAGTGATCACACAGACATCTCCATCCTGGGGAAAAAGTAAAAGTTGGCTGTCTTAGGCCCGGGACCCACTTGAACACTTACTTCCTGCAGTGGTTGTCAATCTCTGATGATCAGCAGTACTGAGACAGTGGAACCCTTTGAAGGTGGCTCTACAGCAGGTGCTGTGTAAAGTGTGTCAGCACGATGTCAGTGGTGGAACCGTCACCCTGGTTAATGCACCATATATAGTCTTTTATTTTGACTGCAGATTCTAGCTAGCAGAACTGGAAAGAAGCAGGATTCACACACCTATTGCTACGCAGTGAATGCTATTTACTAGTGAGTGCATATTGAGAGCATTTCATATCCACCTGAAGCTATGGGAGTCACACTTTGTGGGCGTGGCAGTTCAGCAGCAGGTCAGATGTGTGAGCTCTGGTTTCTGAGGGGACTTATCTCTACTGATACTTATCTGTACAGTTTTGTGCTCAGAGTCTAGGGTGGTGATGAGTACCTTTGTAGCCGTGAACAATACACTAAAGGTAGCCATACACTGGTCGATTTGCCATCAGATTCGACCAACAGATAGATCCCTCTCTGATCGAATCTGATCAGAGAGGGATCGTATGGCTGCCTTTACTGCAAACAGATCGTGAACCGATTTCAGCCTGAAACTGTTCACAATCTGTGGTGGTGGTTTGTGCTGCCGCCGCTCCTCACGCCCGCATGCCCGCATACATTACCTGCTCCGGCCGGCGAGACTCCAGTCCCCAGGTCTCCATTGTCTTCTCCGCTCTGGTCTGGTCTCCGGGTCTGGCATGCTTCACTTCTTCCTGCCCAGCAGGAAGTTTAAACAGTAGAGCACTGTTTAAACTTCCTGCCGGGCTAGAAGAAGTGAAGCATGCCGGACCCGGAGACCAGACCAGAGCGGAGACGGAGCAGCGGTGACCGGGGTGAGTCACGCCGGCAAAGCAGGTAATGTATTGGCACTCTATTGCGTCGGTCGTCGGGCACTCGAACGCCGCTAGCGACGCGCTCCCTAGATGTAGCGTGAACGATGTGACAACAGATTCGATCCCAGTGATCAAATCTGTTGTCAATCCGCGGGGAATCGGCCTAGTGTATGGCCAGCTTTATTTGCTCTCAGAGCTTTTCCACGGTGCCTGAAGCAGATAATGTGTGTTGTACATGTAAACTTCAAAGAGCACAAAATTGTAAATGAACATATGCTGGTAATTTACACAAAGATAATCTGCTAGACTCCCAGTGGAAGTTACTTTTGAAAGAAGTTAGATTCACTGCAATCTGCATGCCTGTCAGATGAAGAGTGATTTACTAACCACCTGCTTAATCATCTATGAGCTGTTTTGCTTTATGAGACCCTCACCAAATATCGAATAGGCTATTTAGATAGCAGCCAATTATGAATGATGGAGTTTTGGGGTTTAATAAATGACATGTATGACTTGTGACAAGAGGACAGGTCTTTGCAAGATATCCTGTTTACTGTATGTAAAAGCCATTCTGGAACTTTATCGTTTCAAGTACTATAAGTCTTATAGCCAGAGGACTCTTGGTTTAAAGTAGACCTGAACTCCTGCACAGGACAGAATGAAAACATAGACATTTGCACACTGTATGTATTTAGATGGTTTAACCTGTCTAATTCCCCCTCATTTGTGACTAATCACAATGCTAACTTGATCTCTCAGCTGTGTCAGCTCAGAAATCTCCTCTGCCATGGCAGAGTGGCTAATTTGTAAACACAGGATGTCAGCAATATGTCTGTGTCCATGAAAGTAGATATGTAGCGAACTGTTCGCCGGCGAACGGTTCCAGGCTGTCACGGTCGGTTACCTGTGCAGACGCGGTGGCTGGCACTTACGGATGTCCACGGGCGTCCTGGGGCATGTCGAGGGGCATGTCAAGGGGGCTTGGCGATGTGTGTCCGTGCGTGTTGCGCGCCATGGCGTAGACCCTGGCGTTTGAAGGCGTAGGGGTTGCGCGTTGCGTGTGGCGCGTTGCGGAGGGGCGTGCGCGTACATGTTGTCTGCACATGCGTGGGTCATGTGCGTACGATGTTACGTGTGACGCACGTACATCGTGGTGCACTGCGCGTGCGCATGCGTGTCGTTGCGCGCTGCGCGCCAAAAGGCCTGTGTAAGTCTGCAGAGAACGTTGCTCAGTGCTCTTGTATTGCAGCATTTGTGTGTTCTCCTGTGATGAGACTTTGTCTGCCCATTCTTGCTTATGCTTGCCTTCTCCGTTGCTGACCATCGCCTGTTCCGACTACCCGCTCTGTTGCCGACTACTGCTTGTATGACTTCCCGATTTGCTGCTGACTACTGCTTTGGACGATTGCCTGCTCTGTTGATGAACCTCGCCTGTACGACTGCCCGCTTTGTTGCCAAACCTAGGAACTGTTTACTCGATTATGAGATTATCAAGAGAAGACCTTCCCTTCTAACGGTTGCTGAGTTATTGCACTACCGAACTCAGCCAACGGAGGTGCTGCAACGCCATACTGGTCACACGCTCAGCCGTCACGCCGACTGGCTTGTAAGCACTTCTGCACCTTGCTCCTCAGGGGCCCTGTTCCCATTTCAGGGATTCTTGGTGGTGAGTCGCATAAGTAGCTGCTCTCTACACTTCAGTCTCCGGAGCACCAGGTACGTGGTTTGTGTTGTAACAGAATACAACAGCCACAAAATGGAGACTGCGGAGGCAGCTAGTGTTCTGAACGCTTTATATAAACAGATGGCGGCCTTAACTGATGCATTTAAGGAACTTCAAGCAGGACACAGCCGTTTAGAAGGAAGGATTAATGAGCTTTCTGGAAATCTATCAGCTTCAGAGGCTGTTCCCCCTGCTCCCGTGGTTCCAGTTCCTTTACCAGTCAATTTAGACGCTGCAGCAGCCATTGTTCCAGAACCTCGTGTGCCTCTCCCTGAACAATTTTCTGGAGAACGTACTAAGTTCAGGGCTTTCCAACACTCCTGTGAATTATATTTTACCTTACAACCCCACACATTCTCTTTGGAAGCTACCAAGGTGGGATTTGTTATTTCGCTACTCCAGGGTGAACCCCAAGCTTGGGCACACAACTTAATGGAGAAAACAGATCCAGCCCTAAACTCCGTCAAAGATTTATTTACAGCTATGGCATTACTTTATGATGACCCACAGCGTGAAGCTACTGCAGAGGCGATGCTGGGAAATCTTCGTCAAGGGAAGAGACCAGTAGAGGAATACACCTCAGAATTTCGCCGTTGGGCAGCCGATACAACATGGAATGAGCCAGCATTATTGTATCAGTTTCGTCTGGGATTGTCTGATAGACTAAAGTACGAATTGGCACGTGTCGGCATACCAAGTTCTCTGGAGGCACTTATACAGATTGCTATTCAGATTGATCGAAGATTTCGAGAAAGGCAATTGGAAAAGAACGGTTCAGGTCGGCCATTTTGGAGTGTTCCACCAGTATTACCTGTCACTCCTTCCATGCCATCAACTAGTTCCCCGGATCAGCCTGAGCCAATGCAGATCGGAATGATTCGGCCATCTTTATCTGCTGAGGAAAAAACTCGTCGTCGGAAAGAGAATTTGTGCATGTACTGCGGCACAGCTGGTCACTTCGTAAGAGTCCTGTACTTGCTGCGGGTAAGAACAAGAATAATTTCAAATATACTCTTGAAGCTCTAGTCAACTCTGCTAATTATTGTCTCGTTCTGATTTCTTTTCAGCTGCCAGGAAGAACCGTTAATACCTCGGCCATTATCGACTCTGGTGCCTGCAGCTGCTTTTTAGATTCCACGTTTGCTAGGGACTATCAGATTCCTCTACAGGACCGAAATAATCCCTTACATATCCATCTAGCAGATGGTTCTTCAATCAGCTCTGGACCAGTAGTAACAGAAACCGTTCCCATACTCACCTCAATTTCAGCTACTCATCAGGAATATCTTCGTTTCGATATTGTATCATCTCCAATGTACCCAGTTATCTTAGGCATGCCTTGGCTTAAGGCTCATAATCCAACAATTAATTGGTCAACCGGATCAGTCTCTTTTTTTCATCTGACTATTGTGGAGAATGCTGTATAAAAGAAACTGAAGAAACGTCTGGCCCACTTCTTACAGTTACAAAAGTGATTCCTTCCTGTCATCATCAATTCTTAGATGTCTTCGACAACAAAAAGGCTGATCAACTTCCCCCACACAGACATTACGATTGTCCAATAGACTTTGTACCTGGTGCTCGAATTCAGTTCGGCCGGATGTTTCCGTTATCTGAACCAGAGCAAGAAGTATTGAAGCAATACATTAACGAAAATCTGGAGAAAGGATTCATTCAACCTTCAAAATCACCAGATGGAGCGGGCATCTTCTTTGTAGAGAAGAAGGATGGATCTCTCAGACCTTGTGTAGACTACTGTGAACTGAATAAAATAACGATTCAAAACCGTTACCCTTTGCCATTGGTACCAGAATTATTTCAACGCCTAAGGGAAGCAAGGATCTTCACGAAGCTTGACCTTCGAGGAGCATACAATCTGGTGAGAATTCGGGCTGGTGACGAGTGGAAGACAGCCTTTCGCTCCCGCTACGGACATTATGAATATTTAGCTATGCCATTTGGCTTATGTAATGCCCCAGCAACATTTCAGCATTTCATAAATGATGTCTTCAAGGACATGATTGATCATTTTGTAATAGTGTATCTTGATGATATTTTAATTTTTTCCACGTCTGAAGCAGAACATCAACTTCAAGTACAAATGGTCCTAGAACGATTGAGGCAACACAATTTATATGCAAAATTGGAGAAATGTGAATTTCACAGACAGGTTATTCAGTTTTTAGGATTAATTATCTCAGCAGAAGGTTTCTTAATGGATCCCCGCAAGATACAGACAATTTTGGATTGGCATTCCCCTACAGACAAGAAATCAGTTCAAAGATTCTTGGGATTTGCTAACTTTTACAGAAGATTTATCAGCAGAAACACTTTTCCTGCACCTCGGAAGCCCAATCTGCCTTTATTAAGCATAAGGGACTGTTTACTTCAGCTCCAATCCTCAAGCATGCGGACCCTGCACTGCCGTTCATCTTAGAGGTAGATGCATCAGATTCGGCAATTGGAGCTGGTCTTTCTCAAAGACAGGGACCAAGATTGTTAATGCACCCAGTGGCGTTCTTTTCCAGGAAATTGTCTGACGCAGAAAGAAATTATGATGTGGGGGATCACAAACTTTTAGCTATTAAGGAGGCTTTGGAAGAATGGAGATACTTGTTAGAAGGAGCAGTTTATTCTATATTGATATTTACAGATCATCGAAATTTAGAGTATCTCAAGACAGCAAAGCGACTAAATCCCCGTCAGGCTAGATGGGCAATTTTTTTCTCAAGATTTGACTTTCAAATTACGTACAGACCAGGAGAAATGAATGGGAAGCCGGATGCGCTATCACGCATGTTTCCAGAGGAGAGGGCTCAGATGAATCCAGACACGATCCTCTCCAGCCAACACTTTTTGTTGTTACAGTCTGACTTGGTGAGGGATCTCAAGTTGGAAGACTTGTCTCCAGGAGGGTGCAAGATCTGGGGCATCTCAACTAGTGGTACCACCACGTGGGTTGAAGGGGAGGCCTGTTCTACTTCCCACTGCTACCTGTGCTGTCCAAGGCCAGTCCGCCATTGCTGGGCCTCCCAGCAAGTGGTCCCACTCCTACACTGGTCTGCAGCACCATTGATGCCAAGCAGTGCTTAAACTCAAATCCATGGACGAGAACAGAAAAACCAGGTCTGTAATCCTTGCAGCCTTACAGGATCAGATTCAGAAGTGGCTTTACCCCCAAAAAACTGGACACAGGTGTAGTGGTGTCTGATAATGGTGCCAACATGCTGCCTGCCATTTCTGAAGGTGGCTACACTCACTTACCTTGCTTGGCCCACATCTTCAACCTTGTAGTCCAGAAATTTCTGCAAACTTTTCATGGTTTGATGGACGCTGTTGCTTCAGCACGAAAAGTGTCAGCCCACATCCGTAGCTCCGCAACCACCACCGCGGCCTTGAAACCGCTGCAGAGCTGCCATAGCCTGCCACAGCACAGGCTTATTTCTGATTGTCCGACGTGGTGGAACTCCACCCTCCACATGCTGGAGAGTTTGTGGGAGCAATGAATGGCGGTCAGGCTATACCTGTCTTAGACATCTTCCTCCAGAACAGGGCCTCTGGACTACGTTACTGGGGACCAGTGGCAGCTGATTGGACAGGTCTGTAAAGTGTTGGAGCCATTTGAGCAGGCAACAAAATTGGTCAGTGAGGAGTACTGCAGCATATCAGAAGTGCTCCCTATTATCTTCATGCTGGACAAGGCTCTTGACAAAGTGCTCGGACAGGGGGAGGAAGCCCTACTACTGAACAGTGGTCAGTCAAGTGGGGAAGTGAGTGAGCATGCTCAAGTCCTGGATGAGGAGGCAGAGCTTGTGGAAGTGGAAGAGCCCATTGTCCGGGGTGGGAAGAAGATTCTAAAGATGTGGAGCTGGATGACAGTTCTGACAGCCAGGAAGAGGTGATTAATGGCAGACATCTCTTCCCTGTGGCTGCGCATATGATCCAGTGCCTCCGTAAGGACTCCCAGATTAAAACTCTAAAATTAAGGCTTGACATGTAGGTGGCCACCATCTTAGATCCCCGATGCAAGGGGAAAATGCAGCAGTTCATACCCCCCTCCCAAGCAGACGCCAGGATGAGCCAAATCCGGGATGCCCTTCTTCATTGGGTAGAAGATGCATTTCCTGAAACTGTATCCCAGGCCCAAGCTACCAAGCCTCATCATACTCAGCAAAGGTCTGGTGGTCCCACTCCCAGCAGCAGCACCAATAGCCAATCTTTGAATCTGCTGAGTATGTTGAAGGAATTTTATCAGCTAATGCCAGATACTCCTTCTAGCAGCAGCACCACGAGCAGGCAAAGTAGTCACTGCCAGCGGCTGGCTCGTATGGTGAATGATTACTTGGGGTCAGCCAGTGCTCCAGACAATATGGAGAGTAATGATGACCCCATGGAGTATTGGACAAAACAACTGGATACCTGGCCTGAACTCACTCAGTATGCACTGTAGGTTCTTGCATGCGCTGCAACCAGTGTTCTTTCTGAGCGAGTATTTAGTGCTGCAGGTGGGGTGGTGACCGACCAACGGACCCGTCTGTCCACAGACAATGTGGACATACTAACGTTCATAAAAATGAACAAGTCATGGATCAGTGATAATTACAAGGCTCCTCTCACTGATTCACGATAAAGATTGCACAGACTAAATTAAAATTATGCTGTAATGACTGCCATTGACCCACCTCTAGGTCCCATGGCCTATGATAACTCCTGTTGCTCCCCCCAAAAAATTATAATGACTGCTTTGAAACCATCTCTAGGTCCCATGGCCTACAACAACTCCTGTTGCTCCAAAAAAATTGTGATGACCGCCGTGAAACCACCTCTAGGTCCCATGGCCTACGGCAACTCCTGCTGCTCCCCCCAAAAAAATATAGTGACTGCTGTGAAACCACCTCTAGATCCCATGGCCTACGCCAACTCCTGCTGCTCCCAAAACAATTGTGATGACCACCGTGGAACCACCTCTAGGTCCCATGGCCTACGACAACTCCTGCTGCTCCTAAAAATAAATTGTGATGGCCGCCATGAAACCTCCTCTAGGTCCCATGGCCTACGACAACTTCTTCTGCTCCAAAAAAAAAAAATTGTAATCAGGATTGTGATTCAGCCACCACTAAAGCCAAAGTTATCAGTAGGACTGCCAGGGAACTGGTATTTGTTTAAAAGGATACATCCATTAGGTTCCCTTTAACATTGTGGAAATGGTTCCACCGGAATGTAGCAGTTACGGAATTTCATTACCGTGCAATCCGGAATTTCCGCGATATCGGAAATCACCTGTTCTGATCATCCTTAAAAGGGACACAAGAATTTTAAGCTGAGAGCTTGGGCTGCATTAGCATGTAATTGTCTTTTTTTTTTTCCTTCATAGTGTCCACATACACTCCACACAACTTTGACCCTCATTAAGTTCAGTTGTGATCAAACTGAGAGTTTCCATTTTTGATAGCAAAAACATATTTCACAAGCAAGCGTTTAGAAAAATCCATGAGAGCGGTTAGAAGATGGACCGGACCACAAAAAGCACTCCAGAGCAATTGAAACAGAGAAGAACCATAATGAGACAGGTAACTATGGGGGCATGTTTAAGAAAGTTCAATAAGGTTTCTGTGTGTAGTGAGCACATAGCAACTTTATCAATATTTATGCTGACAAGGTAGTGCACAATGCACAATTAGTGCAACCAATGTTATCTTATGTGAGCATTGCTAGGGTAGCACACATACTTCTACTTGCATTGCTCACGTACGTGTTAACTAGGTAATGTGATTCACGCTAATTTTACAGTGTGCGCTACCTTGTCATTGTAATTCTCTGTGCATGGAAAGGTTATCAAAGTTTTCTGTTTAAGTCCCAATACCCTTCCCCAATATGCTTTCAGGTGTCAAGCTCTGCTTGCCAGCTATTTCTTCTTGTTTGCATATTGAAAATTGACCTGGTCTTTGCTGGCTTTTTTATGATTCAGATTCTCTATTTCTTAATAAAGACTGGGAATAAAATGCTTGAATAGTACACCGTAACCCTATAAAGAGACTCACTGCAATCGTAACACACCTGACCTTGACCTTGATTTTAATTATCTTTACTCATACCTATTCCTTACCCAACTTTATTTTTTGCTTCTCTAAACCACAGCCTCTGGAAATTCACCTTTCTTTCATCCTTCCCTGCTTGCCTTCCAATACTAAACTCCCTGCACATATGCAGTGTTGGCTAAAGAGCAAACTAGGTGATGATTTACAGAAGTACATGTTTACCCAACATCTGCTCAGCAATACTCTTTCAGTAGCCAAACAATCATACTTCTTCTCTCTTATGGCTTGACAGTCCCATAATCCCAAACAGCTGTTCAGTAGCATTAACTCCTTACAACATCCTCTACTTTGCTCTCCACCAACCTGTATTTAAGATGACAACTATGCCATGTACTTTGAAGAAAAAAATGACCAACATTACTGTAGAAACAGTTTCACTGCTCAAGTCTTTCTAATCAGACCCCATCATCCATCTCATCTTTAAATTGTCTACAGTAATTTAACCTTCTTGCCGGTTATCCCGAGCTTAGCTCAGGGTAACCTGCGCAGAAGGATTTCTCCGGCCCCGCTGGGCCGATTTTCACAATTCTTTTTTTACTGCAGGCAGCTAGCACTTTGCTAGCTGCGTGCATATCCCGATCGCCGCAGATTCGCCGCTACCCGCCGTGCCGCCCCCCCCCCCTCCAGACCCCTTGCGCAGCCTGGCCAATCAGTGCCAGGCAGCTCTTAGGGGTGGATTGGGGTTCCCTCTGACGTCCCGACGTCCATGACGTCGGTGACGTCATCCTGCCCCGTCGCCATGTCGATGGGGGGAGCCCTGCAGGAAATCCCGTTCTGAAAGGGATTTCCTGCTTGCAAAGATCGCCGGCGGCGATCGAACTAGGTAGGGGGATGATGCTTGTCAGCGGCTATCATGTAGCGAGCCCTGGGCTCGCTACATGATTAAAAAAAAAAAGTGCTGTGCCGCCCCCTTGCCGTCAGAATTGGAACTGCAAGGCGGTTAACTTAAAGGTTTCTCTCTATAATTTCCAAAGCCCACCTCATTACTGGCCCCCTAGATCCTATTCACTCTCACCTCATGCAACATGTCTCCTCTTCCCTCACACCTGAATTCATTTTACTGTTCTTCCTATTGTTTTCTGCTACCTCACCCCATTTAACCACTTCAGCCTGCAGGTGTTTTCACCTTCAGGACAAAGGCATTTTTCCCCTGTCAGCGCTCCTCCCATTCATTCACCAATATTTGTATCACTAATTATGACACCTATATGATCTATATCTTGTTTTTTTGCCACCAATTAGGCTTTCTTTAGGTGGTACATTTTGCTAAGAATTATTTTATTCTAAATGCATTTTAGCAGGAATAATAAGAAAAAAAGGGGAAACAAATTTTTCTCAGTTTTCAGCCATTATAGTTTTAAAATAAAACATTCTGCTGTGGATAAAATCCACACATTTTATTTGCCCATTTGTTCCGGGTTTTGCAATGTTCAAAATATTTCCCTGGTGCAATGTATGGCGTAAATATTTTATTTAGAAATAAAGGTGCATTTTTTCAGTTTTGCGTCCATCACTAATTACAAGCCCATATAGGCTAAAGGTAATAAGGTATATAGTAATATACCTTTACAACATACGTATTAAAAAGGTTAGTCCCTAAGGTAACAATTTATGTATTTTTTTTAAACTGTCATTTTAAAAAAAAAATGTAAACTTGTGTTTTTATTTTATTTTTTTAGTTAATGGGCAGGGTGGAGAGTCAATCAGTTTTTATTTAGTGTGTATTTTTTTTCCATTTCTACTTTAATTTTACTTTTTGCTAAGCACTCTGCTGGAAGATACCAGGGAGTGCAAGATCTTTTTTTTTTTACATTTTGGTTCATCTATCAAATACCTCCTTGTTGGAGGAATTTTGATTCATTTGCAGGGAATCCTTTGCCTCGGTTCCTCTTCAGCAATCAATCTCCCGTAATAGCGGCAGGGAACGAGCCACCTCCATGTGGATATGCATGCACAAGGGCAGCAACACTGCTGGATGGATGCATTAGTCCGGATTACCTTTGAGTGGCGATTTTTGGACAAATATATCCTTCTAGATTGGATTAAGTGGTTAAATATGTTGTCATAAAACCAACACTAAAGAAATCATCTGTATCCCTTTCAGCCCTCTCTACGTAAATACCAACTTGTTTCTTTTTATCCTTTTTTATGCAAACTGCAGGGGTATGTTCATTCAGATTTAAGATTAAAGGGGTTCTGTGGGGGTTTCTGAGGAGAAAAACTGCCACTTACCTGGGTCTTTTATCAGCCCCCTGCAGCGGTAATGTCCCACGCCGTCTTGCTCCCATCCGCCGTTCCCCGCAGCCGGCACCGGGCTATTATTCGTCTGTCACACAGACGAATAATGCGCGTTGCCGTGCCTCTGCTCGCGTCATCTGAGGCTTACTGCGCAGGTGCAGTACAACGGTTTCTTGTACTGCGCTTGCGCAGTAAGCTTCCGATGACGCTTCCGGCGGCGGAGAACGGCAGATGGGAGGAGGACGGCGTGGGACATTACCGCTGCACGGGGCTGATAGAAGCCCAAGGTAAGTGTCTGTTTTTCTCCTCCGCAACCCCCCACAGAACTCCTTTAAGTACTTATTTGCTTTTTCCCTCTTTGATGAACTTCAGTCTTGTGTTTGCACTAGCCACTCCACTAAAATTGCCCTCAGCAAGATACCAATGGTTTACTAACAGCTAAATCTAAAAGCACATGCATGTAAAAAGGATGCAGGCTAAATTTGAATCATGGGTAAAGGCGTTGGCCAACATGCCAGAGGTGATTTTTGGCCCAGGATCAGGTGAGTCAGGATCTTAAGGGGGGCTCACAAGGTCATCAGCATATCATCTTGCACAAGTGTTACTGCTAACCGTAGACTTAATCAGTTGAAAATTGAGCGTGTGTTGCCCTATTGGATTACTTATAACCTAATCAACTCTTTCCACTAATGCACTCATGCACTAAGACTTTTCACATGTTTCTCCCCGTCTCTGGATCACCCTTTCAAATATATGTGACACTCTCTGACCTTTGAAATCTTTAAATACACCTAAAAATGTTCCTCATGAAGCAAACATGTATCATAGAGTTTTGAAAAAAGATAAGGACCCACCATTGCTTTTTTATATATAACTTCTCTTATCCATCCTTCATCTCCTTAGACTCTAGGCTGAAAGGAGCAGGACCTCTTGTAGGGATGGTCGGAATTGTCGATTTCTGAACCGCACATTTCCGATTTCTGTTTTCCGAGAAGTGGGGTTTTTATGTCATTTTTTGCATTCTCTGATTGGCCAAATCCTTCCGGGTTGACTCTGCATTCTCTGATTGGTCCAATGCTTCCGAGTTCTGTGATTAGGCTAAAAGTAATAAGTTGCAGTAATGCAGTATTTCTACAGAAATCCGATTTCCGAGTTATGTTTCCCAATTGGAAATGCTGATTACTTATCAGAAATGCAGAAACTTCAAATCCACAAAATCCCTGACCCCTGTTCCAATTTCATCTTGGCATAGCTGTTGCCATAATTTATCCATGTAATTTTTTTTTTTTTTTTTTATGTATAGCACCACAGTGAGATTTAGACACTTGTATAACGTAACACTGCTGCTACTACTACTATTACTGCTACTACTATCACCACTAATAAGTAACAATAATTATAATAGTGACAGTGGCAACAGATTGGAGGATATTATACATAGATGGTGATTGGTGAACCTGACAGTAACCCATAAAATGAAAGGTCAGATGCGGACAGTAATATATTTCAAGCTCATCTAGTGCTAGCTTTTATACAATACACTTTTTTTTTATATTTCCTCCTACACTTTCACTTTAAGCTCATTTTATGCTAATAGCTAAAAATGTATAATGACTACAATAAAGTTTTCCTTTAAATAACTCAAATACCTTCATATCTGTGCAATATCAATTATAGGAAACCATATTGTATGCTTATAAGCGGCTGAAGTCCCTGTGCAGCAATTTCTCAGTCTCTAGAACAGATTTAATGAATGCTTTTAAGCCTAATTATTTTTACTCACATTATGAATTCCATAAATAGAAATACAGCTTCTATTTATTCATTTGTACTCAGGCTGGCAAATGAAATGAAACAACAACAACAAAAATACCACTATTTAAAAGGCGGCATTGTGAGATTGATTGTTCCTTTACAGTAAATAGGGAAAAAAGTGAAGTAAAAAACAAGAATACAAAACTATGTTCTTCACTACTCATTACAGATTTGTAAATGTTTATAAACCGATATTAATGATTAATTAATAAATGACACAAAATAATGTGCTAAATATATTGTTATGAATTCCCTCTAAATATGTTAAGAATTATTGCTTGATCTTTTATGGACTATATCACTTTTATGTGTTTTACATTGACTCAGTTTTGTTAAACTAAAGATTTTAGGCTAGCAAGGCTGCTGTGGCATAACTACAATTAATGAAACCCCCCCCCCCCCCCCCCCACCCCATCAAAGCTTTGCCTCCCCTTGGTAACCTTCAAGGCCTGGGGGCCCATATTACAATGGTCATAAAAAAGGTTCGGCCTTGGCCAGTCCATAGTTCTAATGTTAGATTTATTGAAGCCGTGCAGAACTTGCAAGGTGCTTCTGCCCCAGAAGACAGCACATGCACGTCACATGGCTTCAATGTAAGCTTACCCTTACATTCATCCTAGTTTCAAGGGAAAAGACAGCTCTTTCCAGTTACTAAATGAATGGGTAATATGTCTGCCAATTTGTATGTTTTTTGGTTCTGGTTAGCACACTGTTAAACTGTAATATCTCTCACTTGAGCCATAGGGAAACATGGACATTACCTTGCACATTCAGTTGTAACTGACAGCTGCTGATGTATAACTGACAGCAACTGGTATATTTCAGTTCTGACAAAATATGTTGTCTGTCAATATTGTAAAAAGTCACTTAAAAAAATGACCGCGCTCAACTGCTGCATCAAAAGACAAAGTCACATATTACCAAAGTTGGAGAAACTCCAGATTAGTCCAATGATAGGCAGTATTGCTGATATCATCAGGTCAGGATCAATCTCCTTATTTATTCCAGCCAACACGTCACATGTAAAGAAAACAAGTAAAGGACATAGCGTAACCAGCTCCAATTCAGTTAACTGTCACCAATCCAGTGTGAACCCTTCACACTCTGTTATCACCTCTGTGCGTGGGCAGTGCACCCCCAGTTTTACCCACACTCACCCTCTGAAGCCTCCACAGATCCGGAGGTAGGGTTCAATAGCATATGGGGGACACAGGCCACTGTATTAATAAATCGCCATAGGATAGGACAGATACTGCTGCGATGGAGGGTCACATAGGCACTACAACTCTGATGGCTGTTTCCTGTGCAAGTCTCCGCTTCTCCCGACCGCTGCCGCGTATGCCACCTCTAGCCCCCAGTGGTAACAACTGTAAAGTGTGTGAGGAATTATCTTCTGGCCTGAGCTGTCGTTAAGTGGAGTGTTACTAGAGACAGCATGGTAAAGTGCAGGATTCTGAGCTGTCTGCTTAATTTTTTAGTATTTTATACAGAAGGGACTTTGTATCAGGCATGGGCTCATGAGTAGTTACGAGTCCCTAAAGACTCAAATTCATGGGGTTAGTTACCCATAAGTCCGTCATCCTCCCTATTGGATGCATTGCACGTCTCACTATGCGCACTTCCTCCTTCAAGCGGGAAGGAGGAAGTGCGCAGTGGCGAGGCTTGCCATGCATCCAATAGGACGTGTGCAAGCTGTTTGGAGTGCAGGGAGGATGGACTTATGGGTAACTAATCCCTTCAGATCCATCTGCACACCTGAGGCAATTAAGCCACATTTAAATCATGACTTCGAGTCCTTAGGAACTCGTAACTCATGAGCCCATGCCTGTGTACAGAGAGAAATACACAGCAGGTATACAGGGAGGAAAGAAGAGAGAGACCTCAAGCTTATGTATACATACACACAAATACACACACACACACACACACACAAATACACACACACACACACACACACACACACACACACACACACACACACACACACACACACACACACACACACACACACACACACACACTGCCACTCTCTCTATCTCTCCTTCCCTGGCTGCCATATACAAGCTGCAGGCTGGCTGTTCTCATGTGGGAAGAGGAGACAGCAAGAGGGATGGAGCTACATCTTGCCTGTGTGTGCCTCCCCCCCCATCTACTGCATGTAAGAATAACTACAGAGGTGAAGGATTTATGAGGCGAAATGTAAAAGAAAAGTTCAGTACCTGTAGCAAATTTGAATGCACGGAGGACGCAATCTGCGCCCACCTCGCAGTTCCGCCGGGTCCCCAGCAGACAGCCTGTAGAGTGAATCCGGGGGGAGGCCCTAGAGCTGCGCAGCCGCACTCGCATCTGTGCGGACTGCGCAGCCCCGGCCAGCTCAGGTGGACATTTTAGAGGAGGCATGAGAGCCGACCTGGGCTGTGGGGTCGGTAACCGGCCCGGGGGGGGGCTATTGAGCAGCGGGGACCAGGCAGAACTGCACGGAGGGCGCGGATGGCGACCTCCGTGCATTCAAATTTGCTACAGGTACTGAACTTTTTTTTTACATTTCGCCTCGTAAGTCCTTTAAGGACTGGATTGATAAGATAACACTCTCACTGTTAGAACTTATCACTACTTTTTAATAAGGCAAGCTTCTTTAGTGAATTAACACTTAACCACTTCCCTATTAAGGTTTTTTTTCCCCTTCTGACCAGAGTAATTTTCACTTTTAAATGCTCCTCCCATTCATTTCCCAATAACTTTATAACTACTTATCACAACAAAATGATCTACAGCTGTTTTTTTGCCACCAATTAGGCTTTCTTTGGCTGGTACATTTTGCTAAGAATTATTTTAATCTAAATGCATTTTAACAGGAATAATGAGAAAAAAAAGTTCTACTGTGGATAAAAACCACACATTTTATTTACACATTTGTCCCGATTATTTCAACATTTAAAATATTTCCCAAGTAAAGGGGTCTGCAAACTTATTCGGCAAAAGTGCCAAAGATCAGCATTACAATAAATATTTCTGTGCCGTGATATGTGGCCTCTACCCCATCCTCCTCTCCCCCTTCCGAGACATGTGGCCTCTACCCCCTTAAATTCCACCCCCTTCTGCTGAAATGTGGGCTCTACCCCTTCCGTCCATGTCATGTGGCCTCTACCCCCTTCCACCTTCCCATTCCATGACATGTGGCCTCAACCCCTTCTACCCCCTTCTGTTACATGTGGCCTCTACCCCTTCCCCCCCCCCTTCTGGTACATGTGACCTTTACCCCTTTCACCCTCCTTCTGTTACATGTGGCCTCTACCCCTTCCACCCCCTTCTGTTACATGTGGCCCCTAGAAGGGAAGTATTGCGTTCAAGTGTAACTTAGTTATATCGACCACAAGCATCTCATTGATGCCGGCGATCATTGACACCAGCACTTAGTTCAGCCTCCGGGCTAGGGGTCGGTGGCGAGAACGCATACAGGAGCCAGCTGTGGCCATTGGCTGCAGTAGACGCGGTGCAAGGAAATATTCAAAATATTTTTTTTTTCTTTTTCAGTTACTACTTTATCTCCTGGGAGAAAACTCAGGATAAAACAGCCTTTTACTGTA
This sequence comes from Hyperolius riggenbachi, assembly GCF_040937935.1. Taxonomy (NCBI): domain Eukaryota; kingdom Metazoa; phylum Chordata; class Amphibia; order Anura; family Hyperoliidae; genus Hyperolius; species Hyperolius riggenbachi. The sequence continues at coordinate 67,926,666 of NC_090656.1, read as the reverse complement.
TGTTATCCTTTTACTCTATGGGCTTGATTCACAAAAGCGTGATAACTCAGTTATCACGCCTAAAAGCTTTGCACGTGCTAACTAGGGTGCTAGGTAGTTAGCACACGCAAACTACTTAGCACCGTAGTTAGCATGTGCAAACTACTTAGCACCGTAGTTTACACGTGCAAACTACTTAGCACCCCAGTTAGCAGGTGCAAAGCATGTTAGCACGTGCAAAGTGGCTTTTCACTGGCGTGCTAACACTTTGCACGCTTTAGTGAATCAAGCCCAATGCCTCATTCAAGTTCCATAAAGAACCACGGAAATGTCCTGCCTATTCTGCCCTATCTTTATTCTCATTTATGAGTGATAGTCCCTGGCCCTTATTGCTCTACTTCTCTTGTCCAGTCAGTATGTATTGCTGTCATCTGATTATTACTTTTTGTTATCATATTCTTATTTTCAACTTATCCTGTTGAATCTCTCTAAAAAGTACAAAAATAAACGCACATTTTTATGGAAGAAGATCTCGACTCATGCTTTTAGAGACCGTGCATTCACCTGACAATGCAATGTGTGCTACTAAACTTGACCTTTCGGGAGCTTGGTAAACCAGACACTCAGTGTCTAAACAAGGGTTGGTATATAGCAAATTTTTGTAACCTGCAATCCTAAAGCTTTAACATTTTATTTCCAAGTTACAGAGATTGCCACAGTTGCGTCTGGATCAAAGCAGGGATGTCACTTTTATCCGCTCAGTACAGTGGCCATAGGAATGCGAGAAGTTTATTTTTCTCAGGCATGAAGAAAATGCCCTCAGCGTTATTGCTGCTCTTTCCTTTTACTTCTTATCTTTGCTTTGCCCTGTCTTCTCAAGCCAGGAAAAGTTTCATTTGATGCCGCATATTTGCCATTACTATAGTGAGGTTAAAAGAAATATTCCATTTTCATACCACGTGTATGATGGTTTCTGAAACTGTTTCTACTCTCCAGCCCAAAAAAGGTATACTTGCTAAAATTAATAAAACTAAATTCCTTTTTTTTATAATATCTCTTTTGCCCAGCATTTCAAAGAAGTGTAGCTGGAGAGCCAGGGCTGGATTTCTGGAAATGCTACAAAGGCCCGGGCATTGGGTGGCTGAAACCCAAGTGGGTAGCTGAACATAAAAGAGAAGCTCCTACATATGAAAGAGGAGACTGGAAATGGACAAAACATGAAAAAGGGTAATTGATGTCCAAGGGAGCTGTTCATGAAAGAAAGGGGATACAATATATGGATGATATACATGAAAAAGGGGAGCTGCTGCACATAAAAGGGGAACCCCAACATACTGCAGAAAAAGTTTAAATCCGGCCTTGTTGAGAGCATCCATACTCACTGAAGTAGCACATTGGAACATACTGCATAATGTATCACCCCCTTTTCTTCAGTACTCTTGCCAAGCTCTGAGTGGTACTTTGCCTGTTCACTAGTGTTGGGCGAACATCTAGATGTTCGGGTTCGGGCCGAACAGGCCGAACATGGCCGCGATGTTCGGGTGTTCGACCCGAACTCCGAACATAATGGAAGTCAATGGGGACCCGAACTTTTGTGGTTTGTAAAGCCTCCTTACATGCTACATACCCCAAATTTACAGGGTATGTGCACCTTGGGAGTGGGTACAAGAGGAAAAAAAAAATTAGCAAAAAGAGCTTATAGTTTTTGAGAAAATCGATTTTAAAGTTTCAAAGGGAAAACTGTCTTTTAAATGCGGGAAATGTCTGTTTTCTTTGCACAGGTAACATGCTTTTTTGTCGGCATGCAGTCATAAATGTAATACATATAAGAGGTTCCAGGAAAAGGGACCGGTAATGCTAACCCAGCAGCAGCACACGTGATGGAACAGGAGGAGGGTGGCGCAGGAGGAGAAGGCCACGCTTTGAGACACAACAACCCAGGCCTTGCATGAGGACAAGAAGCGTGCGGATAGCATGCTTTGTACCACCATGCAGTCATAAATGTAATAAAGATAAGTGGTTCAATAAACAGGGACCACGCGGCAACGCTAACCCAGCAGCAGCACACGTGATGGAACAGGAGGAGGCGCAGGAGGAGAAGGCCACGCTTTGTGAGACACAACAACCCAGGCCTTGCATGAGGACAAAAAGCGTGCGGATAGCATGCTTTGTACCGCCATGTAGTCATAAATGTAATAAAGATAAGAGGTTCCATAAACAGGGACCGGCAACGGTAACCCAGCAGCAGCAGCAGCACACGTGATGGAACAGGAGGAGGCGCAGGAGGAGAAGGCCACGCTTTGTGAGACACAACAACCCAGGCCTTGCATGAGGACAAAAAGCGTGCGGATAGCATGCTTTGTACCGCCATGTAGTCATAAATGTAATAAAGATAAGAGGTTCCATAAACAGGGACCGGCAATGGTAACCCAGCAGCAGCAGCAGCAGCAGCAGCACACGTGATGGAACAGGAGGAGGCGCAGGAGGAGAAGGCCACGCTTTGTGAGACACAACAACCCAGGCCTTGCATGAGGACAAAAAACGTGCGGATAGCATGCTTTGTACCGCCATGTAGTCATAAATGTAATAAAGATAAGAGGTTCCATAAACAGGGACCGGCAACGGTAACCCAGCAGCAGCAGCAGCAGCAGCAGCACACGTGATGGAACAGGAGGAGGCGCAGGAGGAGAAGGCCACGCTTTGTGAGACACAACAACCCAGGCCTTGCATGAGGACAAAAAGCGTGCGGATATAGCAGCAATGCTTTTTGCCGCCATGCAGTCATAAATGTAATACAGATGAGAGGTTCAATAAACAGGGACCGGAAACGCTAAACCATCCCAGATGTTCATCGGTCATGTTACTTGGTTGGGGTCCAGGAGTGTTGCGTAGTCGTTTCCAATCCAGGATTGATTCATTTTAATTTGAGTCAGACGGTCTGCATTTTCTGTGGAGAGGCGGATACGCCGATCTGTGATGATGCCTCCGGCAGCACTGAAACAGCGTTCCGACATAACGCTGGCTGCCGGGCAAGCCAGCACCTCTATTGCGTACATTGCCAGTTCGTGCCAGGTGTCTAGCTTCATGCCCGGTTTCAGGTCCAGCGGTGCCAGCCACAAATCCGTCTGTTCCTTTATTCCCCTCCAAATTTCCTCCCCTGTGTGCTGCTTATCCCCAAGGCAGATCAGCTTCAGCAACGCTTGCTGACGCATGCCAACAGCTGTGCTGCACTGCTTCCACGATCCTACTGCTGCTGGTGCTGGGTTAGCATTTCCGGATGAGGTACAGCTTTGAGATGCGTTGGAGGAGAAGGAGTCAGAGAGGTAGGTGCTGCTGTTGTTATCCAGCTGTTTGCGGCGTGGGCAACACCCGCGCCGTAGCAGGTGAGGAATCGCTGCCAGGCTCCACAAGGTTCACCCAGTGCGCGGTAAGGGAGATGTATCGACCCTGGCCGAACGCACTCGTCCAGGTGTCAGTGGTGAGGTGAACCTTGCAGGCAACGGCATTCTTCAAGCTTCGGGTTATTTAGCTGACCACGTGCTCATGCAACTCAGGCACTGCAGAGCGCGCAAAGTGGTAGCGGCTGGGAACCACGTAACGTGGGATGGCCACTGACATCATGCCCTTGAAGCTGTTTGTCTCCACCACTCGATATGGCAGCATTTCGCAGGCCAGAAGCTTGGCTATGCTGGCTGGCTGTTACTGCCACGGCCCGGGGGTCATTTGCTGGCAATTTCCTCTTGTGCTCAAACATCTCAGAGACAGACAACTCAACCGTAGCGCTGCACACCGAAGGGCTGTTGGTTGTTGTGTTTGATGAACACTGGGAGACCTCAAGAGCACTAGTCCGGAAAGTGACAGTGTCAGCATCGTCTGATGTTTGTGAATGTTGTGAACCACGCAATGGCTGGGCTACTGCTGCTGCTGAGGCGGGTCTGGTGGTGAGTCTGGTGAACCCAAGGGAGGCAGTGTTGCTGGTGGTACCCTGTCCTGCCGCGTTTGCCCACAGAGTGGGATGTTTGGATAGAATGTGGCGGCTCATGCTGGTGGTGGAGAGGTTGTTAATACTTTTCCCCCTGCTCAGGCGGGTCTTGCACACCTTGCAAATCGCCATGGTAACATCCTCAGTGCAGTCTTCAAAGAAAGCCCAGACTTTAACTGGCTGAGGACTCGGACCTCGTGCGTGATGTGCTGGTGCTGCTTAACCCACTGCTGGACGCTTGAGAGGTCATCCAAGTAATTATCTGGTCCTGTTCTTTTGGATCTGTGAGGGTTGTTGTCCTGGACAACATGGGCAGTATTGAGTGGGTTTTCTTGGGTGCTCCCCTGTGGCCTGTACGTGAACCGTCAGGGGAAACACCTCTTCCCTTGCCCCTCCCTCTTTCACCGGATTTCTTCCTCATTTCACTTATCCTTAAAGTACACGCTGACTGGCAGCAGTACAGTGGCAGTACAGAAATGCTATACAGTGGTGGGTGAGCGGTGTACCACTATTGTCAGCAGTGACACAGAGCACAATGCTATACAGTGGCGGGTGAGCGGTGTACTACTGTTCCCAGCAGACACAGAGTGGAAGTAAACACAATGCTATATAGTGTGGCTGAGCCGTGTACACAGAGTGGCATTAAACACAATGCTATATAGTCTGCTATATAGTCACCCCGAACAGGGTGATGTTCTGCAGAACCCGAACAGTGGCAAACACTGTTCGCCCAACACTACTGGGAGGGAACGCAGATTTTAGTACCTAAACACACGATACAACATGTTTTCCGGGGTCGGACTCTGAGGCACATACAGATGGTCCCGATCATCATCCTCATCATACAACTCTTCTCCTGAGTCTGACCCACCCACCACCTCTGCCACCCCAACATCCCCAGACACAGACCCCTCATCGTCCTCAACATTAACTTGGGATGCTGGCCTGAGCCAGACCTCCTCCTCCACATCAGGCCCCATCATCTCCTCAATGGCAGCCCTCATTAATCGCTCTGGCGACGGACTGATGGACACAACGTTCTCCTCCGGGGAGGGCTGCTGCTGACCACTGGCTGCTGGGGTGGATGTTATAGCTTGCGTGGGGCGTTGGCTGTTGCTGTTGTTGGGAGTGCTGCTCACAGCGGAGGTCTCTGGGGAACTCATGTTGAGCTCATATAGTGGTTGACGGTGAGTGGAGTATTACTGATCCCAGCAATATACACACTGACTGGCAGAGTACGCAATGCTATATAGTGTGGCTGAGCGGTGTACACAGAGTGGCAGTAAACACAATGCTATATAGTCTGGCTGAGCGAGCGGTGTACTACTGTTCCCAGCAGAATCAGAGTGGCAGTAAACAATGGTATATAGTCTGGCTGAGCGGTGTACACAGAGTGTCAGTAAACAATGGTATATAGTCTGGCTGAGCGAGCGGTGTACTACTGTTCCCAGCAGAATCAGAGTGGCAGTAAACAATGGTATATAGTCTGGCTGAGCGGTGTACACAGAGTGTCAGTAAACAATGGTATATAGTCTGGCTGAGCGGTGTACACACAATGCTATATAGTCTGCTATATAGTGTCAGTAAACAATGGTATATAGTCTGGCTGAGCGAGCGGTGTACTACTGTTCCCAGCAGAATCAGAGTGGCAGTAAACAATGGTATATAGTCTGGCTGAGCGGTGTACACAGAGTTTCAGTAAACAATGGTATATAGTCTGGCTGAGCGGTGTACACAGAGTGTCAGTAAACAATGGTATATAGTCTGGCTGAGCGGTGTACACAGAGTGGCAGTAAACACAATGCTATATAGTCTGGCTGAGCGAGCGGTGTACTACTGTTCCCAGCAGAATCAGAGTGGCAGTAAACAATGGTATATAGTCTGGCTGAGCGGTGTACACAGAGTGTCAGTAAACAATGGTATATAGTCTGGCTGAGCGGTGTACACAGAGTGTCAGTAAACAATGGTATATAGTCTGGCTGAGCGGTGTACACAGAGTGGCAGTAAACACAATGCTATATACTCTGGCTGAGCGAGCGGTGTACTACTGTTCCCAGCAGACACAGAACAGTGAACAGAATGCTATATAGTGTGGCTGAGCGAGCGGTGTACCACTATTCCCAGCAGACACAGAACAGTGAACAGAATGCTATATAGTGTGGCTGAGCGGGCGGTGTACCACTATTCCCAGCAGACACAGAACAGTGAACAGAATGCTATATAGTGTGGATGAGCGAGCGGTGTACCACTATTCCCAGCAGACACAGAACAGTAAACAGAATGCTATATAGTGTGGCTGAGCGAGCGGTGTACCACTATTCCCAGCAGACACAGAACAGTGAACAGAATGCTATATAGTGTGGCTGAGCGAGCGGTGTACCACTATTCCCAGCAGACACAGAACAGTGCACAGAATGCTATATAGTGTGGCTGAGCGAGCGGTGTACCACTATTCCCAGCAGACACAGAACAGTAAACAGAATGCTATATAGTGTGGCTGAGCGAGCGGTGTACCACTATTCCCAGCAGACACAGAACAGTAAACAGAATGCTATATAGTGTGGCTGAGCGAGCGGTGTACCACTATTCCAAGCAGACACAGAACAGTGAACAGAATGCTATATAGTGTGGCTGAGCGAGCGGTGTACCACTATTCCCAGCAGACACAGAGTGGCAGTAAACAGAATGCTATATAGTGTGGCTGAGCGAGGTACACAGAGTGGCAGTAAACAGAATGCTATATAGTGTGGCTGAGCAAGCGGTGTACTACTATTCCCAGCAGACACAGAGTGGCAGTAAACAGAATGCTATATAGTGTGGCTGAGCGAGGTACACAGAGTGGCAGTAAACAGAATGCTATATAGTGTGGCTGAGCAAGCGGTGTACTACTGTTCCCAGCAGTGACACAATGACAGGGGGGACCCTGGCTAGCGTGGCTGGAGCGCGAACTACCCTGCCTGCCTACCCAAAGCTAAACCCACAGACAAATGGCGGAGATATGACGTGGTTCGGGTATTTATTTACCCGAACCACGTGACCGTTCGGCCAATCAGAGCGCGTTCGGGTCCGAACCACGTGACCCGTTCGGCCAATCACAGCGCTAGCCGAACGTTCGGGGAACGTTCGGCCATGCGCTCTTAGTTCGGCCATATGGCCGAACGGTTTGGCCGAGCACCGTCAGGTGTTCGGCCGAACTCGAACATCACCCGAACAGGGTGATGTTCTGCAGAACCCGAACAGTGGCGAACACTGTTCGCCCAACACTACTATACACCAATGATTCTGGATGTAAGCCTGACTGGGGCATAAAAAGATAATTTGCATATTCAGTTGTGATGCATTGTGGGTAACCACTAGTGTTGGGCGAACACCTAGATGTTCGGGTTCGCGAACGTTTGCCGAACATCACCGCGATGTTCAGGTGTTCGCGCCGAACTCCGAACATAATGGAAGTCAATGGGGACCCGAACTTTCGTGCTTTGTAAAGCTTCCTTACATGCTACATACCCCAAATTTGCAGGTTATGTGCACCTTGGGAGTGGGTACAAGAGGAAAAAAATATTTGAAAAAGAGCTTATAGTTTTTGAGAAAATTGATTGTAAAGTTTCAAAGGAAAAACTGTCTTTTAAATGTGGAAAATGTCATGTTTCTTTGCAGACACAGAGTGGTAGTAAACAGAATGCTATATAGTGTGGCTGAGTGAGGTACACAGAGTGGCAGTAAACACAATGCTATATAGTGTGGCTGAGCGAGCGGTGTACTACTATTCCCAGCAGACACAGAGTGGCAGTAAACAGAATGCTATATAGTGTGGCTGAGCGAGGTACACAGAGTGGCAGTAAACACAATGCTATATAGTGTGGCTGAGCGAGCGGTGTACTACTATTCCCAGCAGACACAAAGTGGCAGTAAACACAATGCTATATAGTGTGGCTGAGCGAGGTACACAGAGTGGCAGTAAACAGAATGCTATATAGTGTGGCTGAGCGAGCGGTGTACTACTATTCCCAGCAGACACAGAGTGGCAGTAAACAGAATGCTATATAGTGTGGCTGAGCGAGGTACACAGAGTGGCAGTAAACACAATGCTATATAGTGTGGCTGAGCGAGCGGTGTACTACTATTCCCAGCAGACACAGAGTGGCAGTAAACAGAATGCTATATAGTGTGGCTGAGCGAGGTACACAGAGTGGCAGTAAACAGAATGCTATATAGTGTGGCTGAGCGAGCGGTGTACTACTATTCCCAGCAGACACAGAGTGGCAGTAAACAGAATGCTATATAGTGTGGCTGAGCGAGGTACACAGAGTGGCAGTAAACAGAATGCTATATAGTGTGGCTGAGCGAGCGGTGTACTACTATTCCCAGCAGACACAGAGTGGCAGTAAACAGAATGCTATATAGTGTGGCTGAGCGAGGTACACAGAGTGGCAGTAAACACAATGCTATATAGTGTGGCTGAGCGAGCGGTGTACTACTATTCCCAGCAGCGACACAATGACTGGGGGGACCCTGGCTAGTGTGGCTGGAGCGCGAACTACCCTGCCTGCCTACCCAAAGCTAAACCCACAGACAAATGGCGGAGATATGACGTGGTTCGGGTATTTATTTACCCGAACCACGTGACAGTTCGGCCAATCAGAGCGCGTTCGGGTCCGAACCACGTGACCCGTTCGGCCAATCACAGCGCTAGCCGAACGTTTGGGGAACGTTCGGCCATGCGCTCTTAGTTCGGCCATGTGGCCGAACGGTTTGGCCGAACACCATTAGGTGTTCGGCCGAACTCGAACATCACCCGAACAGGGTGATGTTCTGCAGAACCCGAACAGTGGCGAACACTGTTCGCCCAACACTAGTAACCACCATTGCTCACTTAAAGCTGAATTTAGCAAATACCTTCTATTTTAAGAAGTCACATTACTCTGAGTGTTGCTTTTTAGTGGGATGTCTTTTCAGTCTCATTTAGTCCCTATACTTTCTTAGTGGTTTTGTGCCACCGCGAGCTGCTTAAAGAAAACCTGTACTGAGTAAAAATATTTAAAATAAACGCATGAGGTAACTTAAAATGAACCTTACATAGTTACCTTGCCATCAGTTCCTTTCAGAAGCTCACCATTTTCTTCTGACAATAATCCCTTCCAGTTCTGACAATATTTTGTCAGATCTGAAATATATCAGTTGCTGTCAATAAAATATCAGTTGCTGTCAATAAAATTTCAGTTGCTGTCAGTTATAGCTGAGAGTAAAACTGATGTACCACGTAATCTCCATGTTTCCCTATGGCTCAAGTGGGCGATGTTACAGTTTAACTGTGTACTGACCAGAAAGCTGTTATGGGTAATGGCCATTTTCAAAATGGAGGACGGAAAATTCCCTTGATCACAGTGAACAAACAGGACGCGGGACAGGAGAAAGACACTGAGGAGTAGACTACATGGAAGGTAAGTATGACTTGTGTATGCCTATTTTGACTTTTAATTTTCAGTTCAGGTTTTCTTTAAGTATTTTGTTCTACTAGGCTAGTACAATTTGGGTTCTAGAATGCCCAACCTATTCTAGAACTACCAGCCAGCATGGGGGGTTAAAATGCTGGGGGAGGTGTCGGAGGTGTTGGGGTGCTCTTAAATGAACAATTATAAGGTCATCCAAAAGAATAGAGTGCCTGTAACCAGGCATACTGTATATCCAAGACCAAAATACCTCTGTGTTCGATCTAACTGCATTGGACAGGTAGAGCCTTGTATCTTTGTATTTTCAAGAAAACAGGTAAGATTGCACTCCCCTTGGATAATACAAAGCAAATAAATAGTCAACAATACTCTCACCACATTGCTTGGCTGTTCCTCTGTATGGACGTCTGGATGTGTGCTCCATGGTTAGTCCAGGAATATATATTGCAAACCAAAAGAAAAACAGAAGTCATGTGCACCTTCCATCACATGCAAAATTAGCATTTGTAATCTTAGGTCTTCAGACAAAAACGTGTGTCCTCAACTGCCAAAGATCATGAGCAAACCGCCAGTTAGGCTTAACTGGGTACTGTGGTGGGAGTGGAGGTGTGTGGTGGGGACAAGAAGGGACTGGGAGCTGGCAATGGCTGTTTTGTGGCACAAAGATAGATAGACAAACTGCGTTCCACTAAATGACATGGACAGTGGCATCCAGTCCAAGGCAGGGACTAGCCCAGCCTCTTCTGGGTGACGTGCACTACTTGTGATTGGAGTGCAGATGCGGCATGGGAGGACAGAGGAGAGTGGGTAAAAGTTGGCCGTTGTTAAGGTGACAAGGTAAACCCCTTGACAAATACGCTGAAGACACCGGCAGTATTGCTTACAGTGAAACCACTTAGTACATCCCGGACTGTACAGGGTACCTGCAAATCGTGCCAAGGTTAAGTGAGCACCCATCTCCACTGGCCAATTACACTGGTAATTACAGTAACGCAATGTAATGCCATGCTACTCAGAGAAGGGGAGCCTTATATCTGCTGTGAAAATTTAATACTGGTAAGGTGGCCATACATCTAACGATTTTGCAGCCCAATTGACCATCAGGTTTGATAATTTTATCAAATCAGGAGAAAATTGGTGCTGCAAAAAGTATGTCTAATGGATGATTCAACCAATTTCGGGCCGAAATCGGCCGAATGTATCAATTGAGCATGCTGGAAAATCTTGGGCTGATGTGGTTGATCGATGGTACACAACAGTAACGAAATGCAACATTGGGACAAGCAACAAACATAACCCTCAACCACTGTCCCCTCAAATGTAAATATGCCCCCCGGTGCCCTTGACGTCACACACACACACACACCATATGCTGTGCACCAGGGATGGTCGTAGTCAGCCAACTTCGCTACGCTGGAACTACGCGTAGTTTTACGCATTTACACTTCGCCAAACTACGGCTTTGAAATCAAATAATCGCTTCGTATGCATATCGTAGACTACGCGTTAAAATACGCAATTACACGTAGTACAAAACGTAGTGCATGCGGACGCTTATGCCATTATGTGGAAAAATTTACGCATGAATTCCTCTGTAAAAGATTGTACCAGGACCTCTTCTATGCGTACATTCCCCTTTCCAATGCGTAATTTTGTAAGCATACAATCGTACGCGGAAAAATAGACACGAATAGCGCATTCGTAGTTTACTTCGCAATACACTGTTGAACTACACATAGGGGCGTAAACTACGTATAACGGTACTTCGCTATGTGTAAAATTGTAAGCGTAGTTTTGAAACTTTGCCTACAAACTACGATGCATAGATGCGAACTACGATGCGTAAATTCGCACTAGCGTAGTTTCTACTCATCCCTGCTATGCACGGCAGCCATGTGAGAGATCTGTCTCTTGGTTGATCTGCCCATACATCACTGGATGTATGAGCACTTTTATACCGCCAAATACACAGGGCCAGATTTCTGGAAAGGCCACAAAGGCCCAGGACTTGAGCGGTTCCTGCCCAAGGAAGCACCTGAATATGAAAAAGGGTTTCTACATATGAAAGAGTGGGCTGAAAATGGGGAACAACACATGAAAAAGGAATGTGATCCTTAAGTAAGATGTTCATGAAAGAGAGGGGCTGCTGTACATGGATGATACACATGGAAGAGGGGGCTGTACATGGAATGGGAGGGGCACTGCTGCACATGTAAGGGGAGCCACAACATACTTGACCTAGTGGCACAAAAAGTAAACAATCCAGCCTTGCATATACATGAAGACTTTGGAGGATTAGACTGTTTTTCATTACATAACATTTGTTCAGAAAATATTTGTTTTTCTATGATTGTATATATTCTCAAACGTCTACATACCATTGCATGCTATTAACATATTTTGTGTACAATCAATAGTCTGCTACACACTCTAATTATATTGGGCTGTCATAGCCCATCACCATCTCTCTTAATGAACCATTATCGCTATCTCATCTACCAAAATCATTAGAATGGAACAAGTGTTTCCTGAGTGCACGGCAAAGAGCGTTAAATCTGGAATTGTTCAGACAAAGTTGCTTTTCTTATCATTGATTGCAAAGACTGGGTTTGATTGCCGAAAAGGTGATACTTGCAAATTGATAAATTTAAAAGCACTGAACAGAATTTTGTTTTGATGCCACTAAGAGCTTGGCATACTGACTGCCACTGCAGCTCCGCATACATATGAACGTACGGTTTACGTTAGAATGTTAGCGTCCATTTGTTTGCACCTTGTCTGTTTTACATATGTTGAACAAAGCTAGGTGCTTTTACTTGTGTTTTGGAGTACTCCCACTAGGCCACTGAAGGAGGCCAAGGCTCAAATTGGGCAGTAGCCGAGGAGAAGGAGGAGGAAGAGCAGTACTCCCACTAGAGAATTGTCTTTTTTTATTTTGGACTCCTGTTTCAAGTTTATAGTAATTTCCCCAAACAGTTATACTGTATGTGCACCATCAAACGACACAATCATAGAAGGAACCATTTTGAAAAAGGTCCCAATTTTGGTACTTACCTCAGGAGATCCTCCTAGGACTTCCCCCATTGTCCTCCTCCTTGCCATTCCAATGCTGGGAGCCCCACAAGCCCTTTGACAAGGGTCCCTGCACTGGATCCAGAGGCTACCCTCTTTTGAGGTTCATATTTACATTTATGGCTTAAATAGCTCTAGATTTACTTGAAGGCCTGCTTGAATGAGTTGAAGGTGGGGGAGCCTGATAAAGTAGGGAGGAAGTTCCATAGAGTAGGGGCTGCTCTGGAGAAGTCCTGGAGCCTCAGGAGTGATGCAAGGGGTGGATATCCGTAGAGTGTTAGAGGAGAGTAGATTGGGGAGTAGCCTTGTATGCCAGGCAGAGCAGTTTAAAGTAAACCTGTAATGGAAAAAAGTGACGGGTAACCTGTGCTCTGACCGAGCCTGGTCTTTGGAAGTCAGAAAGGATGGCAGACAAGAGATGACCAGAGCATTGGCTGTTTCACAGTGGTGGGGGTTAGATGGGGGGCAAACTTTGGTGGGGTAACACCACACATGTCCTGTTTGACATGAGGAAGGGTTACCCAGCAGCCAAAAAAGTCTCATGAAGCATCTGAGCATGGCAACCACCATGCTCAGATGTAACTCCGTAAGGGGGCTGCCTGTCCACCACCCATGCCAAGTGCTAGCAAGCACCCGCCTGATGAACAGGAGCAGCTGACAGGGTGAATTTGTTGCTGCCTGTAGCTGCTCATGGACCAGCAAAGGACACGTTTCTCCAATCCCTGCAGGAGTATAGAAGAATGGAATACTTGCACTGAGCAGAACAGAAGAAAGCTGTATGTACTGTGTATGTATATATATATATATATATATATATATATATATATATATATATATATATATATATATATATATATATATATATATTCTTCCCCTTGGAGAGAGACCACCACCTGTACATATATAGGTCTAGTCTCCTCTACTTTTGGAGGTTTTGATCTTCAGCAGAGATGGCCCGAACCTTTCACGAACCACAATAGACTTCAATGGGGAGGCTAACTTTGAAAACTAGAAACATTTATGCTGGCCAAAAAAGTGATGGAAAAGGTGTTTCAAGGGATCTAACACCTGGAGGGGGGCATGGCGGACTGGGATAGACGCCAAAAGTCCTGGGGAAGAAAATCTGGATTTGACGCAAAGCAGCGTTTTAAGGGCAGAAATCACATTGAATTCTAAATTGCAGGCCTAAAGTGCTTTAACCTTTTCACCTCCCGCAGCACGAGTATCTACGTCCCTGTATGTACACAAATACAAACAAATATAAACAGATGGTTCTGTTTCTATTTTTAGAATACACTGACTCTATATCTCCATCTTGTGGCCAAAAAGCAAAACCACATCCAAATACCTTATTATACACCTTCCCATAGAAATATGAAATACATGTTAATTATTTTTTAAAAACCCTTGGAGGTGAAAGGGTTAAGACATCTTGCATGTGTATACATCAATCAGGGAGTGTAATTAGAGTACTGCTTCACACTGACACACAAAACTCACTGTGCAACGCACCGTAAACAGCTGTTTGTGTAGTGATGGCCATGCTGGACCATGGCCAGAGTGCAGGCTGTGATGGTTTTCAAGCCCATATGGTTGCCGGGCTGTGGTAGCTCAATGATACAACAACAGTGACTGTTCAGCTGATCAAATTTGGTCTGTCCATTAATGCTATCAGCGGCCACTATAATAATTTTTCTGGTGCGTGTACATGCCTGCTTAATTTTTCTGGCTGCATTGCAGCTGCAACAACAAAACAAAAGGCATGTACATGTGCCCATTCCCCTTCATGATCATTACCTTGCCACGGTGAAGGGGCTTGCGTATCACAATGAAGCAAGGACCGCCAAGGTGATTGCTTGATTGTGGACAGACTGCAGCCATTCTTACATTGTTAATGGCAGGGTTCTTAAACTTTGCACATTTGGTCACAGGAGACTGGGATTAATATTCAGAAAAGTGGCGGGGAACCTACAAAAGTGAATCATACTTCACCTATTGCTTTTCAAGAGGAATATTTAATTGCTGCCATTCTTGCACTGTTAATGGCACAGGCCTCAAACCTGGTACAGTTGGTCATTGGGTGACTGGGGTTCAAATTCAGAAAAGGGGGTGGAGCCACAAACAGCTAATCAGATTTTTTTCATTTCAATGCAAATTATTGATGCCAAAGACCGCAAAGCTCACAAACTTGGTCATTGAGTAATTGTGTGTTAGGGCTAGAAAAAGTGGGCGGAGCCAACACCAGCCAAATACATAGCCGGGCATCGCCTGGTAAGCAGGTAGTGACTAATAAAAATAGGAAGGACTAGAGTAGACAATTGTCCTAGGTGCCATTCATATATGGCTAACTATTGATTTATGATATGGGAATGTAGTAAACTCCAGAGGTATTGTTCAGATATCTTTATATTGCTTATTATTGAGATTCAGTAAGATCCCTCCCCTTGAGTAGCTCTTTTGGGGATTCTGGATGAGGACACTTCGAACAAATACCAAAGGGCATGGATCCGTAAAGCTTGCTATTTTACTAATAAGGGGATTGTTCCAAACTGGATGAGTCCTAGGACCCGACTATGAAACAATAGAAAAGTCTCATGAGCAATAAACTGTCTCTGGAGCGCAGCACGTATAAAAAAAAGATGATGTTCAAGTACATTTCCTAACCTTTTCCAGACCGCAGTCATTGAAATCTATGCCCTGTTTGTGGCTGCTTATTCCTGCCAGGGCTTAGATTTCAGTTACCAGTCTGCAAGGACCAACCACTCCCACTGATCTCTCCCTCGCCGCAGGCCCCTCTCTCTGCCTTCGCTATGATGGCAGAGCTCTGTGAGCTGGTCAGGAGATGTTTTCATGGGCTACTGAACCCGGGATCTCTGTGAGCCAATCCCATTGGCTGACATTAATGAATTGGCTCCTGAACGGCTAATGAAGCTCTGCCATCTGCATCGGCAGAAAGAGGAGCCTGTGGCGGTGCAAGATCGGCAGGTCCCTGCGGCGATTCGTAGGTAAGCCCAGTTTTTAGGTACCATCTGGTAAGCAAGTGGTTAAAATATGGACTGTGTGGATAGAGAGCCCACTGACGGTGGATGAATAGTCTCTTTATAAAGATAAGTCAAATATGAGTCAGGCAGTCTGAATGCAGCCTGGTTTAATTAGCTAAAACTGATTGTTTTAACAAACTCATGGAGATTGGATAAGGGGGACTGATCTACGAGCACTGACATAGAATGGTCGGTCTTAAAGGACTTACGAGGCCAACTATGTAAAAAAAGTTAATTACTTGCCTCTCCGTTTCGGGCATGGAGGACGCCGTCCGCGCCCTCCGTGCTGCTCCGCTGCGTCCCCCCGCTCATTATCCCCCCCGGGCCGGCTCCCGACCCCACGGCCCGGGTCGGGCTCTCCTTCCCCTCCAAAGATGGCCACTTCCTCTGGCCGCGGCTGCGCAGTCCGCCTGGCCGTGAATGCGGCTGCGCAGCACTAGGGCCAACCCCTCCGATCCATGCTACGTAGCGTGGATCAGAGGGGTTGGCCCTACAGCTGCGCAGCCGCATTCACGGCCAGGCGGACTGCGCAGCCGCGGCCAGAGGAAGTGGCCATCTTTGGAGGGGAAGGAGAGCCCGACCCAGGCCGTGGGGTCGGGAGCCGGCCCGGGGGTATAATGAGCGGGGGGACCCGGCGGAGCGGCACGGAGGGCGTGGACGGCGTCCTCCATGCCCGAAACGGAGAGGCAAGTAATTAACTTTTTTTACTCAGTTGGCCTCGTAAGTCCTTTAATGCTATCGGTTTATTTTTATTTTTCCAATCTTTCCTTTTCATATTTGTGCAATATGAATACTTTTTATTGATGACTCTGAGGCTAGGAGAATTTAGTTTTTTTGATATCAACAATGTTCCACCCAATTTATACTCCATCTATATATATAATAGAGTAAGTGCCTCAACCTTCAATCAAGAAGAAGAAGTAGTGCCCTGCCCCCAGGGCCGGTCCAAGCAAGAAGAAGGGGTTGGTCCAAGCAAGAAGAAGAAGTAGTGTCATATCAAACCAAGGGCAAAGAGGGATAATTTTCATATTCAGCAGCAGTGCATTGTGGGTAACCACACATGTTCACTTATAGCTGAATTATTGCAGATTTGCTTCTGTTTTAAGAAGGAAAATTACACTAAGCTTTGCTTTTTTTTAGTAGGAGGGCTTTTTGGTCTCTTTTATCCTCCTATACATTCTTAGTAGTGTGGGTCACCCTGAGCTGCTTGGTTACTCTGTTGTACTGGTCCAAGCCCAATCTCATACAGCCTTATCAATCCCTGCTATGGACTGATAAGGACCAAATATCTGAAATAGGCTGTCACATGTGTGTTTGCAATGACTGTGTAAAACTTAAAGCGATAGGCTTGCTTGACTTACCAAAGGTGAAAAGAAATAATTTGCATATTTAGTAGCGGTGCATTGTGGGTAATCACAAATGTTCAATTGTAGCTGAATTATTGCAGATTTTCATCTCTTTTAAGAAGGCAAATTACACCAAGCTTTGATTTTTTTAGTAGAAGGTCTTTTTGGTCCCTTTTATCCACCTATATATTCCGAGCGGTTTGGGTCACCCTGAGCTGCTTGGTTACTCTGTTATACTGGTCCAAGCCCTATCTCATACAGTCGTATCAATCCTTGCCATGTACAGATGAGGACCAAAAGTCTGAAACAGGCTGTCACATGTGGGTTGGATATGGCTGTGTAAAATTTAAAGCTATAGGCTTGCTATACACCAGTGCTTCTGGGTGCTTGCTTGGCTTACTAAGGGTGGAAAATAATTATTTGCATATTTAGTAGCTGTGCATTGTGGGTAATCACAAATGTTCATGTATAGCTGAATTGTTGCATATTTCCTTCTGTTTTAGGAAGGCAAATTACACCAAGCTTTGCTTTTTTTAGTAGGAGGTATTTTTGGTCCCTTTTATCCCCCTATACAGTCCGAGTGGTTTGGGTCACCCTGAGCTGCTTGGTTACTCTGTTGTACTGGTCCAAGCCCTATCTCATACAGCCGTATCAATCCCTGCCATGTATTGATGAGGACCAAAAGTCTGAAACAGGCTGTCTACATGTGGGTTTGAAATGACTGCGTAAAATTTAAAGCTTTATGTTTGCTATACACCAGTGGTTCTGGATGCTTGCTTGGCTTACCAAGGGGGAAAAGGGGTAATTTGCATATTTAGTAGCAGTGCATTGTGGGTAACCACAAATGTTCACTTATAGCTGAATTATTGCAGATTTCCTTCTGTTTTAAAAAAGCAAATTACACCAATACAGTGTGTGGCATTGCAGGAAGTGACGACAGTGGAACGCACGATGGAACATGGAAGAGGTGGTTCATCCCCACCCGCTGCCTCTTACTAATAGTGGCGGCTGCTACTGTGCCTAAGCAGGAGGGGGAGCACACATGGGGGACCCAGGTGAGGGGGGGGGGGGGGGTCCTGCTGAGCTTAAGCTGGAGATAGAGCACACATGGGGACCCAGGTGAGGGGGGTCCAACCCCCCTCCCCGCCGCTGTGCCCAATACCCCCTTCCTGCCCTCTACCCTCTTATGCGGCGTATGCTACGCCGTGGGTCGGCTAGTTTGTTTATATATGTTCAAATTGGAAAATGCGGATATGTGGACACAGATGATGTAATTTACTACTGTGCTTTACTCACTTGATATGTACTATTACTCTTTTATGTCTGATCTCAATAAAAAGAGTAAAAAAAAAATATTGCTGTATCTAAATAGTCTGTATCCCCACTTTCCAAATTTTCTCCAGGGACTTTTCTGTCACGTCCAAAAGGCTGCTTATGCGCTGCTGCGAGCTCCCGTGTACGATCGTGCGCATGCACATTCCCTCCCATCTGTGCCCTGCCTTCCCGAGCCACTCCCTGTTAGCCTGGAGATCAATGAACATAGTTCACATTCATTGATCTAAGTCCCTGATAGAATGTAACGATCGGTGTCAGCACACAGAGAGAATCTGATTATTGGTGATCTGCAGTATCACCAAGAATACAGATATATACCCGATTATTGATGATCTGCAGAATCACCAATAATACAAGTATAACTAACCACTGGACACCTATATAGTGTGAGTGTTTGGTGCAACAGTAATGACTTTGAGTGGGACCACCCGAGGAGCAGGTGGTCCTTGGCAGTATGTGAAATACCTCCCTCTGGGAAGTGCGAAGACCTTCCAACAGCCTGAGACTTCCAAAGGGGTGGAGCCCCAGGCTGAATAGCAGGAAGGCCCTGTGGCTAAGTGACACCTAGAAGGTGGGCGTCACAAGCAGGACTTGAGACTAATCTCTCAATGGAGAGGGATAGCTCGCAAGGTCGGGCAGGCTAGGTTGGCAACACACGGGCAGATAAGGTACAGAGACAGAAGGCTGATTCGGTAACCAGGGACAGGCAGGGTTGGCAACAGGTAATCAGATATGCGTAGGTACCGAATCAGAATGCAGAAGGATAGTCAGGCATGCAATAGGTCATAACAGATATCAAACAATGCCTAGTCTTGGGTGTTAGGTCCGTGGTCTCAACACCCTGGAACTAGTCTGAAGTATAACACAATGATAACACAGTATCCCTAGTCTTGGGTGTGAGGTCCGTGGTCTCAACACCCTGGAACTAGTCTGAAGTATAACACAATAGTAACACAGAAGTAATCTGGCTCAGTGTGAATTTCCAGGTCCTTCTGGTTCTAACACACTCTGGAATCTGACTATGGTCTGAGTGCTTTCACGTAAGTGTTCGCAACGGCAGACAACTTGAGACTGACCAGCAATAACTATATATAGAGCGGCGCTCCCCGGCGCCACCCATCGCTGATCAACCAATAGCCACTTGCTCTGAGATCAGCTGACCAACCTGGTCAGTTGATCCCTCCTCGTTTGTCATAAAGGTTCTGCCTCTCAGCGCGCGCATATTCCTCAATCTGTGTGCACTAACAGGCCCAGCCACATCAGACGCACGCTGCTGCGTGCAAACCGCCGAGCTGGACGCGGAACCAGCAGCCTCGCTGCCAGTCCGCGTGGTGGCTTTTCCGCAATCTATTACATAGAAAGACTGAAAGCTTCTTCTGAGAAGCCGCGGTCTTTCTGAACAAAAAAAATAATCACATCCTCCTTATACTTCCTGTAAGCGAGAGTGCTCGCTTACAGGATGGAATAAAAAAAAATGACTGTGGCCATCTTGTGGCCAAATAGTAAAACTAAATGTACATACAATTTTTTTCACACAAAACACAATAAATTACATTTAGAATTAACTGTTTACCCCCCACACCCAAAAAATACCCAAATTAAAAAAAAATGTAACTTACAAATAATAAAAAAAAAATAGTTACCTAAGGGTCTGAACTTTTTTAATATGCATGTCAGGAGGATATATTCCTAATTTTTTTTTTTTTTAAATTATAAACTTGTAAATAGTAATGGACGTAAAACTGAAAAAAAAAATGCACCTTTATTTCCAAATAAAATATTGGCACCATACATTGTGATAGGGACATCATGTAAATAGTGTAATAACCGGGTCAAATGGGCAAATGAAATGGGTAGGTTTTAAATATGGTAGCATGTATTATTTTAAAGGGAAGGTTCAGGGAACTCTTGAAAAAAATAAAAATCCCTATCCACTTACCTGGGGCTTCCTCCAGCCCGTGGCAGGCAGAAGGTGCCCTCGCCGCCGCTCCAGAGGCTTCCGGTCGTCTTCGGTGGCCGACCCGACCTGGCCAGGCCGGCTGCCAGGTCGGGCTCTTCTGCGCTCCATGGCCGGGCTCTTCTGCGTCCCACGCGGGCGCGCTG
The DNA here is from genome assembly GCF_040937935.1 of Hyperolius riggenbachi. Lineage (NCBI taxonomy): Eukaryota > Metazoa > Chordata > Amphibia > Anura > Hyperoliidae > Hyperolius > Hyperolius riggenbachi. The sequence continues at coordinate 67,906,358 of NC_090656.1, read as the reverse complement.
ACGTCATCTGACGTCCTCCGGGCTGTACTGCGCAGGCGCAGAACTACGCAGTACAGCCCGGAGGACGTCCGATGACGTCATCGCGCCGGCGTGGGACGCAGAAGAGCCCGGCCATGGAGCGCAGAAGAGCCCGACCTGGCAGCCGGCCTGGCCAGATCGGGTCGGCCACCGAAGACGACCGGAAGCCTCTGGAGCGGCGGCGAGGGCACCTCCTGCCTGCCACGGGCTGGAGGAAGCCCCAGGTAAGTGGATAGGGATTTTTATTTTTTTCAAGAGTTCCCTGAACCTTCCCTTTAAAGGCAAGGCTATAATGGCCAAAAACTGAGAAATAATGATTTTTTTTTCATTTTTCTTAATATTCCTGTTAAAATGCATTTAGAAAAAAGTATATACTCACAAGCAAGCCAAATGTTTGACCCCCAAAAGTGGGCCAAAAGTTGAGGGGGTCGGCTTGCTTGCGAGTCATGTCCCCCCGGCCGCCGCCGCTGCTGCTATTACCTTACCGGCGACTTCCAATATTCCCATCTCCGTCTCTGTGCAGGGCACGTAAATAGTTCACAGCAGCTCGCCCTAAGGCGGCAGCTGTGTGATGACAGAGGAAGCGTAGACAGAGCGGTTCCCATAGTAACCGCGATACATATCGCCGCTACAGGAAGCCACTCTCTGCGCTTCCTCCGTCATCACACAGCTGCCGCCGTAGGGCGAGCTGCTGTGAACTATATACATGCCCTGCACGGAGCCGGAGAGGGGAATATCAGAGGCCCCGGTAAGGTAATGGGGGGAACTACCTACCTACCTACCTACACTGAGCACTATACTCTGCACTATCTACCTATACTGAGCATGATACTAGCTATACTGGGGCACTATGCTAGCTATACTGGGCACTATACTAGCTATACTGGGCACTATACTAGCTATACTGGGCACTATACTAAAACGAAACTACCTACCTACCTACACTGAGCACTATACTCGGCACTATCTACCTATACTGAGCACTATACTAGCTATACTGGGGCACTATGCTAGCTATACTGGGCACTATACTAGCTATACTGGGCACTATATTAGCTATACTGGGCACTATACTAGCTATACTGGGGCACTATGCTAGCTATACTGGGGCACTATGCTAGCTATATTGGGCACTATACTAGCTATACTGAGCACTATACTAGCTATACTGGGCACTATACTAGCTATACTGGGGCACTATACTAGCTATACTGAGCACTATGCTACCTATACTGAGCACTATACTAGCTATACTGGGCACTATACTACCTATACTGAGGACTATACTAGCTATACTGGGCACTATACTAGCTATACTGGGGCACTATACTAGCTATATTCGGCACTATACTAGCTATACTGAGCACTATATTAGCTATACTGAGCACTATACTACCTATACTGAGCACTATACTAGCTATACTGGGCACTATACTAGCTATACTGGGGCACTATGCTAGATATACTGGGCACTATACTAGCTATACTGAGCACTATACTAGCTATACAGGGGCACTATGCTAGCTATACTGGGCACTATGCTACCTATACTGAGCACTATACTAGCTATACTGGGCACTATACTAGCTATACTGGGCACTTTACTAGCTATACTGGACACTTTACTAGCTATACTGGACACAATACTAGCTATACTGAGCACTATACTAGCTATGCTGAGCACTATACTAGCTATACTGAGCACTATACTAGCTATACTGAGCACTATACTAGCTATACTGAGCACTATACTGGCTATACTGAGCATGATACTAGCTATACTGGGGCATTTTACTATCTATACTGGGCACTTTACTAGCTATACTGAGCACTACCTACCTATACTGGGCACTATACTAGCTATACTGAGCACTATACTAGCTGTACTGGGCACTATACTAGCTATACTGAGCACTATACTAGCTATACTGGGGCACTATCCTAGCTTTACTGGGCACTATACTAGCTATACTGAGCACTATACTAGCTATACTGGGCACTATACTAGCTATACTGAGCACTATACTAGCTATACAGGGGCACTATGCTAGCTTTACTGAGCACTATACTACCTATACTGGGCACTATACTAGCTATACTGGACACTTTACTAGCTATACTGGACACTTTACTAACTATACTGGACACAATACTAGCTATACTGAGCACTATACTAGCTATACTGAGCACTATACTAGCTGTACTGGGCACTATACTAGCTACAGTATACTGAGCACTATACTAGCTATACTGGGGCACTATGCTAGCTATACTGGGCACTATGCGATCTATACTGAGCACTATACTAGCTATACTGGGCACTATACTAGCTATACTGAGCACTATACTAGCTATACAGGGGCACTATGCTAGCTATACTGGGCACTATGCTACCTATACTGAGCACTATACTACCTATACTGGGCACTATACTAGCTATACTGGACACTTTACTAGCTATACTGGACACTTTACTAGCTATACTGGACATGATACTAGCTATACTGAGCACTATACTAGCTATACTGAGCACTATACTAGCTATACTGAGCACTATACTGGCTATACTGGGGCATTTTACTAGCTATACTGGGCACTTAACTAGCTATACTGAGCACTACCTACCTATACTGGGCACTATACTAGCTATACTGAGCACTATACTAGCTGTACTGGGCACAATACTAGCTATACTGAGGCACTACCTACCCATACTGGGCACTATACTAGCTATACTGGGACACACTGGGGGGGGGGCAGCATTTCCTACCCCCCGGCTTATATGAGGATCAATCATTTTTTCCTGGTTTTTCGGGTAAAAGTTGGAGGGGGGGGTCCACTTGTATGCGGGTCAGCTTGCTTGCGAGTATATACAGTAATTCTTAGCAAAATGTACCACCCAAAGAAAGCCTAATTGGTGACGGAAAAAATAAGATACAGCTCAATTCATTGTGATAATTAGTGATAAAGTTAATGGCGAATGAATGGGAGGTGAAAATTTCTCGAATGCATAAGGTGAAAAACGACTGAAGGCTGAAGTGGTTTAAGTAAATGTAAAGGCAATATATATAAAAAAAGTTAGATACTTACCTATGGATAGGGAAGGCTCTGGTTCCTATAGAGCCTTCCCTGTCCTCTCTTGTTCCCCTCGTTCTAGCGTTGTCATCCCCATTTAAAATGTCCGCTTTTGGAGGCTACGGAAGCACTCGTGTACCTGAGTGCCTCTGAAGATGGGCGGCTCTGTAACCCGCTTGCGTGAGCGCTCCTATGTATATACTCGTGCATGCGCAATACAAAGCTGCCTGTCTTCATAAGCACTTAGGTACACGAGTGTTTCTGTAGCCTCCTAAGGCGACAAATTTAAATGGACATGACAACGCTGGAAGAAGGGGAACAAGAGAGGACAGGGAATGCTCCATAGGATCCATAGATAAGTATATTTATATTGCCTTTACATTTACTTTAATTTCATACCTTACATAATTGAGGGAGAAATATCCTAAAACAGCTGAATGCTTGATGAATGTCTGTAGGTGGATCAATGATTTTGTGCAAATCTGGGCTATTGCATGGCTGGCTCACAGAGCCAAAGAAAGATGATTTACTTGGATCCACCCACCATTCAAAAATGATGTTTTGTTAAAAGAAATGTTATGCCAGTACTGTCTGGTTTAACCCAGTTAATTGTTAACTAGTTATCTAGTTAATTAGTTAAGGAATAGGTGATCTTGAAAAATTAAGGTAGCCATACACTGGTCGATTTGCCATTAGATCGACCAGCTGACAGATCCCTATCTGATCGAATCTGATCAGAGAGGGATTGTATGGCTGCCTTTACTGCAAACAGATTGTGAATCGATTTCAGGCTGAAACCGATCACAATCTGTGGAGCCGCCGCTGCCGCCTGTCCCCCCCCCCGCGCATACATTACCTGACGCTGGCTCCCGGGCATCTTCTCCGCATCTTCTCCACGCTGCACTCGCTCCATCCCGGCGCTTCCTGTGTCACTCCGTGACCAGGAAGTTCAAATAGAGCGCCCTCTATTTGAACTTCCTGGTCACTGCAGTGACAGGAAGCGCCGGGATGGATCGGGTGCAGCGTGGAGAAGATGCAGAGAAGATGCGGAGAAGACGCCCGGGAGCCAGCGTCAGGTAATGTATACCTGATCGGATCGGCCGCCGCTAGCGACGCGCTCCCTACCCGCGGGCGATCGAGGGTAATTTCCCGCACGGCGCGATCGCCGGACCAATCCGATTTCGGGAGGAAATCGGATCGGCGGGTGCGTTTAGCGCGAACGATTGGCAGCAGATTCGATCCCAGGATCGAATCTGCTGTCGAAATGGCCGCGAATCGGGCCAGTGTATGGCCACCTTTACTCTTCAGCCCTAAATTTTTGCCTGATCAATAATGTAATTGTACTGTATTTCACTATGGACATGGCCTTTCCATACAAATATGATGCTCTAACTTGCTTCCTGGCACTTATGTGGGTTTCCCGTTATGTCAGTTTTACCTCTGCCTTCCAAGAACAGCACCCCAGACATCTCAGGGTATCTCACACATCTGTTATCTGCATGTCAGCCTGGTCATTACTCTCCAATCCATTTGCTTCCCTTGTCTCTTCCCTTGAGAGAGGTAAATTAACACATAATTGCATTGCAGACTGGACATATTATATAGGACAGACACAGCATATTTATCTTACAAACCACTCTTATAAGATACAGTAAATTCTCGTTATAGTAAACGCTAAGGGACCAGGAAAAGGGGTTTACTATATGGGTTCATTTCCACTACACACAGTGTGATCATCACATCACACCACAACTAAACCACCGCTAATGTAAGTCAATGGAGGTGTTTCCATTGACGCAAATTACCCGACGTGATGCAGAGCGGCCGGGGAAATTATGGATAGAATGTTGCAGATTTCCACAGCATGCATCTGAGTCCCCATAGCCACTAACAGGAAGCTGCATGATGTCACATTCGGTTGTTCGGACAACAATTGGAAGTACCTGTGGGGGTCTCACATAAATAGGCAGTGTCACTCAAATATGAGTTAGTTGGCTTCTGTGTTGACTGATCCGGCTTGCTGCCGGGTGTGCTGGCCTGCCATGTTACCTGGCAGTCCAGTATGAAGTCTCTCTTCAAAATGCAGCCAATCATAATAAGCTACTTGCATCTGTAATGCGAGTGGCTCGGATACCTCTGTTGTTGGGACTTAGCACTCTGCACTCCACTCTCCTGTACCTGTAGCCTGTACTGCACTCCACACGCTACCAGAAGCGTCATCACTAATAAGGGAAGGAATACCTGGGAGTGCCTACAATACCATAGGAGGACTGTGATGATACTTTTTCTGGTGATTGCAAAGTGGAAGTGATAACACTGCATCCTCTTTTGTTTATGTTCACATTATTCCTCGTTTTTTCCAGGCTGCTTATTTGTACAGTACTTTATATCTAGTGGCGGTACCATTCTTCTTGTCTTACAGATGCTATCAGGCTTCAACTCACCAGCAAACAGCCTGAAGAGAGCAGCCAACCATGGGTTTCACACTGACATATGATGCATGCACCACTCACTGTTTACTGTATCCAGAGTCAGTGTCACGAAGCGGCAAACAAACATGTTTACTATAACAGAAGTTTTATTATATCAGTTTTAATTACACTAGGCGTTGCTCCCATAGACTTACAATGGACATTGGTCAGGACCTGAGAGGTAGTTTACCATACCCAAACGTTTACTATATCAGAGTTCATTATAATGACTTATAGTGTATAAACACAGAACATTTATATTGTGCTTTTCTCCTGGCAGACTCAAAGCGCCAGAGCTGCAGCCACTAGGACGTGCTCTATAGTTATAGTGTTAGGGAGACTTGCCCAAGGTCTCCTACTGAATATGTGCAGGCTTACTAAACAGGCAGAGCCAAGATTCGAACCCTGGTCTCCTGTGTCAGAAGCAAAGCCCTTAACTATTACACTATCCAGCCACCACTGTATATGTATGTAAGATAAAAAGAAACAGATCTGAAAGCAGTCAGCAACAATAAGGGAATGGAATAAATGTGAATTCCCATAAGCATCATGGTGGAGCAAGATGAGCAGAAAAACAACATATTTGGTGTTGGATTTGTTGTTCTTTGAATCCAAAGGACTCAGCAATCTGTTATCATTGTGTGCAAAAGTGCCACTGGAGACACATGTGAGTCAGGACTGAAAGATCCGTGCTGAAATGCCATTTGTGAAAGTAACTCTGAAATAATATCTCTCTGACTTCACATGAGATGATTGAACAGCACTCACATGGTAACTAATGTGGAGAACTTGGGATTGCTTTGTAAAACAATAGTAAACAAAAACTACTGTTTAGCCTTGTTCAGGACCAAAACAATGAAAACCAGTGTGAGGCACAATGTAGATGCAGAGCATAAAATTTCTCTCACGGTCCTCCAACACATTGATGACCAATGAAATTACATACAGTAGTTTAAAGTACAAATTTACAGATACATCAAGAATGACATACCTGTACATAGGGCTTACAAATTAAAATTGAATTGATCTTCACCAGTGTGGCCTGAAGTGCTGAGGATCCCTTAGGCATAACTGAATGGTTTTAGCCTGGTCAGTTTTGTTGTGCGCAAAGTATTTTGAGTATGTGGACTGTTTCACATGTGGCTTTAAAGGGATATTGTAGGGGGGTCGGGGGGAAATGAGTTGAACTTACCTGGTGCTTCTAATGGTCCCCCCGCAGACATCCTGCGCCTGCACAGGCACTCACCGATGCTCCGGCCCTGCCTCTGGTTCACTTCTGGAATTTCAGACTTTAAAGTCTGAAAACCACTGCACCTGCGTTGCTGTGTCCTCGCTCCCGCTGATGTCACCAGGAGCGTACTGCGCAGGCCCAGTATGGTCTGTGCCTGCGCAGTACGCTTCTGGTGACATCAGCGTCATCGAGGACACAGCAATGCAGGCACAGTGGTTTTCAGACTTTAAAGTCTGAAATTCCAGAAGTGAACCGGAGGTGGGGCCGGAGCATCGGTGAGAGGCTGCGCCAACACAGGATGTCTGCGGGGGACCATTAAAAGCCCCGGTTAAGTTCAGCTCATTTTCCCCCGACCCCCCTACAGTATCCCTTTAAAAACATCAGTGATTTTTATAAAGTCCAATGGATGATGTAGCATGTAGAGAAGCCCATTGGGATCCATATTTCCAATCGTAAAATGGATTTCTGCAGAAATGCCACATTAGTGAAACTCTGTAATTTTAGCCAAATCACAGAACTCAGAAGCATTGGACCATTTAGAGAATGCAGAGCGAACTTGGTAGTATGTGGCTAATCAGAGAATGCAGAAAATGACCAAGAAAACTCCTCAGAAATTGGAATCGCAAAAATTTAAAATGGAAATCCGCGGATCGGTAGCCAGCATTGGCGGTAATTGGAATTTTGATGGAACCAGAAATCAGCATTTTACGACCATCCTTAGTAGCATGTCAGTGGCAGTACTTATGTAACCCATTGCTCTGTTTTAATTGGTTAATCGATATTCAGGAGTTTTATAAAAGATTGATTCAGCATATCAGGCCTTTTATGTTTCTTTTGTGTAGCATGGCAGATCTACTATGGAGACCATTGACTATTTTCATTCAATAGTCGGGAGGTGCACACATGCACAGAAGACCCCGACTGATGCAATTGAGCCAGTTACCGGGGACTGATTTCGGCTGAACGGCAGACCACGGGAGGACGTCAAGGGACTCAGACGTGCTTATGGGGCTGGAGAAAGACCAGGGTAAGTATTGATTCTTTCTATTCTAAGGTCTCTTGTTTCCTTTAATTTACACTGAAGATACTCTTTAAAAGGAACCTAAAGTGACATGTGACATGATGACATAGACATGTGTATGTAAAGTAGCAAGCAAACAGATACCTATGTTGTGCTCCTTTTATTCTTTCCCTGCCTGAATAAGTTAATATTCAGCTATGCAACTTACCGTTTTTCTTCAGTTTGGACCCAGTCGGCCTATGGTCACTGATAAGGTTTACAACCATAAAACACTTTCTTGGCAGTGAACTGGGCTTCTGAGAGCAGGGGATAGATAAAAAAGGTCAATAGTTCATATATTTGAGTTCTATAAGACACATGACAGGCTGTCCATGAGCTTAAGAAAAAAAAACAATAAATCTACTCATTTTTAAACATTATAAAATGTGGGATATTTATTTTTTAAGGAAAAGTTTATTGTACAAAAAGGCAATTATGTCGTACATGCACAGGTATTGTTAGACAGCTTAGTTATTACAATAAGGTATAAAATATTGTACATGGTGAGTACAAAGTAAAGCAGACATCATAGCAATATAAAGAAGAACCATAGGCAACCTTAGTGGATGCCAGCATAGCCATTTACAAATCAAACAATAGAAAAACAAAGGAGAACTTTGATAATAATTTAGAAAGACTCTCCTGCATCTATATACTTTTCTTTTTTTAACAAATCATTTTATTGATTTTAATACAACAAAACAGTGCCGAGAGGCCACAACAGGACAGAATTAAGCTTAGATACAATCAGAGGTCAACAATATCATAAATCATAGTACAGGATATTCTAGTACATAGTGGCTCCTTCCTAGAGATTCTTTTAAGAATTGTTCATAGAGTCCAGGGAGCCCAAATTGTATCAGGAGCATTAGATACTTCGTCCGAACGTAATTATAGTCCATCAAATTATAACCTCTGTATTAATGCAGGGTATATAGCTTAAAAAGAGAGAAGAGAAGAGAAGATAAACAGAGGAAGGGAAGAACAGGTTAGTTAGGTCGCCTCCACCCCCGCCCCCCAGCACCACACCACCAGGCATTACAACCAGATTAAAGTTATTAATATTAAAGATTATAACTTTAGCTTAGGAAGGAGTGTCAGAGGTAATATCTGGATTACCAGTCCATGGAGACCACATTTTTTCAAATTTATTTGGACAATTTCTACTCAAATAGGTCAGTTTATATAATGTCAAAGATTGGTTCACTGTTTTCTTCCAATGATTGATCAAGGGGCCCCCAGCGCCCTTCCATACTCTTACTCTTAGTATTTCTTTGCGGCCATAAAAAGTAAGTAGTTGAATTAAATACTGAGCATGCTTATTGAGGGAGGTTTCGCCCAGTATCCCCAGGAGCAGGAGCGCCAACTTGGGATCTGGAACAAGTTGGACGGTTAAAATGGCGTTAATTATCTGGAAAACTTCAGTCCAAAACATAGCGATGACAGGGCATTGCCAAAATACATGAAAAAAGGTACCGTCTTGTTGATTGCATTTAGGGCAAGTAGCACTGTTTGCACGTGAAATGCTGTTCATTCGTACTGGGGTCATGTACGTCCTATGCAGGAACTTAACTTGAATCAGTCTATCTCTAGAACATATCGGAAGCTTGATAAAGTTCTCCAAGATATCCTCCCAGTCTTGGCTATCGATTCCCACAATATCCTCATTCCACTTATGTTTACATCTATCCCACCCTTTAGTTTCAGTATACAGTGGCGCAAAATATAATGTGGATAGTGTTTTTTCTATGATTCACGTCATTAGTGTAGTTTCTAAGTGGCAGGAGCCTAGGTTGAGTATTCTGCCTCCGGGAAATTGTGAGCGGAAGGCATGGCTGACCTGGAGATAACGGAAGAACATATTATTTTTAAGGGAGTAGAGCTGTTTAAGTTGATTAAATGACATGAGTTTCCCATCCTCTACTATATGATGCATTGCTTTAATTCCGTACTGAGCCCAAAGCAGGGGATCAGGTATGTCTTCAAAGTGGGAAAGGTTTGGGTTATCCCAAAGTGGAGAATGTGGCGACAGTGTTTTATTCCCGCCACTCAGCTTGATCATGTCCTGCCAGACTTTAGTGGTTGTCTTCATTGAGGTTGTAAATCTTGCATCATTGCTTGATCCTCTAAACACTAACAGGGTGAGTCTCTCATATGATCCCAATCTGGCAGCTTCCACTGTGACCGCCGGGTTATATGTGTCTTGCGCAAACCACCAACGAACGGATACCAATACTGCAGCACAGTAATATAAGTATAAGTTCGGAAGGTCTAGCCCGCCATGATTGCTCGGCAATTGGAGTGTAGATAATGCTATCCTAGGGGGTTGGTCATGCCATATAAACATAATTATAAGGGAATTAAGAGTGCGAAAAAACTTTTTGGGGATTATAACGGGTGCTTGACGAAAGATGTATAGGAATTTGGGAAGAAAGACCATTTTGAATAAATTGATACGGCCAATTAGGGAGAGTGGTAGGCCCTTCCACACACCAATTTTCCGTTTGAAACTTTGCAAAATAGGAAGAACATTCAGTTCAAAGAAATCGGCTGCCGAGGCAGTAATATTTACCCCAAGATATTTAAATGTCTTTACCCATGTAAGAGGTGAGTTGGAGGTATTTATGGGAAATTCGTCTATCTGCATTATTACTGCTTTTTCACGGTTAATTCGTAGACCTGAGTATATCCCAAAGACCCTTATTATCTCCAGTGCCTCCACTAAGGAAGAATCTGGGTCGCCAAGATACAAAAGAGTATCGTCAGCATACAACGAAATCCGTTCCTCAATGGAGCCGACTTGTATACCCGATAGTCTCTCAGACTCTCTAATCAGTATGGCCATTGGCTCTATAGCCAGGGCAAATAAATATGGTGAGAGAAGGCATCCCTGTCGAGTGCCTCTGTGGAGCCTGAATGGGCTGGAAATTACAACTCCTGTTTTTATACGTGCTGCGGGTGAAGAGTAAAGAGCTCTGATTAACGATATAAATTTAGGGCCAAAGCCATATTGCTCTAATAAGTGCCAAAGGTAGGGCCACTCCATAGAATCTAAGGCTTTTTCGGTATCGAGAGAAGCCACTACCCTGCGTCCAGAGGTAGTATCTGGGATACAAATGTTAGTATATAGTCGACGTATATTGATGTCCGTTCCTTTATGTGGCATGAACCCAGATTGGTCACAGTGGATAAGGGAGGTGATAATCGGTTGTAGCCGATTAGCAAGTATTTTTGCCAATATCTTAGCATCCACATTTAGAAGTGAGATTGGTCTGTAGGAGCCACATTGATAGGGGTCCTTTCCAGGTTTTAGTAGTATTATTATTATTGCATCAGAGAAGGAGGTAGGGAGAGACTCACCCTGGAAAATGTTATTGAAAATACTAGTCAATTTAGGGGCTAGTATACCGCTGTACGCATGGTAGAATTCTGAGGGGAGCCCGTCGGGTCCCGGAGATTTATGTGGTTTGAGGCTTGCTATAGCATTTTGTACCTCCTCTACAGTGATATCTTGATCAAGAAGATTTCTATCTGTTTGGGATAGGGCAGGAGTATCTACAGTACCTAAATATTCTAGGAGTTCGTAAGTAGTATAATTGGGCTCTCGAGGAGTATAAAGCTTGATAATATTGGATCTATATACTTTTCTAAGTACAATGTATTCACAATTAAAGATAAGAACACAACGCACTTAAAATGGTAACTGATAAAAATGTAAAACATAAATAAGGCATGGTTCCCATCAGGACAGTGTACAGTACTGTCCACTCTGATGGTCCGCTGTGCTCCAACTGGAACCCAGAACAGATGCATTACCACCAAAGTCTGTCTGGGATTATTATGAACTGCATAGAAGTGCATCAAACCCAGATTAAGGCAGTGTATGCAGTACTTATGTAGGTAAACTGTGCGATGTGTGATGAGAGAGTGATGACAGTCCCAAATGCAGCTTTACACTGCGTGCAACCAAATCTCACGACTCCGGCATGGTCCTTGTAGTGGAATATCAATGTTTTCCCAACATGGTACATGCAGTATGTATAATGATACCATTCAAAGGTTGGATAGTGTACACTCGCAAACTGGCATGTGCACAGGAAGTCCTGCCTCGGGTCAAATAGCACAGCTAAGCAATAGTGTTGAAAGATGGAAGCTGAGAAACGCTGTGAAAATGCTGAGAGGCAGATGGGCAGTGAGGATGGGTGTCCAGTGATCATACAGTCCGAACAGTGCAGCACCATCGAGGATGGAATGGTGTCTCATGCAGGCCTGAGCCGCAGCATGTTTTGCCTGACTTATGACTTTGTTAGGGGGCGTGCCCTACATGAGTGTAGGGCACACCCTCTGATGAGCCCAGAAGTCCATCAAAACATGTTGCACACATGTGTACATAAGCACACAATGGGCCAATGAAAATTCAGGAACTGGTAACCAGGTAACCGGTTGGAGGGGAAGAAGGCAGAAAGCAGAGGAGTGTGGAATGCATGGAGCCCTGGATAGCAAGGCAATCAATACTAAAAATGTAAGTACATTATCACACATGGGAATCCAGCTCAGCAGAGAAGAACCATACCTATTGAAAAGGTGGGCTTAAAGTTCCCCTCCTCCTCTGTCAGGGCCCAACACAGTATAGGTCAGACCCTGGATTAAGGTGCCTATACCTATATGGAAACTAATTAGTAAATGCTAATAAAAAAAAAAAATATCTCAAAAAATAAAACCTCCCATTACTTTATCCCTAAAAAGTAGGTCATATCAGGGCAAAGACCAGACTCAGAACCTCATAGTACAGAGTACAGACCCAATAGGAGAAATACTAGTTATCGATCAAATTAGAACCAGGGAGTTTATGTGACAATGGTAAGCAGAGTACAACTCAGGCAAGGGCAGGAACCAACAGATATTGGCAGAGAACAAAACTGGGACACAGACCACAACTCTAATGGAGCTAGAAGGGCAGAAAATGTGAATAACTCTCAAAATCATTAAGTCCAGGGGGTTGGCATTAGTGTTGGGCGAACATCTAGATGTTCGGGTTCGGGCCGAACAGGCCGAACATGGCCGCGATGTTCGGGTGTTCGACCCGAACTCCGAACATAATGGAAGTCAATGGGGACCCGAACTTTTGTGGTTTGTAAAGCCTCCTTGCATGCTACATACCCCAAATTTACAGGGTATGTGCACCTTGGGAGTGGGTACAAGAGGAAAAAAAATTAGCAAAAAGAGCTTATAGTTTTTGAGAAAATCGATTTTAAAGTTTCAAAGGGAAAACTGTCTTTTAAATGCGGGAAATGTCTGTTTTCTTTGCACAGGTAACATGTTTTTTGTCGGCATGCAGTCATAAATGTAATACATATAAGAGGTTCCAGGAAAAGGGACCGGTAACGCTAACCCAGCAGCAGCACACGTGATGGAACAGGAGGAGGGTGGCGCAGGAGGAGAAGAAGGCCACGCTTTGTGAGACACAACAACCCCGGCCTTGCATGAGGGCAAGAAGCGTGCGGATAGCAGGCTTTGTACCGCCATGCAGTCATAAATGTAATAAAGATAAGTGGTTCAATAAACAGGGACCACGCGGCAACGCTAACCCAGCAGCAGCAGACGTGATGGAACAGGAGCAGGCGCAGGAGGAGAAGGCCACGCTTTGTGAGACACAACAACCCAGGCCTTGCATGAGGGCAAGAAGCGTGCGGATAGCATGCTTTGTACCGCCATGCAGTCATAAATGTAATAAAGATAAGTGGTTCAATAAACAGGGACCACGCGGCAACGCTAACCCAGCAGCAGCAGACGTGATGGAACAGGAGGAGGCGCAGGAGGAGAAGGCCACGCTTTGTGAGACACAACAACCCCGGCCTTGCATGAGGGCAAGAAGCGTGCGGATAGCATGCTTTGTACCGCCATGCAGTCATAAATGTAATAAAGATAAGTGGTTCAATAAACAGGGACCACGCGGCAACGCTAACCCAGCAGCAGCAGACGTGATGGAACAGGAGCAGGCGCAGGAGGAGAAGGCCACGCTTTGTGAGACACAACAACCCAGGCCTTGCATGAGGGCAAGAAGCGTGCGGATAGCATGCTTTGTACCGCCATGCAGTCATAAATGTAATAAAGATAAGTGGTTCAATAAACAGGGACCACGCGGCAACGCTAACCCAGCAGCAGCAGACGTGATGGAACAGGAGCAGGCGCAGGAGGAGAAGGCCACGCTTTGTGAGACACAACAACCCAGGCCTTGCATGAGGGCAAGAAGCGTGCGGATAGCATGCTTTGTACCGCCATGCAGTCATAAATGTAATAAAGATAAGTGGTTCAATAAACAGGGACCACGCGGCAACGCTAACCCAGCAGCAGCAGACGTGATGGAACAGGAGCAGGCGCAGGAGGAGAAGGCCACGCTTTGTGAGACACAACAACCCAGGCCTTGCATGTGGACAAAAAGCGTGCGGATATAGCAGCAATGCTTTTTGCCGCCATGCAGTCATAAATGTAATACAGATGAGAGGTTCAATAAACAGGGCCCGGAAACGCAACACCATCCCAGATGTTCATTGGTCATGTTACTTGGTTGGGGTCCTGGAGTGTTGCGTAGTCATTTCCAATCCAGGATTGATTCATTTTAATTTGAGTCAGACGGTCTGCATTTTCTGTAGAGAGGCGGATACGCCGATCTGTGACGATGCCTCCGGCAGCACTGAAACAGCGTTCCGACATAACGCTGGCTGCCGGGCAAGCCAGCACCTCTATTGCGTACATTGCCAGTTCGTGCCAGGTGTCTAGCTTCGATACCCAATAGTTGAAGGGTGCAGATGGATGGTTCGACACAGCTACGCCATCTGACATGTAGTCCTTGACCATCTTCTCCAGGCGATCGGTGTTGGAGGTGGATCTGCACGCTTGCTGTTCAGTGGGCTGCGGCTGCATGGGTGTCAGAAAATTTTCCCACTCCAAGGACACTGCCGATACCATTCCCTTTTGGGTACTAGCTGCGGCTTGCGTTGTTTGCTGCCCTCCTGGTCGTCCTGGGTTTGCGGAAGTCAGTCTGTCTGCGTACAACTGGCTAGAGGAGGGGGAGGATGTCAATCTCCTCTCTAAAGTCTCCACAAGGGCCTGCTGGTATTCTTCCATTTTGACCTGTCTGACTCTTTCTTCAAGCAGTTTTGGAACATTGTGTTTGTACCGTGGATCCAGAAGGGTATAAACCCAGTAATTGGTGTTGTCCAGAATGCGCACAATGCGTGGGTCACGTTCAATGCAGTCTAGCATGAATTGAGCCATGTGTGCCAGAGTCCTACCAGAATCCTCATCATCCTCTTGTGAGCGTTGTGATAGTTGTTGTGATGCATCATAGTCGTCACCTTCCTCCTGGTCTGCTTCTGCTGACCATTCGCGTTGAATTGTGGAAGTCCAACGTGCACCGCTCTGGCCCTCGTCAGTGGTGGCATGAAATTCCTGCTCCAACTCCAGCTGTTCCTCCTCCTCTTCTTCGTCATAGCTGCTGGGGCCAGCGTTCCCTGAGGCGGATGGCCTGATGTTGGTACCATCACGCTGATCGTTTTCTCCTTCAGATTCCCCCAGTTGCATCATGACAGCTGTTTCCTTGATTTTTAACATCGACCTCTTCAGTAAACACAGCAGTGGTATGGTAATGCTGACTGAAGAGTTGTCACTGCTCACAAGCAACGTGGATTGCTCAAAATTTTGGAGGACTTGGCAGAGGTCCAACATGTTGGCCCAATCGGATCCACAGAAGCTTGGCAGCTGGCCGGATGCGCCTCGGTACTGCGCCGTCATGTACTGGACCACTGCACTCTTCTGCTCGCAAAAGCGGGCTAGCATGTGCAGCGTAGAATTCCAGCGCGTAGGGACATCACACAGCAAGCGATGGTGGGGGAGATTGAAGCGCTCCTGCATCTTGGCGAGTGCCCCCGAAGCAGTACTGGAATTTCTACAATGTTTGGACACTCGACGCACCTTCAACAGCAGATCGGGCACGCCTGGGTATGTCCTCAGGAACCGCTGAACTACTAGGTTCATCACGTGCGCCAGGCAAGGGATGTGTGTCAGCTTAGCCAACCTTAAAGCGCGAATGAGATTACTCCCATTATCACACACAACCATGCCCGGTTTCAGATCCAGCGGTGCCAGCCACAAATCCGTCTGTTCCTTTATTCCCCTCCAAATTTCCTCCCCTGTGTGCTGCTTATCCCCAAGGCAGATTAGCTTCAGCAACGCTTGCTGACGCATGCCAACAGCTGTGCTGCACTGCTTCCACGATCCTACTGCTGCTGGGTTAGCGTTTCCGGATGAGGTACAGCTTTGAGATGCGTTGGAGGAGAAGGAGTCAGAGAGGTAGGTGCTGCTGTTATCCAGTGGGAGGGACGGCGGTGCAGCTGTTTGTGGCGTGGGCAACACCCGTGCCGTAGCAGGTGAGGAATCGCTGCCAGGCTCCACAAGGTTCACCCAGTGCGCGGTAAGGGAGATGTATCGACCCTGGCCGAACGCACTCGTCCAGGTGTCAGTGGTGAGGTGAACCTTGCAGGCAACGGCATTCTTCAAGCTTCGGGTTATTTTGCTGACCACGTGCTCATGCAACTCAGGCACTGCAGAGCGTGCAAAGTGGTAGCGGCTGGGAACCACGTAACGTGGGATGGCCACTGACATCATGCCCTTGAAGCTGTTTGTCTCCACCAATCGATATGGCAGCATTTCGCAGGCCAGAAGCTTGGCTATGCTGGCTGTTACTGCCACGGCCCGGGGGTCATTTGCTGGCAATTTCCTCTTGCGCTCAAACATCTCCGACACAGACAACTGAACCGTAGCGCTGCACACGGAAGGGCTGTTGGTTGTTGTGTTTGATGAACACTGGGAGACCTCAAGAGCACTACTCCGGAAAGTGACAGTGTCAGCGTCGTCTGATGTTTGTGAATGTTGTGAACCACGCAATGGCTGGGCTACTGCTGCTGCTGAGGCGGGTCTGGTGGTGAGTCTGGTGAACCCAAGGGAGGCAGTGTTGTTTCTGGTACCCTGTCCTGACGCGTTTGCCCAAAGAGTGGGATGTTTGGATAGCATGTGACGGCTCATGCTGGTGGTGGAGAGGTTGTTAATATTTTTCCCCCTGCTCAGGCGGGTCTTGCACACCTTGCAAATCGCCATGGTAACATCCTCAGTGCAGTCTTCAAAGAAAGCCCAGACTTTGGAGCACCTGCCTCCTTGCTGGCGATTTCTGTTTGCTCCTCTTTTGCCTCTCACTTGAACTTCCACGCTTGTGGTGCCTGAAATTGCGCGCCGCCTACCTTGTGGCACAAGGCGAACTCGTGCAGCAGTGTGTTCTTCAACAGACTCATCTGTGCTGCTGCTACGACGGCGATGTTCTCGTTCACAAACAAAATCTGGGTCTCTGTCCACATTGTCCATACCCTCCTCTTCCATCTCCTCAAACTCGTCATATGTCATTGTGGGCCACCGCCGTGGAGTAGAGCTCCCCACAACAACCTCTGCGCAGCACACTCCAACGTCGTCTTCCAGATCTTGTCGGCCGACCTCCTGCAATTGCAACCCCTCCTGCCCAAATTGCTCTGGGATTTGGGTTTCCGAGTCCTCTTCGGACTCGCCTTGTATTTCAGTGCGCGGTGCATTTCCCACAGTTAACGGTTGTGAATCCAGGCACAACATTTCTGGCTGTTCCTCCATTGACCTTTGAAAGGTGGAAGTTTGTTGGGCTGGGAATAGCTCCTGCGAATACCCCATTGTGTCCTGAGGTAATTCATCGGACTGGTTATCTGGCAGTTGTGTGCGTGGTGTCGCTGCCGGTTGTGTCAGCTTTGTGCCCACTGGCTCCTTGTAACTGGCTGAGGACTCGGACCTCGTGCGTGATGTGCTGGTGCTGCTTAACCCACTGCTGGACGCTTGAGAGGTCATCCAAGTAATTATCTGGTCCTGTTCTTTTGGATTTGTGAGGGTTGTTGTCCTGGACAACATGGGCGGTATTGAGTGGGTTTTCTTGGGTGCTCCCCTGTGGCCTGTACGTGAACCGTCAGGGGAAACACCTCTTCCCTTGCCCCTCCCTCTTTCACCGGATTTCTTCCTCATTTCACTTATCCTTACAGTACACGCTGACTGGCAGCAGTACAGTGGCAGTACAGAAATGCTATACAGTACCACTATTCCCAGCAGCGACACAGAGCACAATGCTATACAGTGACGGGTGAGCGGTGTACCACTATTCCCAGCAGCGACACAGAGCACAATGCTATACAGTGACGGGTGAGCGGTGTACCACTATTCCCAGCAGCGACACAGAGCACAATGCTATACAGTGGCGAACGAGCGGTGTACCACTATTCCCAGCAGACACAGAACAGTACACAGAATGCTATATAGTGTGGCTGAACGAGCGGTGTACCACTATTCCCAGCAGACACAGAACAGTACACAGAATGCTATATAGTGTGGCTGAACGAGCGGTGTACTACTGTTCCCAGCAGACACAGAACAGTACACAGAATGCTATATAGTGTGGCTGAACGAGCGGTGTACTACTGTTCCCAGCAGACACAGAACAGTACACAGAATGCTATATAGTGTGGCTGAACGAGCGGTGTACTACTGTTCCCAGCAGACACAGAACAGTACACAGAATGCTATATAGTGTGGCTGAACGAGCGGTGTACCACTGTTCCCAGCAGACACAGAACAGTACACAGAATGCTATATAGTGTGGCTGAACGAGCGGTGTACCACTGTTCCCAGCAGACACAGAACAGTACACAGAATGCTATATAGTGTGGCTGAACGAGCGGTGTACCACTATTCCCAGCAGACACAGAACAGTACACAGAATGCTATATAGTGTGGCTGAACGAGCGGTGTACTACTGTTCCCAGCAGACACAGAACAGTACACAGAATGCTATATAGTGTGGCTGAACGAGCGGTGTACTACTGTTCCCAGCAGACACAGAACAGTACACAGAATGCTATATAGTGTGGCTGAACGAGCGGTGTACCACTATTCCCAGCAGACACAGAACAGTACACAGAATGCTATATAGTGTGGCTGAACGAGCGGTGTACTACTGTTCCCAGCAGACACAGAACAGTACACAGAATGCTATATAGTGTGGCTGAACGAGCGGTGTACTACTGTTCCCAGCAGACACAGAACAGTACACAGAATGCTATATAGTGTGGCTGAACGAGCGGTGTACTACTGTTCCCAGCAGACACAGAACAGTACACAGAATGCTATATAGTGTGGCTGAACGAGCGGTGTACTACTGTTCCCAGCAGACACAGAACAGTACACAGAATGCTATATAGTGTGGCTGAACGAGCGGTGTACCACTATTCCCAGCAGACACAGAACAGTACACAGAATGCTATATAGTGTGGCTGAACGAGCGGTGTACTACTGTTCCCAGCAGACACAGAACAGTACACAGAATGCTATATAGTGTGGCTGAACGAGCGGTGTACTACTGTTCCCAGCAGACACAGAACAGTACACAGAATGCTATATAGTGTGGCTGAACGAGCGGTGTACTACTGTTCCCAGCAGACACAGAACAGTACACAGAATGCTATATAGTGTGGCTGAACGAGCGGTGTACCACTGTTCCCAGCAGACACAGAACAGTACACAGAATGCTATATAGTGTGGCTGAACGAGCGGTGTACCACTGTTCCCAGCAGACACAGAACAGTACACAGAATGCTATATAGTGTGGCTGAACGAGCGGTGTACTACTGTTCCCAGCAGTGACACACAATGACTGGGGGGGACCCTGGCTAGCGTGGCTGGAGCGCGAACTACCCTGCCTGCCTACCCAAAGCTAAACCCACAGACAAATGGCGGAGATATGACGTGGTTCGGGTATTTATTTACCCGAACCACGTGACAGTTCGGCCAATCAGAGCGCGTTCGGGTCCGAACCACGTGACCCGTTCGGCCAATCACAGCGCTAGCCGAACGTTCGGGGAACGTTCGGCCATGCGCTCTTAGTTCGGCCATATGGCCGAACGCTTTGGCCGAGCACCGTCAGGTGTTCGGCCGAACTCGAACATCACCCGAACAGGGTGATGTTCTGCAGAACCCGAACAGTTACATAGTTACATAGTTACTTTGGTTGAAAAAAGACATACGTCCATCGAGTTCAACCAGTACAAAGTACAACTCCAGCCTGCTCCCTCACATATCCCTGTTGATCCAGAGGAAGGCGAAAAAACCCTTACGAGGTAAAAATTCCTTCCCGACTCCAGATGGCAATCAGATAAAATCCCTGGATTAACATCATTGGCATTACCTAGTAATTGTAGCCATGGATGTCATTCAACGCAAGGAAAGCATCTAAGCCCCCTTTAAATGCAGGTATAGAGTTTGCCATAACGACTTCCTGTGGCAATGCATTCCACATCTTAATCACTCTTACTGTAAAGAACCCTTTCCTAAATAAATGGCTAAAACGTTTTTCCTCCATGCGCAGATCATGTCCTCTAGTCCTTTGAGAAGGCCTAGGGACAAAAAGCTCATCCGCCAAGCTATTATATTGCCCTCTGATGTATTTATACATGTTAATTAGATCTCCTCTAAGGCGTCTTTTCTCTAGACTAAATAAACCCAGTTTATCTAACCTTTCTTGGTAAGTGAGACCTTCCATCCCACGTATCAATTTTGTTGCTCGTCTCTGCACCTGCTCTAAAACTGCAATATCTTTTTTGTAATGTGGTGCCCAGAACTGAATTCCATATTCCAGATGTGGCCTTACTAGAGAGTTAAACAGGGGCAATATTATGCTAGCATCTCGAGTTTTTATTTCCCTTTTAATGCATCCCAAAATTTTGTTAGCTTTAGCTGCAGCGGCTTGGCATTGAGTACGATTATTTAACTTGTTGTCGATGAGTACTCCTAAGTCCTTCTCCAAGTTTGATGTCCCCAACTGTATCCCATTTATTTTGTATGGTGTTAGACCATTGGTACGACCAAAATGCATGACTTTACATTTGTCAACATTGAATTTCATCTGCCATGTATGTGCCCATATAGCCATCCTATCCAGATCCTGTTGCAATATAACACTATCTTCCTCAGAGTTGATGATTCTGCACAATTTTGTATCATCTGCAAAAATAGCAACATTGCTCACTACTGTATCCACTAGGTCATTAATAAATAAATTGAAGAGCACTGGACCCAGTACAGACCCCTGTGGGACCCCACTGCTAACAGTCTCCCATTTTGAGTATGATCCATTGACCACAACTCTTTGTTTTCTGTCCATTAGCCAGTTCCCTATCCAAGCACACAGACTCTTCCCCAGTCCTTGCATCCTCATCTTTTGCACCAGACTTTTGTGGGGAACAGTGTCGAATGCCTTAGCAAAGTCTAAGTATATCACATCTACAGCATTCCCAATATCCATATTAGCATTCACTACCTCATAAAAGCTGAGCATGTTAGTCAAACAGGACCTGTCTTTAGTAAACCCATGTTGATGCTGAGAAATAAGATTATTTTCTACTATGAAGTCATGTATAGTATCTCTTAGTAACCCCTCAAATAGTTTGCATACAACTGATGTTAAGCTTACAGGTCTGTTCGCCCAACACTAGTTGGCATCCCTTTGAATCCCTTTGAATCGAAAATCCATCTGGTCTTCCTTTGAATGAGGAGACAATCAACGTCCGTCCCCCCTATTTTTGGGTGGATCCTGTCTAACCCCACAAATCTATTTTTTTGTGATCCGTCCATGTTGACACTGCCTAAAATGTCTGGCAACCCGAGTCTGGGACTCAGCATTACCAATATTGTTAATGTGTTGAAAAATCCACCTGCTAAGGGTTCTCTTGGTCTTATCAATGTAGAAGGCACCACAGGGGCATGAACGTAAGCATACCACCAGAATTGTATGGCAGTTCATGTAATGCTGTAAATTTTGTGACCCCTGCCACCAGGTATAACTGTCCAGGGATGTTCGTAGTCAGCCAACTTTGCTACGCTAGAACTACGTGTAGTTTTACGCAATTACGCTTTGCCAAACTACAGCTTCGAAATCAAATATTTGCTTCATATGCATTTCGTAGACTATGTGTTAAAATACGCAATTACACGTAGTGCGAAGCGTAGTGTATGCAGATGCTTATGCCCGCATGCAGAAAATTTTACGCATTAATTCCTCAGTAAATGCTTATACCAAGAACTCTTCTATGCGTACATTCCCCTTTCCAATGGGTAAATTTGTAAGCATACAATCGCACGCGGAAAATTAGATGCGAGTAACGCATTTGTAGTTCACTGCTCAATACACATGTTAACTACGCATAGTGGGCGTAAGCTACGCATAAATTCGTAAGCGTAGTTTTGAAACTTCACCTACGAACTACAATGCATAGATGCAAACTACGATCCATAAATTCGCACTGGCGTAGTTTCTGCTCATCCCTGCTTTTGACGCAATAATGTAATACGATCTCTCCTCCAGGCTTTATTATAGGCACACCTTAGGATACCATCAGGGTATCCTCTTACTTGAAACCTCAACTCTAGAGCATTTGCTTGCTAAACAAAGGTTCGCTCCTCTGAGTAGTTATGCCTCACATGGAGGTATTTTCCAGTGGGGATACTCTTGATGGTATGACAATGGTGGAAGCTGTTACCCTGAAATAATGCATTTGTTGGCATCTGCTTCCTATATAGGTCAGTAGATATATGACCACCACTCACCACAGAGATACAAATGTCCAATAAAGAGTAGAGTGGGGTCGAACCTCCGATTTTCGGTTCGCGAACCGGGTTCGCGAACTTCCGCGGAAGGTTCGGTTCGCGTACAAGTTCGCGAACCGCAATAGACTTCAATGGGGATGCGAACTTTGAAAAAAAAAAATATGCTGGCCACAAAAGTGATGGAAAAGATGTTTCAAGGGGTCTAACACCTGGACCCCCAGGTGGAGGAGTGGGATACATGCCAAAAGTCCCCGGGAAAAATCTGGATTTGACGCAAAGCAGCGTTTTAAGGGCAGAAATCACATTGAATGCTAAATGACAGGCCTAAAGTGCTTTAAAACATCTTGCATGTGTATACATCAAACAGGTAGTGTAATTAAGGTACTGCTTCACACTGACACACCAAACTCACCGTGTAACGCACCGCAAACAGCTGTTTGTGTAGTGACGGCCGTGCTGGACTGGTGCGCACCATGGCGAGAGTGCAGTGGCGGGATCACTGAACAGGAATACAGTGGCGGGTTCACTGAACAGAACAGGTATGCAGTGGCGGGTTCACTGAACAGAACAGGTATGCAGTGGTGGGTTCACTGAATAGAACAGGTATACAGTGGCAGGTTCACTGAACAGAACAGGTATACAGTGGCGGGTTCACTGAACACAACAGGTATGCAGTGGCGGGTTAACTGAACAGATATACAGTGGCGGGTTCACTGAACAGAACAGGTATACAGTGGCAGGTTCACTGAACAGAACAGGTATACAGTGGCGGGTTCACTGAACACAACAGGTATGCAGTGGCGGGTTAACTGAACAGGTATACAGTGGCGGGTTCACTGAACAGAACAGGTATACAGTGGCAGGTTCACTGAACAGAACAGGTATGCAGTGGCGGGTTCACTGAACAGAACAGGTATGTAGTGGTGGGTTCACAGAACAGGTATGCAGTGGCAGGTTCACAGAACAGGTATACAGTGGCAGGTTCACAGAACAGAACAGGTATGCAGTGGCAGGTTCACTGAACAGGTATGCAGTGGTGGGTTCACTGAACAGGTATGCAGTGGTGGGTTCACTGAACAGGTATGCAGTGGTGGGTTCACAGTACAGGTATGCAGTGGTGGGTTCACAGAACAGGTATGCAGTGGTGGGTTCACTGAACAGGTATGCAGTGGTGGGTTCACAGTACAGGTATGCAGTGGTGGGTTCACAGAACAGGTATACAGTGGCAGGTTCACAGAACAGAACAGGTATGCAGTGGCAGGTTCACTGAACAGGTATGCAGTGGTGGGTTCACTGAACAGGTATGCAGTGGTGGGTTCACTGAACAGGTATGCAGTGGCAGGTTCACTGAACAGGTATACAGTGGCGGGTTCACTGAACAGAACAGGTATACAGTGGCAGGTTCACTGAACAGAACAGGTATACAGTGGCGGGTTCACTGAACAGAACAGGTATGCAGTGGCGGGTTCACTGAACAGTACAGGTATGAAGTGGCAGGTTCACTGAACAGGTATGCAGTGGTGGGTTCACTGAACAGGTATGCAGTGGTGGGTTCACAGTACAGGTATGCAGTGGTGGGTTCACAGAACAGGTATGCAGTGGTGGGTTCACTGAACAGGTATGCAGTGGTGGGTTCACAGTAGAGGTATGCAGTGGTGGGTTCACAGAACAGGTATGCAGTGGTGGGTTCACAGTACAGGTATGCAGTGGTGGGTTCACAGTACAGGTATGCAGTGGTGGGTTCACAGAACAGGTATGCAGTGGTGGGTTCACTGAACAGGTATGCAGTGGTGGGTTCACAGTACAGGTATGCAGTGGTGGGTTCACAGAACAGGTATGCAGTGGTGGGTTCACAGTACAGGTATGCAGTGGTGGGTTCACAGTACAGGTATGCAGTGGTGGGTTCACAGAACAGGTATGCATCCAGGAACAAGCTAAGCCTAACTAATCTTTCCCTATGAGAGACAGTCTGCAGCAGCTCGCCCTACTCTCACTAACGCAGGCACACGAGTGAGCTTAATGGCCGCCGCTGCCTGCCTTTTATTAGGGGGGGAGTGGCTCCAGGGGCTAGTGTAGCCTAATTGGCTACACTGGGACTGCTGACTGTGATGTAGAGGGTCAAAGTTGACCCTCATGGTGCATTATGAGGCGAACCGAACTTCCGCAAAACTTCGCCTGCGGGACGCGAACGCGAACCACTGAAGTTCGCATGGAACCGTTCGCAGGCGAACCGTTCGGCCCAACTCTAATAAAGAGATCAACAAAGTGTTGTAAACCAAAGTATAGCACACGTTACTCTCTTTAATGTGAAGACTTGCCACAAACTCCACTTTCTCATTGAGTGACCATGTTGTCAATGTACTTGTGCCACGACAATATGTGTGTATGTACATTACTAGACCCTCATTCCAGCTATATAGACTATTCTGTAGTGACTTCAGGAATGAAGATGGGTTGTATGATGAGGTGGCAGACTGTCAATAAGGTTACCCTTGGGGGAGGATGAAAGCTCTGAAAGAGAAGCAGAATAGCACAAAGGGTGGGTTTTGGCCAAGGACAGGGTAGCCCACAACAAAACTATTGACAGAAGCTGTGGTCATCTTAATCAGTCTGAATGTACTGCCCCAGCAGGATGCCATCATTACCAGACCTTCTCCACAGAGATGGACAAAGCGGAACTTTTTTTAATAAGTCTGTTACCAATACCAGTGTTGTAATGTGCTGACTTTTCCTGCAATGAGTTAGCCATGGTAAAACAAATGGGCATGGGGTTACCTTATTCACAACCCCCCCTCTAACGATTCCTGCCTAACATTAACCCCCACTTACTACTAACGCTAACCTAACCCACTCCTGACACCAACCTTTATCTTATATACCTAACACACTAATACCCCTTCTCTACCTGAGTGACTATAAAGCTGTTACTATAAAGCTATTAAAAGCTACAATGTTAAGCTGTAAAGCCACTCAAATAAGCTAGCCAGAGTTTGACAACAGTGGCACACTCCTGTGCCCAAATTACTCGCCTGGCGATGCTATGGCTGCTAGTCGCATTGCCCATTTTACCTGTTCAGGAGTGCCAGTATTGTGGAGGGGGATAGCTGCTCCATGGTTGGAAACGTCTACCCCCTAAATAAAGGGCAAGTTTAAGAAATCCACACGATTGCTGAATTACTTTTGTTCACTGCCAATCTTCCAAGAGAACCTTAATAAATCATTTTAATGCATTTTCAAATTGCATTCCTGAAAGACAATAATCAAACCAGGGATTTGTATAGTACCATACTCGAAGAAATGTGTGTTTAAAAAAAAAAAGAAAAAAGAAGAAAAAAAAAGCTTTATATAACAATTATGGATCACAACAATAAAGCTTGAATATGCCTGAACTAGCCAATTTTTTTCTCACCACCCTTTCAGTACTTAAAAAAATCATCTAAGCTTTGCAGTTTTAAGGAATAAAAATGAATTAAGATCAAGCTGCCTCATTTCTCTCCCAACAACATCATTATCCATCCTTATTTGCAAATGAAAAGCTCCTGCCCATTTTTCATGAGCACCTCTTTATGGGGGGCTCGGGTTAACTTCATATGCTTTTAAAAGGAACGATGTCCTCATCATTCAAATATCACTATTTCATTTGCCATAAAACATGCAAAGCTGAACTTCACATCATAAAAGGCTTAGCGGCTCTTTTTAAGATACACTTCACCATCCAGCAATAGTCTACATCTCTGATTTAAAAGACTTAAGTGATTTAATTTAATAGCCTGCATGCACCATTGATTTGTTAATCTAAAGATTGGTTTTTGTGAACTAGTTTCGATGAACTCTTGTCTGAAAATACATTTAAAATAACACAGAGCACATTCTACATGCGGTAATCCTTTGTTGTCCATTGGAGACAGAAAAAAAGGTTTGAAATCTCAAATGTGGCTGCTTCTCACGTGTCACTTGGGCAGAACAGAGTTGGCTGGAACTGGTAAAGGCGGATGCACAAATAAGGAAAAAAAATGTATTTTTGTTTTTCAGTATTATTCTGTAGAAGGCCAGACCAGGAAAGGATTTAGATCAAATACGGCCCTAGACAAGATAACAGTTTTTTCCTCCCGCTGATGGTCGTCTAGCTGTTTTTTTAGTAAGATTTGGTGGGGACTAGCATCCACCTGGCCCCTAGTCTCTCTCCAGGCCCTAGGTAACTGCCTAGATTGCCTTGTGGATTTTCTCTCTCTAGGCCAGACTAACTATGTACCCTATGTTTGTTTTATTCTCTGTACAGTGCCATAGGATATGTTGATGCTTTAGAAATCAATAATAATAATAATAATAATAATAATAATACAAAAATATAGAGACATAGGGCTTGCTTCACAAAGCGGTGCTAACCTTGTTAGCACGCCTAAAGATTTTGGGCGTGATAAGTAGGTGCTAACTAGGTTAGCAACGTTTTGACAATAAGATCGCGCGCAGAGTCCCGAGTGCAAAACTTGGCGTTAAGGTCGCACCTCATGCGACCTTATAGGCGCATCAGGTGCGCCGCAAAGTTTTGCACGCGGGACTTAACTTTGCGTGCAAGTTAATTTTATCACGCCTAAACTGAGTTTAGGCATGATAGAGGGCTTTTCACAAGCGTGCTAACAGTTAGCACTGCTTTGTGAATCAAGCCCATATCCTCATCCACCAACTGCATGATATTGAATGGTTGCATAGAAGTGAAATTTGAGTGTTTTGTCAGTTTCAGAAAATCTTAGCTGGCTGTAAATTGAAAAGTCACTTTTAGCAAACTTAAATGAAATTACATAAGGATTTGGACAGCAGTGATCTGTTGCTGTCAGTTTTATAACAAAATGGAATTTCCCTATAAACCATTAGCAGCTTTAAATGAAGTTTTTTGTTTGAAGACTGCTGTGCAATATAAACCTCTCTGATGGCAAATTTTGTTGGGCTGCCTATTGCAGCCATACGAGGGGTTGACATGGAGCAGTTATAGTTACTTTTTCCGGGCAGCTTCTTCTCTACCTCCTGTGCACTTCGACAGGTCTTCCTGATCACATCCGATCACATGATATGACATGTGATCAGGATCCAGGAGGCTGTGTCAGCATTACAGTGCCACCCGGTGATGGAAGAGAGGTGATGGGAGAGATTGAAAAGACTCTTCCATCACACCTCTTCCACCACCGGGTGGCGCTGTAATGCTGACATGGTCTCCTGGATCCCGATCACATGTCATATCATGCGATCAGAACTGAGAAGACATGTTGGGATTACATCACTGCCAGTGGTGTAGCTAAGGAGCTGTGGGCCCCGATGCAAGTTTTACAATGGGGCCCTACAAGCACTCTATACATAACAATTGATATGGCACACCAAAACCTGCCAATGGCCACTACAGTGTCAGAGGTGCAAGAAGGGGATCGGGAACAGTTTGTTAGTGATTACCACCATTGAAAGTATCTATAGAAGTGATAATTATGAGCACAGGACCAATAGAGAGCTAATACTGTAGTTGAGGGAGGGCCCTTTGGGGCCCCTCTGGCCCAATGGCCCTGGTGCGGTCGCAACCTCAGCACCCCCTTCTCATATGCACCTGATCGCTGCCGCATTGGAGGGAAGAAGCCGATCCAGCTGTCCAGACATGTAACTATAAGCGCTCCCTGACGCCCACTCTGCATACCCTGCTAGCCTGCCATGGGGAAGGCACACTTCTGCAGCTGAAGGAAAAAAATTTGGCCCTGCAACTAAATAAAGTGTTACTTTATTTGGCTGATAAAGGGTTAATAATAATAATAATAATAATAAATGACTATCGCAAAAAAAAAAAACAACCTGTAACATTTAAAATACATACATATAAAATGTACATTTCTTCCAGAGTAAAATGCACTTAAAATGTAATTTTTTTCCGTAGGTACTAAAAAGCTGACAGATCTGACAGATTTTGGACTAGTCCATCTCCTCATGAGTGAGTTTCAGTATTTCTTTTCACTGCTCGTTTGTACACTATTTCAGCACTTGGTCTGAGCAACTGCTATTCAGTTAGTACTTTTGTAAATAAAGCAATCCTTGAGAATCCCCATGAGAGAGATGGGCTAGCCAAAAACCTGAGAGATCTTTCAGATTGTCACTACTTACTGTAAGCCTGTGACATAGGAACAATAATTTATAGTTCATTTTATTCTGGGAGAAATGTACATTTATATGTGTAAATTTTACATTTTCCAGTGTTTTGCAATAGTTGTCCTTTAAGTTGTAATTGAATACTGCTACTAGTACAATAATGATTATGTAGCATACATGTATTGATATGTTATCTCAATTTTGTAATGCGTTAATTTTGTTTCCGAGTTCCACTTCTACTACATCATTTTAACATCATTTGTTAGGGGCATTTTCCTCTACACTTTTCAGTATTTAAAGTTCACTTGGGAGCTGCAATCAATATCTCTGCACAGTATCAACACATATATAAATGAAAAGAGAGGTTCTCTGTGAATGATGGGAATTATTTTTCTTCTTCGATCTTGATCTGAAAACCATCACGTTTGGAATCTCAGAAAATATATTCCTTTTAAAAGCACAGCAGTTATATATCTCCTCATTGACTACTGGTCTCCTCGAAGGGACTCGGGTCAATTCCTCTGTAAATCGCATCCTACTTTGCATTCATCAATAAAGCAGTGAATGGGAATACAATATTTTGGCTGGGTCGTTATCGTGGCCAGTAGAACCCTACTTGATGGAACGAGTCTGCTTGATGTGGCGTTCAGATTCCTGACTGATGTCCACGCTATTTATTTATCAAACCATGAGTAAACACAGTATTTCCTGTAATAAAATGTCACCCCTTTTATGTTTTTTCATGAGAGTGAGTGATTTATTTAGCTTGAGTAATTCTTGACCATGATAAAGAAAGAGCATTTAACAGATTTATGATGGACCTGTGGTCTATAATGCAAAGCCTGTTGTCTGTTCTCTCATATTGCTTGGAGTGGAAAATTGATCTTTAATACTATATATATATATATATATATATATATATATATATATATATATATATATATATATATATATATATAATCTAGTTTTTCATTTTTTTTTCTTCATATTGATTCAGGGTAATAATTTAAAAAAAAAAAATAAGTTATATTCCATATGTAGTCCCTTGGGCGGTTTCAGCACCAGGAGATGCCTGGACCTGAAATAGGGGCTGCTACATATGAAAGAGAAGAGAACAGAGGTGCCTGGCTCTTCTACTGAACACATATGCTGTTGCTCCGTTGTTGTTGCCTGATGAAGCGGTATCAGGCCTGCAAAACGCGTTGCATATTTGGAGTTCATAAATAAAATATACTGACTGTCTTTACTACAGTCGTTGTGTGTCTACTTGGAGGAGGTAAGTCCACCACTACCTCCTCTATTTACCAAGAATTTGGTTTTTAAGCTCATTTATCTTCCTTTTATCCTCTTGGCACCTCTGTTCTCCTGCATAATATTGAGTCCACCCTGGGAGGAGGGTTGAACCCCTTTTTCTCATCTACAGAGAGAGCGACTTCTTATTCCTGAGTGGGGTCAGGAAAATCTCCCCACCTGCCTTTACAGTGGTTGCCTAATAGTAACCCTGGTTTGTGAGTATTAAAATTCACTTTATCTAGTAACCATTTACCAGTGCATATTACACTATTGGGGCTCTTGGTGTTCCTTGTTTTTATATGAAAGAGAAGGCTGCAAATGGAGAACCACCAGAAATGGGTTAAGATGTAATGGGGGCCCTAGGCAAGAGTAGATTTGGGGACCTCTTTGTGATCTGGGAGAGCTACTTACCCGGGGCTTCCTCCAGCCCCAAGCTCCCAGTGTGTCCCTCGCCACAGCTCCGCCGTCAGCCCTGATGTCATCGCCGGGGACCGGGAGGCAGCAGCGGACGGCGGAGCTGCGGCGAGGGACATGCTAGTAACTTGGGGCTGGATGAAGCCCTGGGTAAGTAGTACTTATTTTCATTAAACAGCCTGATAACTCCTTTAATGGTGAACCTTTAATGGTTTATAAACTCATGTAGAGTCTGTCTTGTTTCTACCACATAAATTCATTTGGGGCATTTTGCACACATGATTATATATACCACACAAAAACAAAAACAAAGATGCCGATCTCCCAGTCCCCATACACTTCTTCTCATGTGGCCACAGTTTAAGTAGTACTAGTGATCTTCTTGTCACTGTATTAATGGGTGGCTTACAACGAAAACTAAGTTCATACATTAGTTCAAAACAGTGGATGAAGATTTAAGTAAGGATTACAATTTGTTGTGAAGATTTGATGGGTTTTAAATTCCACTATCCTCTCTCTCTCTCTCTCTCTCTCTCTCTCTCTCTCTCTCTCTCGCTTCAGCCTACAACAATTAGTGTATGTAGCCTGACCAAGTGGTGTTTGAATGAGTTACACTTTCTCCTCATCACCCTGAATCTGTGGAATGTGATGTTCAATCAAACAATGGGTTTATCTTTTTGGTCATAATTAGCTGGCATGCCCGTGAAACCTGTTTAATATTGTAATTAAGGCATCCAATGACTTTTATTGCAGAACAATGTGTCTCCTTTTTAATGTCCAGTGTATAAAATCTGTATTTTAGGTTTTGTCAGTATACAGGAAACAGGAGTCTGGTAAGGATTTATAGCCTAAAGGTTACTGATTTTCTTCTAAGTTAGCCAATAAATGGTATCATCCTAATTCAAAACTTCTTACTGTAGCTGTAGAGCACAGATGTCAAACCGGTCCTACGAGGGCCGAGGTCCTTACACATTTTTGACACAGTTTAAATGAATTGATGGGTCTGAATCAGAAAAGGTGTGGTCCATCAGGTAGAACACATTCCTCTCTTTCTCAGTCCATCCTAAACACTGGCATGGCCTGGAGTTCAACACCTGTGCTGTAGAGAGAGAGAGAGAGGGAGAGAGAGAGAGAGAGAGAGAGAGAGAGAGAGAGAGAGAGAGAGAGAGAGAGAGAGAGAGAGAAGGGGTTGTTGTATTAGATCGACAGGCTCAATAAATGTATAGGGACAGTCGTTGTGATTAGCTTGTTGGCTGTATACACATTATACAGGAAAAATGAAGTCACTCACTCTCTGTTATTGCTGATATATCACTGTGTGCATTTGATTTTTTTCCCTTTATTGTAAATAGAAAATTTGACTCTAGTTCTCCATTTGTACTGTTACCTTAAAGGAAACAGTTGTGCACGAAATTCGGCATTAGTACTATTATCTTAAAGCGTATTATTGTGCACATTTCTACAAAATTATGCGTTAGTACTGTTACCTTATGTTCTGACAATTCACAATGGGGTTAATTGTCAACTTTCCAGTGCAATTTCAAAGCACTGATGGTGCACAGCAATTTTACTGGTATTTACACCACATAGCTCAACTTGTATTATGTACACAATGCATACATGGCATAAATACCATTAACATGTAAGTGCACTGTCAGCACGCATTTTCTTTTGTGAATGAACCTGTAATAGATTGCGGAAAAGCCACAGCGTGGACTGGCAGCGAGGCAGCTGGTTCCGCATTCAGCTCAGCGGTTGACACGCGGCGGCATGCGTCTGTTGTGGCTGGGCCTTCTAGTGCACACAGATTGAGGAATATGCGCACGCGCGCGGAGAGGCGGAACCTTTATGACAAACGGAGAGGGATCAGCTGACCAGGTTGGTCAGCTGATCTCAGAGCGGGCGGCTATTGGTTGATCAGCCCTGGGTGGCGCCAGGGAGCGCCGCTCTATATATAGTTATTGCTGGTCAGTCTTAAGTTGTCTGCCGTTGCGAACACTTACGTGAAAGCACTCAGACCTTAGTCAGATCCCACAGTGTGTTAAAACCAGGAGGACCTGGGAATTCACACTGAGCCTGTGTTACTACTGTGTTATACTTCAGACTAGTTCCAGGGTGTTGAGACCACGGACCTCACACCCAAGACTAGGGACACTGTGTTACTACTGTGTTATACTTCAGACTAGTTCCAGGGTGTTGAGACCACGGACCTCACACCCAAGACTAGGGACACTGTGTTACTACTGTGTTATACTTCAGACTAGTTCCAGGGTGTTGAGACCAAGGACCTCACACCCAAGACTAGGGACACTGTGTTACTATTGTGTTATACTTCAGACTAGTTCCAGGTTGCCGAGACCACGGACCTCACACCCAAGACTAGGCCTTATTTGTTACCTGTTATGACCATTTGCTCTGTTGACCTCGCTCTTGCTTTCTGATTCAGCATATCTGCCTTCCTGTTGCCAAACTCTGCCTGTCCCCGGTTACTGAATCAGTCTACTGTCTCTGTACTTTATCTGCCCGTGTGTTACCGACCTAGCCTGCCCGACCTTGCGAGCCATCACTCTCTCTAGAGAGATTAGCCTTCACTGCTACCTGTGACGCCCACCTTCCAGGGGTCAGTTAGCCACAAGGCCTTCCTGCTATTCAGTCTGGGGCTCCATCCCCTTGGAAGTCTCAGGCTGCTGGAAGGTCTTCATACTTCCCAGAGGGAGGTATTCCTCATACTGCCAAGGGCCGCCTGCTCCTCGGGTGGTCCTACTCAAAGTCATTACTGTTGCACCAAACACTCACACTATATAGGTGTCCAGAGGTTAGTCATATCTGTATTATTGGTGATTCTGCAGGTCATCAATACTCAGGTATACATCTGTATTCTTGGTGATTCTGCAGATCCCCAATAATCAGATTCTCTCTGTGTGCTGACACCGATCGTTACAGAACCCCAGTGTGTCAACAATTGCCTGATAATTATGTATGGTTATTATATGCCCTAGATAGTGCTTGGTTCATCAAGTGTTATGCCAGCAATTCTATTCACTAAAGAAAGAAAAAAAAAAGATGCAAAGTTATGTGTCAGCTAGTACAATGTATGGAACACGAGTCACAGGTAGCTTTTCCAGGACAAAAATTTCAGGAGCAATTGGCTGGAGAGGGGGAAATTTGTCACTTGTACTTTTAGAATGCCAATAGATGTTGGTTATGTCACTAAACATCTACAGTAAAGAAAAAAAGACATTAAAGCGGATATCTAGACTATAATAAAAAATTACAGGAAACTCTTTTTTGTAAAGTTATAATTGAATGCTCAGTCTTCTTCTTGTAAATCCGTCCCGGGGGGCCATGGCTGTCAACTTCCAACATGCAGCCTTCCCCGATGAAGAACGCCAACAGTCTTTTGTACTCCAGATAGAGAAAACAAAAGGTTTTTTTTTTTTCCATGTGGGGAGGAGGAGGGGTGGTCTATGACAGACACAGACCCATGGAACTGTTACACAAGAAGAAGACCGAGCAGGCAATTATAACTTTATAGACTGGATATCTATTTTTATCTACTTACAAAAAATAGCAATAGTAGGTTTGCTCCCATCCAATTTAAAATATGTATTTCTAAAAATCGTATTTCTGTTCTTACACTAAATTCTAACACTATCTAAATACTTTGAAAATACCAAAATGTTTACATTGCATTGAAATGTCTGTGTGTTTTTTTGTTGTTGTTGTTGTTTATTTATTTTTATTTATTTTTACCAAACATAAATGATAGTTCTCAGTGCACCATTAAGGTGAGCAGAGGCTTACCATGTCTTTTATAATTATTTTTATCATTTTTACCTTTTTGGATGCCTCTCGTGTTTCTGTCTCACAAAAATGTAATTATTTTTTACATAACAATTTCATTAGCTACATCCTCCTATCTATCAGTCCTCTGTTCTAACCCATATACCTATCTTCACCATACTATATACCATTAATTCTCATTCTCCCTTTCAAGATGTTCCCTTCTATCCTCCTAACCCATGTAGAAATTATATCTTCCCAATACTTCTTTATTGCCTTTTCCCAAGTATTTTTGTTCTCAATGCCTATTTACCTTTCTCCCCACTGTTTTTGAAGTACATTCTATGGTAAATAGTTCTATTGTATAGTAGATCAGTCAGTCAGTAGTCAGAGTTGGGGTGGATATATCTTTCCAGTGGTTAACAATAATTCATATTGCAGTAAGAGATTAGGGGCCATATGCAAGTCACTTTTTCTCCTTAGTTTTCTCCTAGGAGATAATTTTTCATTTTCGATTTAAAATATCTTTTTAGCACTTTGTGATAGAAAACATACCAAATATAAGGTGAAAAGTACTTTAAAAATTATTTTGAGTATTTTTTGCTTGTTGATGGTGAAAAAGACATTTTAT
This sequence comes from Hyperolius riggenbachi, assembly GCF_040937935.1. Lineage (NCBI taxonomy): Eukaryota > Metazoa > Chordata > Amphibia > Anura > Hyperoliidae > Hyperolius > Hyperolius riggenbachi. The sequence continues at coordinate 67,871,541 of NC_090656.1, read as the reverse complement.
TTACAAGGTGTGAAAATATCACCTGGGAGAAAGCTCAGGTGAAACATGAATTGCATATGGCCCTACATATACAATAACATGTCCTTTCTTTTTCTCCTTTTGTAAGTCTATGACCCATCCAGTGGCTTAGCAATAGGGGATGCAAAGGTTGTGACTGCACCTAGGCCCTTGAACCAACATACTGTAGCCCACTAAGGGCCCTTCCTCAAACACAATATTAGCTCTTCAGTGGTGCTATAATGGTCTTCGATATGGGCTTTGAATAGTTGTTATAGAAGGTAGAAGACTCCTGAGTGCTTACATCCTATGCAATGAACTGGTATTGTTTATGTTTTTGAGGTGCATTGGAATTGAAGATTGGATCACGCAGCCTGCATAAGGTTTTGGTGGACAATATTAGTGGACTGAAAGGCAGCGCATTGATTTTTGTATTATTACAATAATCATTAACAAGCTGTTCCCCTCCTCTGCTTACACCTTTCATACTGTAGATGCCATTGGCAGGTTTTGTTGTGCCATATGAAGGGTTATATAAAGAATGCTTGGGGGGCCCAATATAAAACTTGCACTGGGCCCATAGCTCCTTAGCTATGCCAGTAGACCCAGCAGCATTACCATGACATCCATTTCTACTGTGGAGACTATATACCTTTTAATCATTTTCTCTATAGATAATGAGAAGAAACATAATTTATATTCACAATCATAGTAGTTGTATAAGGTATCCATGGTTTATCCTGCACTTCCAGGACTGATTGCTTTCTGTTTTTTGTTAACTAAATGTTGGTATTTTTTTCATAACACTTTCTCAAGAACAAGATGTACATTAGAAGGAAGAGAACTATATTTAAATCAAAAAAAGTCTGACATAGCATTAAATAAAAATGTGTTTCCCTACTCTTTTTTTTGTTAATTCAGTTATCCTACTTGCCTTTGTTCTAAAATAATGTTATCAGTGTAAACAACAAAACACAAACCCATGAGCATAGAATACATTAGGGATGAGGACAGTATGGCAGTTTAATTTAATAGTGTCTATTTATGGAAGAATATTCATTTGTTGGGTTTGCCTTCATTTAAATAACTATGTTATGTACTTAATAGATTTATCACTGAGTGCTATTTACCAGCCTCTCAATGCATTATTTGAGACATATGTCAAAAGTGAAACGTATACATTACTTAACTGAAGCAACTTGAGGTCTTTTTTTCTTAACTCCCCTCGATCTGATATGTATATATGTACAGTATATGAATTCGCTTGATTAAGAGGTAATAACTGTAATGGAGTGAAATCAGGTAAACCTATAATTGTGCAGTCAAGTTCTTTGGAGGGTATAGCTTATAGTTAAACTTGTTGATTTTGTTTAATGTGAGTTATTTGTGTAAATAAATGAATTTAGCCTTCGCTATTTGAAGTGCAAAACAAATAAATATGTATTATTTTTAGTGCATGATTCAAGCATGTTACCTCCCAGAGTTGTTGTGGTAATGATAGTAAATATATACACTTTGCCACTTAACAGTTATATACCTTTAGTACAGATAATTTACACTGTATACAACTTCATGTATTTCCTATCTGAATAGAATGTTGATTTTACACCCCAGGGTTGAGCAGTCATTCTATAACATAGTTTCCTATAAGCTCAGGTTTAAAAATGGGTTAATTTGATTTCCGCCAAAAAATGATTTCATGCAAAATTAGACATGGGACCCTGCCACACCGATCAATTGTGTTGTGATAATAACATTGCAACACAGCAAAAAAGACCATACAGTAAGGCATAAAGTACAAAGAAAATATGCCTCACTGCTACTGTAAATGCACATGTTATCCAGTTATCCCATGGTATGCCCTGTGTTACTGCATCAGAATGGGCCTCACCGTACTCAATGTGGAATGCATTGCAATTCAGTGATACTGTCTGTTCTGGTGCAACCGAAGAGACTCAGTGTGGAAGGGCCCTTAAACTTTGGATTGTGAGCCTGCTCGGTCGGATTCCACGGAAATGCAATTTCTGCATTTCTGATCGGAAATTGCATTTCTGCATTGGAATTCTGAAATCGGTAATACAAGTGCGGTATTTTCACGAAAATCGTGGACATTTCTGTGGAAATTTCGGCCAATTTTACCATTGATTATCTCAAAAACTACAAGGTCTTTTTGAAAGATTTTTTTCCCACTTATTTCCAATCTTCTGTTTAACGTACCCTGAAAATTTGGTGTTTCTAGCACCTACGGGCACTTTTCTATTAACCACTAAAGTTGGCGGAAATTTGCCTGTTATGTAAAATGTGGAGAATCCGCATTACCGATATACGGTATGCCGCCGACTTTAGAGGTTAATAGCAAAACCCCCATAGGTGCTAGACACACCAAATTTTCAGGGTATGTTAAGCAGAAGAGTCAGAACAAAAACATCTTTTCAAAAAGACCTTGTAGTTTTTGAGCAAATTGATGCTAAAGTCATCGTCGAAATTTTCATGAAAATCTGCATCAGAATGCGGAAATCGGTAGAGGAAAGCGGAATCGGTAGCGGTAGCTGTAATCGGCAATGGCGGATTTTCTGCAGTCCAGAACTTGAAAAAGGCCTGCATTCCGAAACATCATGAAATTTTTGGGCTATGATGCTACAATAAACTAAGATATAAATGCTAAATACAGGTGGAGACCCAGTCACTTTCTTTGATTTTCTCACTTACTAGAAGTCATAGTCTATGCAAAGAAAAAACAAGATTGCTTCATCTTGACCTATTTTTCTTTCTTTATTTGTTGAAATATTTGTTAATGAAATAAGGAATGAGCGAGTGAAACTTTCATGTTCATTTTTGTTGTGAATTGGCCAAAAATGTGCTTAACAAAAAACTTGCAAAATTATCAGCCCTTTCAGAACAGTTTTTTTATGTTAGGTAAAATAGTGGGAACAAGTGCAGAACTGCAATTACTACAGCAGATTGAAAAAGCTGCAAGTAAAAAATGAGGTCATAGTTATGGGTGACTTCAACTTTAAAGACATTGACTGGAGTATTGAGGCTACCCATTCTAGTAAAAGCTGCAGATTTCTGGCATCACTACAGGACAGTTACCTGACTCAAATGGTAATGGAACCAACTAGGGGGAATGCATTACTGGATTTGATCATTTTAAATCGACCAGATAATGTATCAAATGTGCAGGTTCAAGAACATTTGGGAAATAGTGATCACAACATGAAAACGTTTGATCTGGTGACTGAGAGGCCGCGGGGCAGCGGGACCACTAAAACTATGAATTTTAGAAAAGCAAAGTTCAATCAACTCAGACAGGCACTAAGTTTGGTGAACTGTGTTATAATTTAAGTAGGCCTCAGTTATTTTGCCTGAGGTTTAGGTAAAAGGCTTGTTCGCAGAGTAGAGTATACCTTTAAAGAGTTTTCAAAGATGCAGTCAGAAGCATCTCAGTGTCTGCTTGAAGCAGATGATGCAAGCAGATACTGAGAACATGATCCTGAAGGAAGGCCACAGGCCTACACTGCCCCAGACAAATGGACTACGAGAACAATCAACATAGGCCATATTACAAAATACCACATTCCTGTATGTAAGCAAAAGGCATCATTAAATATTAATCGAGTAGGTGGGTATTATGACACCATGAGGGGTCTAAGCCAACTTTTGCTGATGAGTTTGCTGGTGCCGGAGCAAAAGGTGATTTATAACAAACTGGGATAATGTACTACAAGGGGAGGACACTGAAGGGAAATGGCAAGCTTTTTAAACTTATTCTCAATCAATTTTGTAGTATGTATATCCCATATGGAAACCAAATGTCTAGGAATAAAAAAGGCCTGTATGGCTGAATAAAAAGGTTAAAGATAAAATGAAGGGGAAAAGAATGCCTATAAGGTCCTAAAACAGGAGGGGGCCAGGGCTTATAAGGAGTGCAATAAAAATTGTAAAAAAGAAATTAGGCTGGCAAAGATCGAAGCTGAAAATCAAATCACTAGGGATATTAAATCGAACCAAAAGAAATTTTACAAGTACATCAACTCTAAAAAAGAAAGGTTGACTGTATTGGACTCCTAAAGGATGAGGGTGGGAACTCAATGGTGGGTGACCAAGGTAAGGCAGAGTTATTAACCACTTCAGCCCACAGCGTCGAAAATCATATGCATCTGAGCAACATTCACCTCCCATTCATTCACCAATAACTTTATCGCTACTTATCACAATTAATTGATCTATATCTTGTTTTTTCCACCAATAATTAGGCTTTCTTTGGGTAGTACATTTTGCTAAGAATTACTATTTTCTAAATTCGTTTAACAGGAAGATTAAGAAATAAATGGAAAAAAAATCATTATTTCTCAGTTTTTGGCCATTATAGTTTAAAATTAATACATGCTACGATAATTAAAACCCATGTATTTTATTTGATCATTTGTCCCGCTTATTACACCTTTTAAATTATGTCCCTATCACAATTTATGGCACCAATATTTTATTTAGAAATAAAGGTGCATTTTTTCAATTTGTGTTCATGACTATTTAGAAGCTTATAATGTTAAAAAATGTAATAAGATACTCTCTTGACATGTATATTAAAAAAAAGTTCAGACCCTTAGGTACCTATCTATGTGTTTTTTTTTTTTTTTTTTTAATTGTAATTTTTTTTATTATAAAATGCGTTTGGGTAATTTTAGTTTGGGAGGTAAACAGCTGATTTTAGATGTAATATAATGTAACTATTTATTTAAAAAATGTATGTGGGTGCAGTTTACTATTTGGCCACAGTCAAAAAAGTCCTGGAGTGTGCGACCACGCTACCAGGAACTATAAGGAGGCTGTACATTTTTTGGGGGGGCAGAAATACTGCACTCTCTGATTAGAAAGCGTTGGCTTTTCTGTGGGGGACTTAGATCAGTGAATGGGAATTACATTCCCATTCACTGATCGGGGGGGGGGGGGGGGGGGGGGTAACGGCAGGCACTCACTCAGCGGCAGCAGAACAGTCTATCTGGATGGATATATAAGTGGTTAAATGCTTTCTTTAATTCTGTCTTCACAAGGGAAACATCACTGTTGAAAATTACAGATGCAGAAGAGTCACTATCTTCCAATTGTAATATTAAATACTTAAC